>NC_057781.1:12368984-12690189 GCF_014825855.1 Bombus pyrosoma | reverse complement strand
TAAATGTTATAAATAAATAGTTTGAATGTTACAAATTAATGGCTTAGACGTTATAAATTAATAGCTTAAATGCTATAAATTAGTAACTTAAATGTTAGAAATTAACAGTTTAAATGTTAGAAATTAATGGTTTAAAAGCATAAATTAATAGCTTAAATGTTATAAATGAGTAACTTAAATGTTAGCAATTAAGAGCTTAAATGTTAGAAATTAATAGTTTGAATGTTAGAAATTAACAGTTTTTATGTTAGAAATTAATGGTTTAAAAGTATAAATTAATGTCTTAAATGTATAAAACAACAATTTAAATGTTGTAAACTAAGAGCTTAAATGTTATAAATTAATAGTTTAAATGTTAAAAGTTAATAGCTTAAATGTTAAAAGTTAATGGCTTAAATGTATAAAATAACAATTTAAATGTTGTAAATTAAGAGCTTAAATGTTATAAATTAATAGTTTAAATGTCAGAAATTAATAGCTTAAATGTTATAAATTGATAGTTTAAATGTTATAAATTAATAGCTTAAATGTTATAAATTAGTGGCGTAGATGTTGTAAATTAATGGCTTAAATGTTATAAAATAATAGCTTAAATGTTAGAAATTAATGATTTAAATGTATAAAGTAGTAGTTTATATGTTAGAATTTAGTGGCTTAGATGTTGTAAATTAATAGCTCGAGGGTTAACAATTAATGGTTTAAATGTATAAACTGATAGCTTAAATGTTAGAAATTAGTGGCTTGGATGTTGTAAATTAATAGCTCGAGGGTTAAAAATTAATGGTTTAAATGTATAAACTGATAGCTTAAATGTTAGAAATTAGTGGCTTCGATGTTGTAAATTAATAGCTTGAGGGTTAAAAATTAATGGTTTAAATGTATAAACTGATAGCTTAGATGTTATTAATTAGTGGCTTAGATGTTGTAAATTAATAGCTCGAGGGTTAAAAATTAATGGTTTAAATGTATAAACTGATAGCTTAAATGTTAGAAATTAGTGGCTTCGATGTTGTAAATTAATAGCTCGAGGGTTAAAAATTAATTGTTTAAATGTATAAACTGATAGCTTAGATGTTATTAATTAGTGGCTTAGATGTTGTAAATTAATAGCTTGAGGGTTAAAAATTAATGGTTCAAATGTATAAACTGATAGCTTAAATGTTAGAAATTGGTGGCTTAGATGTTATAAATTAATAGTTCGGATGCAATGAAGTATTGGTCTGAATGTTATAAATTAATAGTTTAAATGTTAGAAGTTAATAGCTTAAATATTAAAAGTTAATGGCTTAAATGTATAAAATAACAATTTAAATGTTGTAAATTGAGAGCTTAAATGTATAAAGTAATAGTTTAAATGTTGTAAATTAATGGCTTAGACGTTATAAATTACTAGTTTTAATGTTATTATTTTATATTTTTTTTCACTTACCTTATACTTAAGATCCTTTTCGATGTTCACTCTTCGAGAGTTGAGGCACGAAAAAGCTCGCGCGCGATTTGCATGTTCCTTGTATAACTTGACAAGGTGTCGGGATATTAATCAAACGGTAACGATTTGTTGACATAGCAGGAGGCGGTTTTTCCATTATAACAAAATCAAATTGAACAATTTCTTAATTTTTATCGTAAATTGGCATCTTTAACGATTTAATACGATATCCATTTTTATCATTTTAATAGTTTCTACAAGCTAACACTAAATTCACGCTTCTTTGATACTAGATTTCGACTATCAATTCAGTTTTGACAAAAAGAGAAAAAAAGAGCCTAACGGCAGTCGATAACGTTACTGTGAAATAAGTTAAGGTATTAAATAATTAGACAGATGAAATTCATGTTAAGCATTATATTATATTATCGATATTCGTTCATTTACTCCTGCTAATTGCGAAATAAAATGTTCTTTTTTCTTGAATAACACCTACATCTCTGTTTGCGATATTTAAAATTCTTAGTTAACGCTTATTTAAATGTCAGGTTCTTTTTTAATTCCTCCCATGTTAAACGAGTAAATTTACTCGTTGTGGTTGTAACATAAAATGGCTTTTTTTCTTCAATACCACCCGCATCGCTGTACGTGATGCAGGTATTAATTATGTAGCGATTAATATGAACTAATTGGCTGTAATCGCGGTTAGGTATTTCTTCGCAAGATCTGTCAGGGGATCTATTAGGCTATAAGCGAGAAACTTATTGATTCCTTGAAGAATGGTTTCATTGTTGTAAATTAATGTTTTAAATGTTGTTAATTATTGGTTGGATTGTTATAAATTAATGGTTTAAAAGTTGTTAATTAATTGTTCGGTTGTTATAAATTAATCGTATAATTGTTATTAAGTAATGGCTTAAATCTTACAAATTAATGCTTTGATTGCTTATAAGTAATGGTTTAAATGTTGCTAATTAACGGATCGATTGTTAATTAATGCTTTAAATGTTATAAGTTTATAGTTTAAATGTTATAAATATATGTTTTAAAAGTTGTTAATTAATAGTTTAATAGTCGTAAATTAATGTTTTAAATGTATTACATTTATAATTTAATGTCTTAAATTAATAGTCTGAATGTTACAAATTAATGGTTTAAGTGCATAAATTAATAGATTAAATGTTATAAATTAATGGCTTAAATGTTATTACATATTAGTTTAATTGTAGTAAATTAATAGCTTAAATGTTATAGACTAATTGCTTAAGTGTTATAAGTTAATAGTTTAAATGTTATAAATTAATTGCTTAAGTGTGATAAATTAAAGGCTTAAATATTATAAATTAATATCATGTATGTTATAAATTAATGGATTAAATGTTATAAATTAATAGTTTAAACGTTAGAAATTAATGGCTTAAATGTATAAAATTACAGTTTATTTGTAGTAAATTAAGAGCTTAAACGTTATTAATTAGTGGCTTATATGTTATAAATTAATAGCTTAAATGTTAGGAATTAATTGCATAAATGTTATAAATTAATGGCTCATGTGTTGTAAATTAATTAATTAAGCGTTGTATATTAATGGTTTAGACGTTATAAATTGATAGCTTCAATGTTATTGTTTTGATATTTTTTTTTATTTACCTTATATTTAAGTTCTTCTTCGATGTTCACTCTCCGGAAGTTGAAGCACAAAAGAGCTCGCGCGCGACTTGCGTCTTCCTTATATAACTTGTCAAGGTATCGGGATGTTAATCAAACGGTAACGATTTGTTGACAAAGCAGAAGGCGGTTTTTCCATTATAACAAAATCAAATTGAACAATTTCTTAATTTCTATCGTAAATTGGCGTCTTTAACGATTTAATACGATATCTATTTTCATCATTTTAATAGTTTCTACAAGCTAAGACTAAATTCACACTTCTTTGATACTAGATTTCAACTATCAATTTAGTTTGGACAAGAAGGGGGAAAAAGCCTAACGGCAGCCTAGTATTTATAAGAAAAGAAAGAAAAAAAAAAGAAAAATAAAAAAGTAAAAAAAATCGCAAACACGTAGCGCGGTAGCCACAGCCACGACATTTTCTAAAATAATTGTTCATAATTAATTAATTAAAGGGGAATTTCGGTCGAAATTGGTGTGTGAATCTTACCAGAGGTTCTACCTTTGTCTTACGATGTTGAAAATTCATAACTTTTACCAGGGAACAGAGTAATTAAGAAATAATCATTAACATTAGAGGGAGAAGTACGTCTGTCCTTGTCGCACAATACAGCTTTGCTTGTCTAACAGGAGTTGAGATACATTCTCGTACATTCTATGCTCCTTGTTACTTTCCCGCAGTTCTGGTCGTCTTCCATAGATGGCAGCATCGATCGTACACGTTTTTTTCTAATTCATCGAATGTTCGATAATTCAGTTAGTAACAATTATCGACGGCGACTACTCGTCACCCAGGGCGAGTCTGTCAATTTTCGCATGATTTTCGCTACATGTAGTTAATTTACGATTTTTTGTGCACGAAGAACTTGGCACAGTTTTTAAGGAAGTTCCTACAATTCCTTGGAGAGTGAATTAATCACGCAAAAGGTTGACTATAATAACCAATCGTGAAGTTGGCCAGTGGTCAATCTATAGTCACCTATTTCAGAGGGAGGAGAATTTATATAATATTTGGATTTATAATAATTGCAGATATTTTGCAACATTGTTAATTTTTGCAACTCGACAGAATATTTTATATCGATTAATAAATTTTCTCAACTTCGTACAACAATTATGTTAATCCTTACATGTAATTCACATATAATTCTTACATAAATGTAATTCTGATATTTTCATACAGATAGTTCTGTTCTAATTCTGTTTCTAATATAAGATTATGTTAGTGTGTTGTTGTAGGCCAATTATTCATTTAATTAGCCTACACCAAGTTTGCAATTACCACCACATTTTCTATAATTCTATATAATTACTACATTTAATAATACCGTTCCATTTTATTTCTAATATCTTTCATTCCTTTAAATGGAAATCATTTAACGTTGATCGCTTTCCATATATTATCCATATAATTATAAGATTCCAATCGTGTTATTCCTTATTAATATATTTCCAGATATAATTACTACCTTTCGTAATGGTATTTTATTCCATTACCCATACATTTCACAATTACACCTTCCTTAACGCAGCCATATCCTTAACCTTTAAAAGCTATTCTATCTGTTATTTATCTTTTTAAAGCCTAACTTTCGCAATTTATGGTCAATGGTCGAATAAAAAACGCACACATATCTCCTAAATGTATCTTCATTTATTCTCTAGTCTCCTAGAATCCAAACAAATCCATTCTTTTGCCATCCAGAAAATTATATTGCCTTACATATTACTTAATATCATTTTATACTCTCTTTTCCTTCTTTTCCTCCTTCAACTTTCGCGCTTCTAACGTCTACAATCTTTTTACGTATTTTACAATTTTCTAACAAAACTAACGCATGTTTTGACAAATTCCCACGCTAAATCAACATCGCTATTACCTTTCCCGCTCCACTTTTTCACACACCCAAATTAGGTACGCGTTTATTTTATTTACACATCTTTATTACACACCTCGTCTTTTCACTCTATACTTTTACGCTCTTATCACTACCTGCTTTACGCAAAACGTTTTACATTTCTAAACGCTTTTATTTACACATCTTATTTGCACACGAACTACTTCTTCCTGCCCTTCCCAAGTTTCACACGTTTTCTCCAACGCTCGCACGCATCCAACGAGATAAATACATTTTCTCATTATCAGCGATTAAACGCTCTTTTCCTTCTTCTTGTTGTTACTCCTGCTGCTGCTCGTTATTCGCTAGAGTCCGCTTCTCCATCTGCACCATCCATGCTCGCCGGCAATTTATACTAAAGAAAACAAACCGGTATAACCTATAACCCATATCACCCAATTAGAATTACCCTTGACGTTATATTTACCTCGATCTGCGATCAACACATACTTTTAAATTTGTTAAACTTCCAGATACAAAAATATCTTACACAGCTCCGACCACGTAAAACTCTACAATCGTGGAACATGCGTGCTCGTCAAACGGCCGAGCCACCGTGGACATGAAGATGTTGATCATGAACTACGTATGGTTCAGATCGACCACTCCGTCCAATAATTTTTTGTTCTAATACTTTCGAATAAACTTAACACGTATAAAAGACCCAATTAGCGTACTGGCCTTATTACGCTATCGCGTCAACACAGTCTTATTTTCTCTGTATTACATATAGTTTTAGTATCGTCTTACTTAATCTAATTCCACTCATGTGCCATTTTTTTCTTTCTATTTACAACTTGCTTCTTCGTTTTTCGTTCCCTTTGGTACGAATCATAGCGAATATAAAATTATAAAATTATAAAATTATAGAATATAAACTATATCGCTTATTTTGTATTCGTTATCACATTCTCCATTAAAACATTAGTTTAATAACTATACTAATAACCATTTGAGTGCAGATTGGCAGCAGAACGTAACAGACTGTGCACAGCATAATCAGAAGGCAGAGAGGCGGCAGACCCTGCACAAATTCAGCAATTTAAAGCGCGCATACCCTATCATTTAAATAAGACCATTAAATTGCTCTTATTATTATTATTGTAGATAAATAAATAATTTTCGTAATACTTTTCTTATTATTAATAAATATATATTTATTGTTTTACACCCATACATTTATGTATTAAAACATAAATTAACGTTAAGCACCCAATGCCTCAATTTCCAATTTCACAAATACAGTATCCGATGAAAGTTATTTGACTTCACGAGAGGAACTTAATAAGATATTTCCATTTCTTGCTACGCTCTTCTTTAAAGAGATTTCAATGCCAATGGATCATTTGGTTCAATGGTACTGCATATTTTTTTCTACACCGTCCGAAAAATGTACGAGATTGGGTCGAAAAATGATTAATTTAAAAGATATTGCAGCTTTAATCTCCTACAGGTTATCGTATGAATACGCGAAAAGACAACGCGCGGCCTTTATGTTTACGTTTCCGCTGTCGTAAGATGACCAAAATACTGACGCGTGCGCTACACGCCACACGAACTCACCACGCAACATACAGACAGAATTCACTGAAGTAGTATCGATAGTAGGTCGGATTACTTTTCTTTTTTTTCTTTCCCGTTTTTTTTTTTTTTTTTTTTGCGAAAATCTTGGGAACTAAGGCTGAGCACTGGTTACACGCGCATACAGGGGAAAGTTGTTCAAAATATCCAATATTTGAAATGTCCAACATACCCAAAGATCATCGAAATCGGAGAGGAACTAGCTTTTCTACAAGTTCAACATACAGATATCAATTATTCGTTCGTCTACTATATTTATCATTAATTTGTTATTACTTAACACAAGCGTCGTCGGCCGCGGGATTGAAAGTGTAAACCCAACCCCCAAACGCGATACATTGATGATATTCGTTTTTAAATGAATTATAATTTATAATAGACATACTTTGCAGCCTCGCAAATGCACGTTGTACACGGGACCTTTCAGCTCGCCCGACCCCCGTTTGTAGACAGAAGATAGAGCAAGGTAACGAATACTAACGTATACGCTGACGCAGACGCATAACTGTAGGCAAAACTACACACTGTAATGGTACCGGCAGTTTTCCGCCAATATCTCAGAGACTAAGGTCGAGCGACGATATTATAGAAAAATATGTTGTAATTGAACAACACTACTTTCAATGAAACTGAGGAGAAGATAAAGAACACTTAGAGTATCGTTTATAAGAGGAAACAACGAGTTGCGATCAATTGAAACAAGAATTCGAAACTCTCACAGAAAGCTCTCACTTATCTGATTTGAGAATAAAGGAGAAAATTATAGAGAAATAAAATAAAATAGAAGGTGATTCGTTTATATCCATTAAAGTAGATTCATTGAAATAATTTAGTGCCTTTTCTATCGTGAAAAACAAGGTGTTTCTTCCCTGCTCCCTATCACTTGTTACTATTTTTTTATTAATATTTATTAATTACTATTACTTATTTTTGTGTACATCGTATGTAGATATATTGACAAAAAAAACTTGCTTTTGCTGTAATTTCCTTACATTAATGTATATATGACGCTGATAACGTTGTAGTTCTCGCGCCTATGCAATATGTCGAAAACAGTGGTGCTGTATGAGATGTTTTGCGATGTTTAAATTTTGCTCGCAATACTTCCAAAGAGCCGCTATCGAGTTGTAGAAATATTTATTCCATAGTTTTGAAGTGTGTATGACAGTATGATGTACAATTTTACGCGCTTGAGATGAAAATATTAATCCGGGATGAAGGAGACGATCATAAATTGGTTCTTCTGTTCATTTTTTCAATACAAGTTTCGTTTATCTTTGGCCAATACCAATGGGCAATAAACATTTTGCTTTCTTCCGTTTCTTTTTTTTCTTTTTCTTTTTCTATTGCTTATCAAACTCACTTGAAATGAATCCAAAACCAATCTCTCGCAAGGCTTCGCAAGGTTATTATAAATTTAAACCATACTGCTCGTTTGCTAAATAATATATTTATTTTGTATGCGATATTGTATCCAGTAACGGTACGTCTTTAAAACGGAAGGACTTCACTTGGATAGAAACGCAAACGCCGTTTTAATTATGTCTAAATCTTGAAATCTAATTATCTAGTATATACTTTTCATCTTTGGAGATTTATAAGTGCGACGGTTAATAGTTATAGTAAAAAATACAAAGATTTGCCTCGTATTCCGCTCAGTTCCTTTTCTTTCGTCAACGAGGCTCGTGATCTGCCTGCTCGTGTCACAGAATGCATGTGAATAAATATTTTTATTCTTTCGACTTTGCTCTTTAAACAAGTCAAAGTGTTCCATAAAAATCACTACAAGTATTTAATGACTTGGTTACGAAATCTTGAACGGAACCAAGAAAGAAAAGAAAAGAAAAGAAAAGAAAAGAAAAGAAAAAATTAACGGCAGATTAACCGTATAGTAGCTATTTCTATATCGTTACAGTGATAGAGATGTTGGAATGAAAATTCTAAATCATTAGACCGATACTCTTAAATAAGATTTTGTCTTCGACGTAAAACAGCAAGATACGGATTTTGTAAATATTATAAATTTGGGATATGTTTGCCAGTAATTGATAATACGGGAAAAGAAAAAAAGGATGGATAACAATGAGTGGAGATGACAAATAGAAATGCATCAAGGTCGCTGCATGGCATCAGTAACATTTTCAAGTACACGTGGTTAGATATCCAACGTTTTCAAAGCAAAAAATTTTCAGAATTCGCATTCGAGCAAAGTGAAGCAAAACTGAGGAGAAGGAGATAAAATGTCATGTCGAATCGAATCGAGCCGAGCTGAGTCGCGTTGCATCCCGTTGCGGTATTTAATGAACTTTAACGATGCCTCCGGTACCATAAGCACCCGCAAGAAGCGACTGCGTACCGTAGAGAGAACCTCCTGGTCTTAGACCAAGACCTACGCCAAGACCTAATAAACCCGCATTCGCGGTGAGTACGTTTGTGGCAGCTACCGTCGGCCCTGCTAACAACGGTTGTCTCAATATGGGGGCACCTAACAGCGTAGCCTGCAAAATAAACACATAATCTTAACTTAACGAATCGTATAATCGGTATAATATAGGGCAGTGTAGGGAGTATACGGAATTTAACGTAAGTAGGCAGGGGTTCAGGTTAGAGGAAAAAGAGAGATTGCACGGAACGAACCTGTGGACGAACGGCTATAGCGGGTGCGGCGGCAGCGATAACCGATGTTGGTCGTGCCAGCAAGGGAGATGCGACAACAGGCCGCGCGGCTGGGGCTGCAGCGACCGCTGTCTTGACCGTGATGCTAGGATCTTTTTGAACAACAGCGTTGAAACCGTTGACAGGATCGGCAGCATACGAGACCACTCGACGCGAACCATCTGGCTCTATTAAGCTATAACTACCTTGAACCACATCGCCATTGCGAGTTTCCTCTTGCGCTTTGTTGTCACCTTTTATAAATTTTATTAATTTAATTTATTATTTAATTTATTATCAATTTATTCACGAGATACTAGTGTATCCCTATACTTTGCTTTACTCATTTATGCCTACAATGATATAGTATCGCGATCTCTTTTACAAAATCTCTTATTCTCTATTAAGCTAATTCGCGAACGAAGAAGAAAATAAAATTTTCAAGATTATTATATTCTATTTTCTTTTCGTTGTTTATCTTTTTCGACATTTTATATACTTGACATGATATCTAACGGCTGACTTCGAATCAGCTTTCACGATAAGGCAAATAAATACCCGTAAGACCATCGGCTACGCTGTAACTGAAGCTATATTGCGGATTTGGATCAAAATTTTCGGTTCTGACGACAGCAGCCGCAGCTTGTGGAAGTGCTGCTGCCACTGTGGCCCCAGTGGGAGCAATTATTCCTGCGCTCGGCCCGATTATTCCCGCATGAACGACAGTTAGGATCGTAGCCAAGTATCCAATGATCTGTATATGAAAAACAAATTGATCAAACAATGTTCTTGCATGTACACACAAATCTGTATGAGGTCTAAGATCTCTTTCACCAGAGGCGATTCGTGTATCGCGATACCGATGTAACATTTTTCATTATGGAAGCGTTCACGCGATGATTCTATAACGAACAATAATATATAGTCTTTGTCTGTCGTAAACGCGTGCAAGTCTCCAAGAGATCAACTGAAATCTGAATGAGATACAAGACTAAAATGCCAACTTTTTATCTACGTATACCGTGTATATGTGTGTGTGTGTGTGTGTGTGTATAAAACGACAGAAAGAACGCAAAAACAAACGATTACCTTACAATCCATGATGATGAAAAAGTCAACGACGTTCTGAGACCTCTGTAATAACTGAATACCGTAGCTTTTCGCTAGCGAGGATTTTATACTCTTTGCCATCGGTAGACCCCGCCCTCAACTTTTCTTCGCAGGCACTTTACCCCACTGCGTCGAACTTACTCTTCGGTGAATGTAATAGATCAAGTTGTCTTTGTCATAGTTGAGAGTAAAGTTGCTGTTTCCTATGAACTTTTCAATCAAACTTAAACTAATTAAACGTTTACGACCAACTCGTTCACTCTGTTTGTTTCGATTTATTTTTCTATATTTAAAACTTGTTCTACAAAATGCTTCGACGCTCGCAAGGAAGTACAATTAAATCACTTATGCGACATTTCATTTAAAATTAATTTTTATTTCGATATGTGTAGAAACAAGTGCTTACGTAGTGCGGGTATGGCTATTGAAAGCCTGAAAGTTTTCTTGAACCATTGTTATGCATTAACCGTAATTGTTATTACGTGTGTATATATTATGGGGTCTATCTTATATTAAAAGAGTAAATTTCGCAAATATCCATGGATCAGTTGTACGTGGACCTTATCTTATGATCTTATGACGTAACGAAAATAAATTGATAAAAATAGGAATTACCATATTCGATATCGTTATTCGTTTCTTCCTATTTTAAAAAATCAATTTTTGTACCTATAACATGTATCTATACCTACGTCAACGGCGTGTGGATGGTAACTTATGATGTAATTTGAATTTGATCAAAAAATTCAACGATATTTGATATTAATCGAACCGTTGAGCATCGATTAGAAGACGATGAGAATTATAGTTTCTGATAAAATATCAGATTATATTGTCCTAATTATGGTAAGATGACTGGATAACTAGATTGCCGAAGAAGAAATACAATACATTCGGTATACTTTGTAAGCACAAGATCACTGGTTAGTTGATACTAATGTGAGCTAATAATTGGTATCGTTGCGACATTGAGCTACGAAATCTTGGAGTCGTGGTAAGAGGTGATCGCAGAGGAGATGGATCGCGTAGACAGTATACTGTTCACGCGTTTCGTTCATATGGGTCACGTAATTCTAGGAGTGCTTCAAGGAGCCGCGTGACATCGAGCTCTCAATTTGCATAACTGTATAGCATCTGTCTCGATCTAATCTGGTACGTATATATTTATTCATCTATAATATGTATAAGTACAGCATACAAGTACGACCAATAATAGTTCGATACACGTAGTCATGTGTTATACGTGCATTTGAACGAGTGCAAATAACGATAGATGCAAGAGCGATAAACTGTTTTTTGATCAATCAGAAGTAGGATTTTCTCTGGTAGATGTGGGTATAAAAGAGCATCAGCTACTTCGTTTTACTTACGTTCAGCCACATTCTGAGGGCCCTCTGATTCTCTTACCATTTTCATATCACATGCGGCATCATCGATTCGATGGCTTCGAACAATGGTTTGAATTAAAACTAAAGTCTTGCAAGAAATTACAAATAAAGTATAGAGCAAGTTATTCTATAAAATTTGTGAACACAGCATAGAATGTTATACTTGTTGAAAATACTTCGGAAGGCGTTACTTCGTTATACGCTATCAAAAAAAGAAAAAGCCAATTCACAATTTCAGGAATCACAATGATCAACCCTACGGTTTAATAACGTTTAATCGTAACGGTTTGATAAGTTTTCCAGTTATATAAAAGTATATTGTTTGCTACACAATTTGTAATTGGATCACATGCCGATGCAATTAGGAATTGTGTCTACAACGAATAATAATGTTTGTGCAAGTTTCATCACTTGCATCTTCTGGCACATAAAAATATACCCTAACCACCGGCTATGCATTCTTCTTTCGCAAAATGTTCTTACGAATCTTTGATCGTTATGCGGAGAGCGGGCAAACGGCGAAAGGAGCTTTAAAAAACATCAACACGGAAAACTAAAGACCGATATTAAATTTAGATTAGGGAAAGGAATGAGAATGAAAGAAAGAGCAGAAAATGGCTTTATATTACATTACTTTATAATACATTGCTTTATATGCTTGAATTATAATTTCATTCAATAACAATTATTGCTCCGTAATTATAATTTATTAGTGTACTGTTATCGAAGAAAGAGACGGCAGAGAGAAAGGACAACGATTTCGATCGTTTGTTAGGGAATCTTCGATTCGACTTAGAGTACAGGAAAGCCTACGATATCGTCCGCGGCGGTAAAATGGCTAACAACATGAGAATCGGTTGAATCATTCATGAGAATTTTAATAGCCATAAGTCGGTAAAAGCAGCAGCAGTAAGAATGTCGGTCAGCCAGGAGATGCGTCCATCAAAGGATACAGCCTAAGAAGAAGAAAGTATCGTTTTTTAGCCGTATTAATTCTGTACGTGTTGTTGTCCGCGAGTGTTGTTGATTTTTGTATTAAGATCATTCTGTACGATGTATAGCAAACTAGAATGGTGTTCGCGAGACACGTTATGGCCAGAAATGTAGCAATATAAAGAATTACAGTCAAGTTCGTACCATCCTTTTCCAATTGAAATTTGGTCTGATAAGAGACGATTTTGGAAATAACGGAGTCAGTTCTACGACACAAGCTAAAATTATTGTTTGAGTAACGAACTTGCCCAGGTTCAACTATTAGGTTAGTACAGGTTAAAAATTTCTTTCTTTCTCGCTGTTAATTCGCTCTAGTCGGTAATGTTAAACAAAGTCGCGTAATAAAAGGCTGAGGATATAGTAAGAAACATCAGTACCAAACCCAGAATGATATAAACATTAGAATGTATGGAAACACGAGACAGCACGCACGTGCCAGTGGCGATCAAAATTCCATTGAAGATAATTTGCGTAATGTTATATACCATAACACGGCTTTGTGATAAGCTCGTGTATCTATGACTGGAACAGCGAAATAAACAAGTACTATCAAATAAGGGATAATGTAAATAATACTTGCAAATATTACTATGTTAGCGCGCGAAAAATTTAAGGAAGTGAACACGCTATCACACTGTTCAGTCACTTTACTGTTTTCACACGGTTTATCAGTCTTAATAAAGGAGATGTTAATATTGTCGCTCTTGTTGCGGTGCCATTCCTGCCAAACTCGAACAATTTGATCGTTAGAAACGCAAACTTTAAAACAAAAACATTTCATATTCACTCACGCGTTAAGATTTTCATGTCCTCGCTTATTTGCTATTTCCTTTTCCGATATATCCTCTATTCTGAACGTACCTGAAAAGCATTACATGACGCCGTCAATTTCTTTTCACTTGATACTTGTCGAAATTGCTCGACCGAATGATCGACCTTGCACTAATCTAATTTTCGCACATACATATGTACACTGTACATGTATGTGAAACCAAATGAAATTACAAAGAGGGGAGAAATATAGTAGCGTATGTAGGAGAAGCAACTTAGCAGGAAAAGTCACTTATATCTTATACGAATAGTAATTTAATCGTAGAGAAACGGATTTCGAATGAGTAAACTTATTAATGTTCATTGAATATTTACGCGTGTACGTGTCGATCGAAAACATTGAAGTGAACTGAGTAGATTCGCCTGAAATTATTACGTCAAGTTTAATCTCAGTCTCAGCGCAATAGCGCATTCTAACATTCCCAACTGTCCCAATTCTCTCAAAATGTTATATGCTCGTGTTTTTTAAACGAAACAAAGGTGAAATTGCCATAATAGTTTGCACGCACTCCACCAGTTGTTACAAAGCGTAAGAATGAAAATGCGAGTATTGTTTATCGCATGATACTTACTTTCGATACAGGCCATACAACAGGTCGCGTGCCAGATACGTTACCGTCCACCAAGCATGTCGTGTAGAGTTATCGTCAACGTATTTTCGAAATTACAACGACTTTGATGATCGTTGGTGCCATAGACGTTATCGAAGCAACATTTTCGTATAAACGCTCCGTTCGATACCGCATTATTATTTTGATGAGTACAGTGCACCCACACACGAGCGATATAAAGCAACGTTATCGCGATCCCTGTCGTAAACATGTGTAGTTGATCAAATTTCAAATTTCTAATTCGATGTATATGTGTATCTACGAGATAGTGATTATTTCTACGGAGTTTATGGCACAATTTCGAATGCCTCTATTGCTAGGCAAACGCGCACTAGTAACTGAGATCTTCTTTCTCATGTTATATGTTAGACGAGTCTCCTCACTCTATCTAGATGATCGTCTATCCCCGCTTATCGTTTCCCGATCTTCCGGCTTAGCTATTCGTCTTTCCCTCTTTCCAGTGTATCACGACAATTATTTGTTTTCCAAAAAATCGAGAATTCGTTGTTTTAGCGTTTTGTGCGTTGCTCATAAGTCGTGTTGCTTTTAAGTCATACACACACACACACACACACACACAAGTTGTTCGATACATTTAAATGACTTTCAAACGTAAGTCATAACTTAGAAATCGTAATTTGATCTAAATCGTTTACGTCGAGAGATGCCTTTTCGAAAATGATAAAGTCCTTATTTAATGGACGCTTTAGTCCGATTTTATTACCAATTCTATTACAATTTATTTACTCGTCTATCTATTCATCCATTGGTTAATACTTGAGTATGTATGAATCAAGAAAATTTGGCAAGTTGATGCAACGTAAGCTTTACGTGGATATGTTTACAATTAAGTGGATCGTTGCTAATGTGGTATAATACGTATAATAGCTTTCGCCTTCTTCGAATTAATATCTTTGTAATCTTTGTAAGGAATCCAACAAATGGCAAAATGTTGTTTAACGAGATATGTTTTCAACGAAGAACTAACTTGAATGCATCGAAATTGATGAGAATTTGCGAATAACAACGAACAAGCAAAGTACGCGATCACGTTAGATTCGAATGTGATCGATAATATACCGATTATATAATTCGGCAATAGACGTAACGTAGTAATAAAATTAGGAAAGCGATCGATCGAAGATAAATTAATACAACATATGCAGAATAGTTACGTAATCATTTCTCGCTCACTGGAATTCCCCAACAAAGGAAAACCTCTTCCTGCACCATGCATGGACATGACCGCTATTAGCTACATCGCACTTGTACATGTGTACACATATGATATATGTATACGATATTGAAACCGGTGAAGAAAGAAAGAAAAATTTCTGTAAAGAATTTCACCGGAAGTAGTGGCTAAAATGGTTTCAACTTGTAGCGATAAAATGTGATAGGTACACGTCTACGTTTCAGCGCTCCGACAAAAGTTTCATTGTATTGGGTTGGCAACTAAGTGATTATTTACCAACCCAATATTTGTACCTTTTAATTGGCATACATAGTACATATACTCCAACGCAACATATATATATATACATATATATATATATGTATTGATTGTACATATAGATATTATAAATAACAAAATACTTACCTCTGTATTTTGCTTGATTAACTTTTAATAGTTTGATCATAACACATGATCCACCTTTTTGGTTGTGTCCGTCACATCAGTGACCCATCTCGCTACGTCGGTATCCTCTTTCAATCTTGCAATACGGGCAATAGGAATCGTATAATTCTATGTAGAATAAAGGTTTGTTTGATTCGTTGCTTAGCAACTAATTGAATGCATAATAAGGGACATGTTGTTAATCGTCGAATTTCTCTTTTCAAAATTAAAACGTTTTCTTGCACCCTCCTGAACCGGAGCAACCTAAGACTAAATATTGTCTTCTGTTTCGTGATAAGCACGTTTTATGGATCGGTTGCCGAGAAATATTCATGCCTTCCATCCAAAAGATCCGGCTCATGGTACGCTAAATTATGATATTGGAGCTCTTAACAGACGTCAGAAATGCAATCTAAATTCAAGAAAATGTATCGAGAGAAAGAAAAATGAAATTTATTTGAGAACACATCCAGAAATCAAAGGATTCGTTTCAATTTTACTTAGGTAAACTAATTTCTTTCCAATTTTTTTCGCTCTTACGCAAAACCATAAAAATATATGTACATATTAGAAAACGCAACAGCTTCGTCTCAACATTGCAAGTTATTTTCCATACATATGTAGGTACGTATTGCACTCACGATGCCCGATGAATGTTCATGAAAATATAGGTGATTTTTTCAATAGACCACGTCATCAGATAGTTGTAGATCTTCTAGAGTACTTTCTGCATACTGATCAACAATTCACGTTTGAAAACGAATGTCAAGCATTAACCGGCCGTTCAAGTGGATGATACTGAAATTTCAAGTCATGACGAGCAATACGTGCATCCTGCAAACTATAGATAACGTATAACATAATTGTCGATTAACTTTTGTTTATTTTATATTTTGCCTTTTTTTTTTTTTTTATCGAAAAGAATTTTATTTGAGCCGTTGCTATATCCGGGAGCATCTGCTATCTATAAGATATCTTCTATCTATAAGGATACATTTACAAATCGAATCTTTTAGATAACCTACCAAATCGATCGTTAATCGTTCTAGAAAAAACATTGCTTTACATTGCGTAGCTCGTCGTTTTTTATACATTATTTTTCATGACATCTCTGTGTTACAAGTATAATTAAATCAAATAATCGTCAAGTTGTTGAAAAACTACTTTATACACTATTAATTTGTCTGCCCCTATTACGTTTCTAACTCATTCAGTGTCGATTCGATTCTACGTATGTCTGATTGTGAATACTGATTTCAACTATTTGCAAATTAATTAAATTGCTAACAACGATAGTTGGCACACAATATACTTTTGTGAAATTTCCGGTTATTTACAGGGAAGGGAAACTTGCGATTGCTATTAGCGTTCAATGAGTACTGACCAGTCAGTGAGTTTCCGGCATCGACGGCCACATACTTACTGGGAATTACGCCGTTGATTAGCATTTTTCGATCATTAACCGTTCGTTATAAATTATTATTTTTTGTAACGTTTGTAACAATTGCAACTTTCTACTTTGGTTGCAACTGTTCTTTGACATTGAAAATCTTATATGTAGTCGCGTTGCCTCATTGCCGTTATATCTAAGCAGACTCGATCTTTGATCAGTCTGTCCGAAATTTATGACCATCGGTTTCTTTCATTACTTACAATTTCTACGTGTCGTCATTCTATGACTAATCCGTAACTCTATTACAGTGCTCGATTGCGCAACAACAAATTTTAGTTTATATGTAATTGCATAAAAATAAGGCTGTAGGTATGCAGGCAGCGGATGTATGCTGTTTACTGTGCAATACTGTGCACTGTGCATGGTGCGTATGAGCGCGCGCGCGCATCTGCCATGTACATGTCATTCTGGGTACGCAACATACAATTATCGCGGAGGTTTATCTTATTTATCAAGGCTTATCGCATGTTGCACAACATATAGATGAACTAAACAATTATATAACGATGAAAAAGGTTATGGTCACATGTAATAGTAGATACAAGCATGTCGACCATATTCATTAATATAAATAAAATTTGATTAAAACTTGATAATCATATCTATGTGTTAGATATCTATGTGTTAGATAAATGTGAAATTTTTACAATCATTTACATTTATTTACGTAGAAATGATTAATAACGTTGTTTGGGTATTTTCTTGGCCACACACTGTCACACCCATAATTTCGATAAATAGGATAGTTAGGCAAAAATTAATGGTTAGCTACTACAGCCAAGTCAGAAAAAGTTTGTTACTTATATCGATTGCTATAATAAGATTTCGAACAGAAACATTGAAGTACATAGTTACATATGTGTGTAAGGATGTACGTACGTACTTGTATACGTTCGTGGTACATGTTTTGTTGCTGAGAAGCGTCAACTGACGATGAGAACCAAGGGCCGAGAACGTCCAGAACCAAAGAGGTTACGAGAATGAACGAGGATACTCGAAAGCAGCCGAAGTGCCGCGTGGTACACGAAAAGAATTGCTGCGCCCTCAGTCGTGACTCGATCGTCGCGGTGAGTCGACTGTAGTCGTTTATAAACTATCGTTATCCTAAAATTGATTGAATTTTTATATATTATTATAATTGTGCGCACAATTTTCATATTTCTTTCGATAATCAACGCTAATTCTTTTGTCGAAAGATGGCAAATATAATTACAAGTGAGAATAATTGTTCAAGGAACAGAGAAACGGAACGTAGCTTGACAGTCGGTCACGAAGCGATCGATTTTGAAAGGAACGCCGTTCTTCGAAAATACGGAACCAATCGATCGTATGCTAACCTTAGAGAGTAGAAGACCGAATAAATGGATACCTAATACGAAACGCATCGAATCAGTGATTGTACGTTCATAAGTGGCAATGAGGACGCGCGGTTTGGATCGATCAAAGAATTAGAATAGTTCTTTCTCTCTCCCTCTTTCTCTCTCTCTCTCTCTCTCCCTCTCTTTCATCTCTTTCCCCTTATTTCCCATCTCTCCCTCCCTCCCTCCCTCCCTCCCTTCCTTCCTTCGGAAGAGAATGAAAGTGTGCTAGAAAAAACGTGACATCGAGTGCATTGGTCGTGATTTCCTTTTCCTTTACGTATTTCGTGTATAACGTGTGTTACGAACACGTATGTGCGTTATTTCTAATATATACGTGTATGCGCCTGTGCGTGTGCATGCGCGCGCGCGCGCGCGAGCTCCGGCGATGTCAGAAGTTCATCGCATGAAAGCAATTGTCGGTTTTGTTCGATAAGAATGGGGCTGCCGGTGATCGACCGACGGTTAGTGGTTTAACGTAACATAACATTACTTGACGCTACTGCAAACATAGTATGCATATTGGTGAATATAGATGAGTGACACATGTATACGTAGCTGGTGTACAAATACATGGGGATATAGTTAGTGCGTGTGCGTAGGTGGGTATCGAATATAATGTGGGTGTGGGTGTGCGTTGTTCGTACGTATGGACGTTCGTACGTACGCGTATTTTGTGGTAACGTGTAATGGCATGGAAATGAGGCGCGCGCGAGTGTCACGCCGAAAGATACGCCTCTCGCCTGGAAAGCTACTTTGTGCTCTAAACTCGAAAGGAGAATCCTCTCGCGAGTGGCCGCTCTTACCGGTTTAACCTCGTCGACATCGTGCGTGTGTTCCTTCTGGCCTTTGATTCTATTTATCCGGTTTTCGGATACATCTGTAATTTTCCATTGAATTTTCATCAACATGTATTAACATCAAGTTACAACGATTGTAAAGGGTCTCGTTCGTCATTCACGACCTTCTTCAGAATCTTTGGATATCCGAAAGAAAAATGCGCAACGAGTGGCTAAGAAACTTGTTCGCGACAGCAATTTTCGCCCTTATGGTACATGGTAAGTCTCCCTTCCTTTCTAAATCTCTCTATCCCTAAATCTGTTAACTTTTCTTTGACGTTCCTCGTATTCTCTCTCTCTCTCTCTCTCTCTCTCTCTCTCTCTCTCTCTCTCTCTCTCTCCTGTTCTCTATGTACCTATACATTTCGGAGATTTATATCTTTTTTCGCTTTTTAACACAACGCCAGGCCTTCACATCTACGTCGTATGTAAATTTAACTAGCGTAAGAGGAAAGAAAGTATAGTCAATTATTTATCATCACCGTCATCATCATCATCGTCGTCGTCATTATTTCTTGACGCCTAACCATTGTCATAATGAAGTGAATAATTTTAGAAAATAGTTTTTTCACTCTTCTACGTAATAATACCAATTACGAATAATACTGTAATACCAATCACAATAAATTGGAAATTTTTTGTTTAATTTAATACAACGAACCGTTAAGTTTATAGTTTAATAAAAAGGAGTTCAAGCAGAGATACATATTTCTTCTTTTACGACCTCTTGTTCTCAGACGTGCGATAACAAATGAGAAAAGAGACTGACACAAATGGTAATGTTCCTTGAAGATAAATCTTTTGTTCTTGTGAAGTTGGTCTCATTGAATCGACGTTAAAAACAAAAGTCAAGTGAAATTGGGGTGATAATATATCACTGACAACGAGGAATCACGTGCTTGAAAATGGTTGCTTTTAACAGATACGTAACAGAAATTATTCGAGCATGATCAACGACAAAGAGTAAATAATTATGATTTCTGTACAACTAATTCAATTACTTTTTTAAGTCGTTATACAGCTTCCGTTTGAAATAAAAGGGAACGCAATCTATTATGTTACAATTTACAATTAGCGAACTTAATATCTAAATAAAGGCAACGACATATAGGTTGCATGGTAGAATACCCATAAATCAATGCCTATAATACGATTCCACATACTGCTTTTGTCGATAAAAGTCTCAATATTCTGTCTAATATGTATATGTACACGTATATGTGTATGTAGTATATGATGATTACAAGTGCGGAAATAAATATCTTTTGTTTCCTTTGCAAACTCAAAGAACAATCAGAACGTGATTATATTATACATGCATAGATAGATTTGATCTCGAGCTTGTGTAATCATGCAAGCGAATTTAATTTATAAATGTATCAAAACAGTAAAAAATTGATCAATGAAATATCTACTGTAAAAATGAAGACAAAATTATTACTATACTAATTATAAGTAGTGCAACGCCATAATGATAATAAAGTTTTATATCCATTATATATATATATATATATATATATATTTCAAATACGAAATAAATAGTTTGACATAATCGTCTTGAGTAAATTATTATTATATTATATCTATATACGCTATATATGTGGAATTAATGTATATAGAAGACAAATAGTTTGAAGAAGGTCATATTCAAAACGTTCTTTAACCATATTCCTCAGCTTCTATGTCCTTCCACCTTCCTTCACCTATACGATGGAATTTGCAAGTTACTTTTTCAATGGGAGAATTTTTATTCTCCGTAAAGAATAACGCTGTCGATTTCGTTGAGAAATTTTAAACTGATATATATGTAAAATTATATTTGTGATATGAAACGCTTTCTCTTTCAAATGAAATTGCAAAAGCCTTTAATATCTAAATGTATCGTAATAAAAATTGCTTTAACGTGTTAAATGTACATGTATCTGCATAGGTATATGTATACGTGATACTGTATTTACAAATATTGTTTTCCCTAATTAATTTGATCTCGATCTAACCTGTTAAAGAGAATTTTCAAACTTGCAAGAAAGAAATTGATATCCAAATATGGGTATAATATTTCCTTTTCTTTAGTACTTAACATTTCAGTAACATATCATATAGTGGACTTAAATAAATATTGCTTGTTTCTAAGTATCGGTGATATTGTTCTCTCTATTAAGTTGATACATAATAACGATAATGAACGATAATGAACGATGAAAAGACGAAATACGATACAAAGATTTATTTCGTTTAATACTGTTCTCGATAATGCATGAAATTATAGATCACTAACAGACAATACAGCTTAGGAATGATTTTGCGCTGATTACGCTCTAGTAAAAAGACACGGTATTGGATGATAGACATTGGCTGGTCTATTTTTGTGGATGGAAAGTCTGGCGAAGGTAGCCGAGTATCACCGATGTGAAACGAAACTATTAGGTTATGCGCGACACTTCACAGGATAGAAACGAACCACCAGCGATTCGTACGAAGCGAATCTGTCCATCTGGCTGGCTGTCTGTGAGCCTTACGAATAACCAATACATCTATATTTATAATATCTGTCGACTAAGTTAAAGCATACCTACAAAACAAAGAATACCATACAGATCTGTGTATAACCTAATAAGATCGATTACAAGATTACGCAGAAAATTGTTCGAAATACTACAAAATCATTTTCGATTAAAAGGGTAAATTTTTGCTGAAATTGACCTATATGCGTATCATGGGATGGCGTAAAGTCATTTTATTAAACGACTCGTAAGAGTGCCGTTCGTTCCAACAATTTAATTTGTTTCAACTTCGTTAATCCTCTTCCAATGGATGTTTTTAATTCTCACATGTCCATGTCTGGACATTGGGCCGTTGAAGATTTAAGACTCGAGAACAATGACACTCACGATATTTATGTTTCTTATTCGCAAAGATTGTTTCCACATTCTACGTTCTCTAGAAAAATTGTCAATTATTTTAACAGCTAAAAATCTTGAAAAACATACTGTTGAATTTCAAACATATCAGACGTTTAGAAAATAATAAATAAGGAAATCATAGCAAATATAATTTTACGTACAATGGCTGCAAAAATAACATTTTCAATTCCTTGCAAAAATAGGAAAAATTGAATACCTGCGTTGTCGATTATGGGGAATCTAGGGATCAAATTTAGAAAAAAACCTTCCCGATGCTACATTGGAAAATTTTGTCTGGAGCATTTTTGTATAACGGAATAGATCGATCGTTCTACTTCTAACGATCAACGCTTATGCGATATGCTTAATGTTTATACTTCTCGAAGCAGTAGTAACGCTTGAGAAAAAAAGAAAGGAGAATAAGAAAAAGAGCAAAAATTAAAATGTTACAGTCTTCGTCTTTAATTGGCCTCATATTGTTTTCGTTCAATTAATATAATTATCCTCATTTCTAATAATTCAATTATTTTGAAATAAGCGTAATTTACAAAATCTTCGACTACAGTAAATGAATAAAAATGTTACATTATACATATCAGATACAACGGTGCATTTTAAAAATCGCAAGATAATGACACCAATGCAAACGATTTTTTTTTTTTATCTTAATGGTCGTTAACTATAAAACTGACGGATGTCGATGATCGAATATTAATTTTAAGTTTTACATTCTGATATGCGAATTTAATAAATACAGAATGCGCTACAAACAAGAAATATTAGTATACGTAATATGTATTAGCAATACACGTTCGTACATAGCTATTTTGTTTAATGGAAGAGAGTAGAAAAGTAAAATATGCATATACTTGTTTCATGCAATAAAAGCTGTGACGCTGTAAAACGAAAACTATATTTAAAAAATAGATGCAAGACGATAACGATATCAAACGGTTATTTAATATTGTTACGCCAATATTTGAAACTTTCTACACCTTTTACAAGTATATATTCTCCTTATTTTCATAATAATACAAGCTAATAAATGAGTACTGTTGTTTAATTTATTGAATATCAGATTAAAATAAGTCATTTAGATCTGAAAATCTGAAGCATATTCACCATATTATGGTGAAATACGCAAGAAGAAGAAGAAGAGAACACTATACCATGCACTCTACGTATTTCATACACTTTGGCGATATACGAGTATGCGTGTGTACCTATATTAGGAAACATTTAGGCATATTCGTGCGTTTGACAGCAAGAATATATGGATAAAAATATAAAATTTTATTATGGTTATTATTTAACAATGAACGCTAGATTGTTGTTTCAGCGGCAATGCCGCTTGATCTCGTCGCATAACTTTGACATACAAAGACAAAGACGTACTTTGAACAGGAACAAATGGAAAATTAGTTAAAATAGAAATAGAAAGCTATCATCGATTCTCTTCGAATAATAGAAAGCTGCTATTTTTTTCCACAACTTTGGACGGCCCTGCTCTGAAAGAACTCGAGTAGGGTGTGTCGGCCGAACCCTCTTCGAAGGTTCCGTACGTCTTAGGTTTCCCTCGCGTCTCAAGGAATTCAATGGTTATTCCCGTTTCGTCTTCTACCTTCCCCTCTTACAAGAATATCCTTCTTAGGGATCGAAAGTAATGAAACTGTTTCTTCCTTTTTTCCCCCTTTCCCTTTCTCTTCCTTTCTTCCTTGCTTCTCTGCTTCCTTTCTTTCTGCGTTATTTCTTTCGATTGCCTTCTCTCTGGCATACAAGCTCAAACATACATGTACATACGAATCACTTGAAAAATCACGACAACAACCTATTAGTTGCAAATGCTGTTCGCATGAGATAATGTTCGAGAAGTACAAAAAGATAATAGAATAATAAAAATAACAATGTGAAAAATGACAACGATTTCAGAATATATAAAATGATTCTTTCGAAACGTTTTGTCGGTTTATCGTGATATACATACCATTGGATACTCGTGTACCGCGGTACATTGTACTATGTACTTTTCAACCTACCTTCTGCCCTTTCTCCTTGTTCCTCTTCGTCTACTTCTGCTTCCATGGAATCTTATATTCTTCTATAATCTTGTATAATATTATTTCTCTCTCAATTTTAGGAATATCTACGTCCCCACTTGCATTTCCTTATACAAGATAGGAAGAGATTATTTGTAACATGTTGATTAAGATATTTTCAAAGAGCGTAATTTGCGTCGTCTTCGTATACTATGAATATGCTTCGTATACTATGAATTGAAAAATCAAATATAAAATGGAGAAAGGGATTAATATGAACAAAGAAATGAGAAATGGTGGCTAATCGAATAACGATATACTATTCTGATGAAACATATGGATGTACGATATATGTACATATGCACGTATATATGTAATATGAAAAGAAAGGAAAGGAGTGAAACAGGAAAAAAAGAGGAACTGATGGAGATATTGAGATTCAGGAGAAAAGAGGACAGAGTAGAAGAACACAAGTAAATTGGGAAAAAGAGAAAGCCGAGTAAAACGTTGTACGTGCGATAAGAAAACGATAAACGATTTACAGAAAGAAAAGAAATCTATGATAGGGGAAAAGAACAAGATCCGGCACAGCTGGCAGAGTCTACGAAGACGGCGAAACGAGTAGAACCTACAGAGCTGAAGCGCAACAGCGGCAAATCAATACTCACGTTGCAGTTGCGAAGCTCTAAGCCAAGTCATCGTGTGTGCAAGAATTCTGTACTTTAATCTCTGTAAGATTATCTTCATAATAGCCGAAATTAGTTCTCGTGTCTATCTTATTGACAGAATTTTTGCACAAAAATTCGGATATTTGAACTCGTTGGACGTATCGTTGGATTAATAATACATACATAGTGCATACATACATATAATATGTATTTATATGTTGGCGAAAAGTATTACGCATAGAAGCAAATATCCGGCTGTTTCGAAACTTTGGAATTTTCGAACGCTTCAAGCAATTTTACGTCTCTCCCGATTCCTATTCGAGAATTTCATTTATGTTTGTTATTTTACAATATCTTTGGCAGATTTTGTCAAGTGCTGTAACTATTGCGACGGAAAATTGAATATACGTATTTGACATATTTGTAAATGTTGATGGAAATTAGATCGAAATTAAATTAAAATTTGGAGATTATATTGGGTCGGCAACTAAGTGATTGCGGATTTTGTCAATACCACCTAATGACAAAATCCGCAATCACTTAATTACCAACCCAATATTTGTAGAAAAAGAAAAAGAGGGGGAGAGGAGAATAGAAGGAGAAATAAAATATAATATGACAAAAAATGAAAAAAGACGAAGAAACAGAAAGAGAGAGAGAGAGAGAGAAAGAGAGGAGGGGGGGATGGATGTGATAAAATAGGAAAGAAATAAGAGAGTGACAGCGGGTTGGCAAGGCAGGTTGCCGAGATAGCTTGATTCGGAGAAGGTTAGGACTGAAATGAAACGAGATGCCTCGGGCCTACCGAGCATAAGAACTGGGAGTTGGTTCACGTGCGCTCACGACTCTGTTCAACAGCGAAATATGAAAACTCCGGAGGCGATTTTAATTTAGCCACAATGTCTATTGTTTCCGAATACTGAAGCGAGAGGACAAAAGAGAAATGCACAAATGTCTATACATGCATAGTGCATACATGTTTGGTACATATACAAATGAACACCGTCAAAGACATTTATAGAGTACGATAAGGATTGTGTATCCAAGCGTAGGTAAATAAAGGCATCTGCCAAAGTAATAAAACCCAGTCACTCTTTGAAAACTTATCCATTATTCTTTGATTATATAAATCCGTTTTTATTTGAATGTTTCTTTAGCATGCAACTAAAGTAAAAATAGAGTAAAAAAAATTGGTAATTATATAGAAGGGGCTAGGTATACACCTGACCGATTTTAATGATTTTCAAATGTATCGTTAAGGTCAATATTCTGAATAACTTTTTAACTACCGCTCGACATTAATTTCCAACATACATATTCATAAAAATATTTTTGCTACTTTTTATCTTGAGGTGGATTAGGATCGGATTGACTTTATGTACGGGCATGATGGCATCATAGGATGCGTTCATAGATCTTGCCTATCAATTTTTAGGCACAGAAAGGATAAAGAAACTCAACTCACCTTAGCTGTGCGTGAGTAACGACCACGGACATATATATAATAGCATCATGTCCGCACATAAAGCCAACATTTTGTGTGTGTGTGTGTGTGTGTGTGTGTGTGTGTGTGTGTGTGTGCGCGCGCGCGCGCATATACGCATGTACATACGTATGTATGTATGTATGCGTAGAAAAGTGTCGTTCAGCATCATGGCAAAGACCCCGTCGACAAATTTGAAAATCACGGAAGGCGGTGAGACATATACATCTCCTCTGTATATACATATAATTATAATTACCAAAGTATTCATTCTCTTTCCTCTTTTTTCCCCAATTGTCTATCTATATCTTAGTCTGTCATACAAGCAAGTGCGCGCCTAAAAAGTGTCAAAAATTCTCATAACGCAAAGATATGTTTTAGAAATATATTCAAGGATATCTGTTGAAAAAATTGAAATACGTACCATTGAAATACATACGACCTCCTCATGTACATATACATTTCGTCGCGCCAATATCCCTACGTACGTTCACTTGTCTGTTGCGAGTATACGCAATACGTGTATGTCATGTTACGCTAAAATCATAAAATGTGCTCCCTATAATATTATTATATAAAAACACGTGCACGCGTACACACATATATCTTATAAACTTATCGCGTTCTTTCTGCATTCTTATTTCCTGTTGCCACATTTCAATACGTGTCAATATTATAATCATCCACTGACGAAATTGCTTCGTTCGCTATAGAAAAGAACACTAGGGATAAACATTTAAAAACGAAGAATTTCTTAATGATGGCAAAGAACGCTCGCACATCTCGGAATTTAAATAAACGTTCTTACAGATGTGCAACATTTCTCGGCTGATTTTGCTTTAGACGTTCACGTTCGAGTAGAATTTGCAGACTGCACGAAGCGATTGTAAACTACTTGTGGTCTATAGGTTGTATCTGTACCCTGCGCGTTCCAAGAATATTTTAGAATCCCTCTAGCTATATCGGGATAGTTGAAATAGCTTTGCTCAAGCATGGAGTTTGAAGCAGGTAACGTAAGCGTGTCTATCTTCATCGTACAACCAACAATTTAGAGGCTATGTTATACATTGTCGAATTACAATCGACCTAAATAAGAGCGCGCTTGTTGGCGTACAAGATATGTACTTATTACATATCTAACACATACACGCACATGCACACGTACACACACATCGAATACAAGTAAAATTCGACACAATAGCGAAACGACGGAGACTTACGTACTTAGGTACATACAGTAACTACAAAAAGTATTCGTACTTGTATCCTTATTTTCCGATGAAGTGTTTTTTATCAGGTTACACGTTTCATTGTAGATATTATAACATTTTTTGGTCATATGAAAGCGTATACGTAATTACCAAATGATATAAAATTCAATATAGCTACGTGGATATAATTAATACGTAAATGCAACGTAATAAATAAGTGCAACGTACGTTGACAAATGTATATATTATAGAAAGTTTGTCTATAGAATTAGAATGAGAAATATAACGATGTAACGATGAATAGGAAAAATAGAAAATCGGGTAAAACATCAATGTGAATATTTTTGGCTGTGACTTTACAATTGTCTTTAATGCGAATCAATCATAATATATCAAAATATTCTGGTTCCAGGGCAATTGAGATCACCGCGTATAACGGAACATCCTTCGGATATAATAGTGGCCAAGAATGAGCCGGTAACATTGAATTGCAAGGCGGAAGGTAAACCTCAGCCCGTGATTGAGTGGTATAAGGACGGTGAACTGGTTCAAACATCACCCGGAGATGCAAAATCACATCGTGTTCTTCTTCCTACGGGATCTCTTTTCTTCTTGAGAGTAATGCACGGGAAAAAAGAACAAGACGGAGGAGTGTATTGGTGCGTTGCAAGAAATCAAGCAGGTTCTGTTCCAAGTCGAAACGCAACGCTAACTGTCGCAGGTGAGTCTATCCGAGATCATCTTTAGTTACATCATGTAAGATGAAATCGTTTCAACAATCATGCACAACCAGTCGGAAATTTCTCGATAACCAGTCGCAAAAGTACAATAATATGTATAATACATCGCGTATTTCGCGCCGTATAGCCGCGTAGTGTCGCATACACGTGTATATGCTCTTATTGCGTGTACGTGTGTTTGCGTGTATGCGCAATGCGAAGAACGAAAGAAATTAGAGTAAGGTTGATCTGTGTATTTGTACAAAACAAAGAACGAGTCGATTACGTTCGAATAAACGGAGGACGAAGTCGAGTTTGTTTAAGGCAGATCGATATTCAGGCGAAAGGAGAAGGGGTTAGGAAGAGAGAGCAGACAGCAACCCTTCCACATCGAATAGAACCCATCTCTTTACTCGCATTTTGCGATCGCTAAATTGCTTGCAATTTTGTTACACTTATAATAATCGCAAAACAGAAGAGAACACCAAATTCGCGTAAACAGTGCAATTGTGATTATAGCAATCAACTTATAGCAGTCAACTAATTATTAGAAAATATTAATAAATATATAGGCACCGAATGATAGATACGCGATGTATCGAGTTCGAAAGACAAATTTTATTCCTATAATCAAAACTGTTTACACTCTCATAAATCCATAAGGTGTTAAAAAACGATAATAAATGTGGAATATAAAAGAAACGCAGCAATAATTTATATTAGAATAGATGGTTGCTAGTCTTTCTTCAAAATCAGTATTCGTTATGCAGTCCTGTAACTTAACTCCTTAGAAAGGGACCAAAAAGATATACGTACGTATGCGCGTGCATGTATATATTCTTTAAACGACGTTGTATTACGTGTAGAGGAAATGAATTTTGTTTCGAATGTATCATGTTTAATGATTCAGCGTTAATATATTCGATGTTACGGGATTTATTTTTCATATATTTCTTTGTCACTTTCTCTCCCTTCAATTCATTTGAATCTATTCTATATCGTGTTTCACACGCACCATTGCTTGTATTAGGTTGTCCGAAAAGTTTCTTTCATTTTATGAGGAAATAATAGACGCACAGCGTTTTTTGTTTTATATTATTTTATCGAATTACGTACATGATCCATTTTGTTATGTTGAGATAAACACCGCGACATCTCACAGACCTGGTGTCATATTTATATGAAGGTGCGCTGTTGTAAAAAACACGTTTGCGAAAGAAAGACACTTTTCGGACAACCTAATACATTCTTACACATAAATGAAATACGTGTATATTGCACTAAGGATGAGGATAATAAATAATACGGAAAATAAGATTTGTCAAGAAATTGTAGGAAAGAAAAAGTGGAGACTGTAGATGAATAATAAAAATAGAGGAGAGACGGAACGAAAACAATTTGGAAACGAGGATACAAATAAAAATTGTCGGTTACGAAGAAATTGCTGCATATTATGCGTGCAATCGAAGATTGAACATACACATTTCTGCATACGCATATATATGCGCATTACGCATGCATGTGCGAATAAAGAAAGAGTGAGAGAAACGGTGGGGATGAAGGAGAAAAGAGAAGGAGAATAGAAATCGATACGGAGCTGTATCTACAGCGAGCGTATGCTCGACCAACAGAGTGCTGTGTTGTGCGACGTGATGCAGCATAGTTTGTCATGAATAGGTGGCAGTGTGTTGCATGCAATGTATATATTCGCATTAACACGATTTTCAAATCAAATAGATCATTTTATTTTGGAAAATTTCTTTGAACCTTTGCCGTTTGTCAAGACAGATTTTCAATCTTATTGTCATGTCAATTGAAAACCATTACACTTGTATTTTACTGATTGAAAATTGCCGAGTGAGTGGAATATTATACTGTATAATTTCCACTTGGTTTTCGTTCCTTTAATTACATAGGCACCGCAAATCAATTATTTTCACACATCATAACGCCTTTATGTCTCGTGTATCTCGTGTGTCTTTACTCACAATTCATATCTGTATTTTTACCTAACAAGTATCTCTTTCCTCGTCATATTTTCTTCTTCTCCTTTATCCTAACAAATATATTCATGGAAAGAACGACAAGAAAAGAGACAGAGTACATTTTCTTGCGTTTAGTGTACCTATTTCAAGACTCGTAGCCCCGATTGCTTTACCGTTTTCATGCGCCCTTTCCTAATTTCGTGACTTTCGTTAGAGAATATCGTTATTACCGAATATTCTTTATTTTGCCGTTATGTATATACGTATGTAGAAATTTTGTCACACGAACTCGATATTCGACGCCGCACCGATAAAGATGGTGATCGCAATGGCCGTAGACTGTATACTGCAGACTGTAGACTGTAGACGCAAACGGCAGTTATGGCCGACGACTATGAATAAGGCTTTGTGCTGCGAGTATACTGTTCGACCGACTCGCACCGAAATATACTGGTCGAGGATGAAAAAAAAAAAAGAGAAAGACGAGGAAAAAATTGTAAAGGAAGAATAGAGAGCAGATAAGGGAAAATACGAATAAAAGGAAAGGATAAAAAGATCTACAGTCACGATGATCTAACGCGGGACTGTCCTGACCGGTCGACGATTGAAGAAATATTGGTAATGCGTCGAACCAATAAAAGAAAAAGAAAAGATCGAATTGCTCGTTTTGCCGAATATTTAACACGAAAGGAGAGAAATTCGTAGGGATAGGCGACAACGTAATTGCGTACGTAATAGACGAACGTAGAGGAACTTTTGGTACGAGACAAGTAGCTTTAAAGACCCATCTATTTAGAGCGAAGAAATGGATAATAAGAAGAGTGTAACCTTGGTGATTGAATATCGAATCGATCGTCGATCGACGACATTTTATTAGTTATATGTATGTATACGTGTGTAGTTAATTTATCAAACTGATATCAACTTGACAAGATAAAGACAACGAAAACGTTGGATCGACTTTAGCTTTTCGGATTTTCTTCGATTCTCGCCCCGGTGAAATAACACCTATCCATCCGTTTGCTTGCAACCCTCCGATGTCCGGGGAACCCCATTCGAGACCCTCGTTTTCTCTATCCAACGCGTATCGATTAGCCGGACGGCATAGTACCGCTGTGCTGGCTGTGCTGTGCCAGGGTTACTTCGCGCGGCTTTTAGGGGAAAAGAGGAGAAGAAAATGAGAGTCGGAGGGTTGGACGAGCAAAGAGAGTAAGAGACGCGTAGAAAAAGAAAGATATAGCGAAAGAGGGGGTAGAAAATGGGGAAGGGCGAGGGGAATGGAGAGGATAGCGAAGAGGTGTTACAGCTTTTAATCCCAAAGGAGGACGACGTTCTATATCGACGGATTCGTTGATACAAAGTACCGACAGTATATAACCTATTCGCTTACTCGATTTCTCCAAAGTCGAAAGAGAAGTCAACGGATAAGCTCCTTACTCCAACCAATTTATATGTGTATAATACGTGTACATATGACACGTGCACCAGACTTGTTTTCATTATTAAGAACAAATTATTATTATATACATCCCTCTTGCATCATTTTTCTCTAACTGTAACCTCTGTGTGTGTGTGTGTGCGTGTGTGTGTGTGGCGCGCGCGCGCATACGCATACGTATATTATCGTCGAGGCAATCGTATTATTTTTACGTAGTCTAATGCTATCTTTTTACTTTTGCTTTCAAAATGTTGATGTCTTTTTGTTTGGAACTATTTGGAAGGCGTGATTCATTCATCAATCGGTATTTTACGAAATTAAGCGTTTGGTACACGTATCTATCTAATTAACATGTGGTATCTTGTTACAGTAGAAGAAAGTAGGAAGGGCGAGGAGAAGGAGGAGGAGAGGAGAGGAGAGGAGAGGAGAGAAAGAGAAAGAGACTTTTATCAATGATATTCGATTTATATTGTTCGTTGGTAGTCGCTGGTTGCACATTGCGCATGATAAAATTCAAGTGTCTCTTGCTCGCGTTAAATTCAAAAGAACGAGACCTTTTTTCATGTCGTACTTACGAGGGTAACCTAACTTCCGTTCTCATTCTTTCATAGCCTGCAGCATAAGTGCAGTAAAAGTCTTGCCTGGAAGGTCACGAACCATAAGAAAATTTACTCCAAGAATAATATGCCGTACTTTGTAGAAGCAGGATGCAAAGAATACGGAAAAATAATGAGAAATTTAACGTTCTTTTGCTGTATATACGTATTTGTATATACGTCAGTACGTACGTATATATTAGATTATATCATACATACATGTACAAACGTTTCGTGTAGTTGAAATAAGGTGACAAATATGAGAGCTGGCCAATACCATCCTCATTTTTTTTTTTAACAAAACGAAGTTAAGAAAGTTCCCATCATATACAGTCGCATTCTCTTATCGTTTATCATATATGTAATCAGTGATACGTGTAATCAAATTATAATAACACGACACACACAGTACGGTTATTTTTTTCTTCCAAACCCGTACAGAGATCTTCCTATAGATTTGTATGTTACAAGTGGTAAAGAGTAAACGCTGTTGAAACAACGACTCCATTCAGTTCGAATCGTACCTATAGTAGGTATTTCCGGCGTGGACAGCTAAGTTTGCAATGTACAGTTTGAGAGTTGCGGTGCATACAAAAGCTTATCGCAAGATACAATCTACGAACACCGATAAATATCGAACAGCTACTACTCACAGTCATGTTCACATTTGCTTTTCCGTTTACGTTTACATTTGCGTCTCTAACTCTCTATCCGATCTGATGGTTTTGATATCCGATTTACGAAGCTTTCACTTTCATTCGTGCTTTTATATATCTTTTATCTGCCTGTGAAACTATTCTTTGATTCGCTGTTTTCGTCGTACGAACTCTTATCCCCCCCCCCCCGCCCGACCCGGCTGTTTCTTCTTAAACATTTTATGTATTTTATGCAACGATACGATTAAGAGTAGATAGGAGTATATGAATGTAGTATTCCGCGTTGTTCTTGATACTCTTTCGCATCTATGTAAGCGTCATAGGGATAGTAATGGGGCATATTCCTTCGTTCTTGTATGCACGTACAAACCCCATTCCTACCCAGTATGCGATGTAGCTCAGTGATATATGTGCGTGAGTACGTCCAACTGCCACGCCTACCGACACTACGGTTTAATTGAGTAATCGAGTACCCTCGCGACGTAGCCTGAACCAGAGGAAGAGGAGGAGGAGGAGGAGGAGAGTCACTTTCGACTGTATCCCCTCTCCTCCCTTTGCTATCCGTCCTCTTGTACACTGCCACCCTTTCTCTCAGTCTTCCTCCCTTCCGTCGATTTATTTGGCAAGGATTGCAAAATTAAAGAATTGCAAAATTTGGCCAGAAACAACGACAAAAATCTCTTCTTTTTTAGAATAGCGCGTAACGACGAGTACGTTAATCACAGCCCGTTAGAAACCCACGTACTCGTATTTGGTGTAACGTGATAACGTACAGGAGGAAGGAAATATCAAACGAACGTCCAAACGTATTAATATTTCACGTAGAATTCGTGAAAAATCGTAGCAGGTACTAAGATATAAAGTACAGAAATAGTAAGATCGAGTGGCGTGTGACGTGAATTATATCGCTCGTCCGGCTTAGGGAAATCAGGGAGTCGATGTGACAGGAACCAGACAGAAACGATGCAATTTAAATGTTAAGCGAACGGTCACGGTATCGTATAGCCAGGTACCATACGTAATGCGTATTTTACCGAGATAGAGTGTGCGTGTTAACGGGATTTCGTGAATTCAAACGCGATGGTTAAATCGAATCTGCCGTCGTATAAACTTCCTCCGCTCTTCCTTTCCGCTTTCAAAATTGTTCGTGTCAAAGACGTTAACTTTATGTACACGGAGAACCGTAACAGAGGGCGGAGAATCGGAGGCAAGACGCATCTACGGATATGGAGATCTTAACGTCGAACGAAGGACTGGCCTTCGAAGGGAAAATACCAAGTACCGCGTCGGTCTTTAGGCTCTAAGTATAGAAAGGCTTAGAAATAAGATTATCGTAGGTACATGTGTACGTATAGTATATGATACGTAAGTAAGTAAGGATTCGTCTCTTACGTATGTAGATAAATATGTATTCGTTTCTTCGACTAGAAAGCGACAACTTTGTCTGTAGTTCGATAGTTGTGTGTTGTCTATCGAATAGTCACACGAGGACACGAACGGCTGCACACTCGTGTCTATTTATATCGAATCCGTGGGCATACCGGACCAGACTGGCGCGTCGCGTCGCGAGCAACTGCTGTGCCGACAATTCCTCCGTCAACATGGCCAATCTTAAACGTTTCAAATTTCGGATAAACCTCTATCGCATCTTTGACTCAAAAATCATAAAAATTGTAACGAAGAGAGCACATTACGCTTCGTTAAAGAAATGGATATTTATCCGTGTATCTGCATTGCCATCGTAAAATCATTGTCACTGTACTACACTCTCTAACAATAACAAAAATAATAACACTGACAGTGAAAAAAAGAATTTATTAAACTATCGTAATATACGCACTGATAATTGCTTTGTCAAAGATAATTTCATATTCACCTTCTCTATTCTCTATTCTTAAGTGTTCTTAATTGGTTATCACTTATTATCACTTGGTTTCTCCAATTAAGAACACTTAAGAATAGAGAATAGAGAAGGTGTGTACACACACAGATCAATTTGTTCAAATTCACTTGTGTGTTAAGATTAAAAATATAAATACAAGTATCAAATTTTCAGATCGATCGCACGATAATGCAATCGCGCTATAAAATTTGATTTATAGAACGAGTAAACCAAATAACTATTACGTATATGAAGGCATTGTCGAATTTCTTATCCCGCTATGATTTATATTGTACACCACGTTCGATTTTGTCAAGTACGATGTATCTGTTATATCGAAATCGGTTAACGTTGTTACGAGTTGCAAACGATTAAAAATTATAACTGTAATAAATCTAAAGATACGTACGCCTTTCGATACCTGCCGCTTGCTTCTGCATCGATCGATTTCGATGAAATTTTCACCTTGTATAGTATAGCTGACATAAATCCAGAATACGTATTTTCTAAATTTTCATTACAGGTTCGGATGAAAGAATTGTGAATTTCAAAAATGAAAAGAATTTCAAAATGTTGTTTACGCGTCATCCGGTAAACTAATCCTTACGACTGGTCGTAAAATCTCAAGTCTCTTGGTCCAATTTTGAAAAGGTCCTGTTTTGAAAAACGTTCGAGTGCTGTACGCTCGTGAATCGCTGTACACTGTACGTACATGCGTATATACGTGCATGCAACGAAGAAAGAGACGAAACAAAGTAATCGTGTTTGCGTTCATACAGAAATTTGAGACAGGTGAAGATGGTAATATTTAAGTAAAGATGAACGTGCCTCTAGATACGTGAACAATGCATCGTCCGTTTTCATGGAAATGAATAAAATAAAAGTACTATTTGGATGGAATCGATTAAACTTGAGATAAGAGTTTCAAAGTCTGTGGAAAACAGCATAACCGGGATAAGACGTACGACCGAGTATTGGTTTGATAGAAAATCGGAGAACCACCCGATGAGTAGTTGGCCAAGTAGACGCACCTACTTACGCCTACTCTATGTATGTATATGTATAGATTGGCGATCAACTATCCGTATACGGATATGCCGTTGGTATATCTCTGTATACTGCATGTAGAGGTTGAGTAGAGGCGCAGCGGTCACCTTTCGAGACTCGGCTGAAACTCTCGGTAAAGCATCGAGCAGCCAAGCATGCAACATGCAAGCATACTAACGTATACCCATACGGAGATAGTCCTGTGGCCATTTGCATTGAATACGCTCTTACCTACCGAGCGAATATCCGAGCTTCTACGTAAGCAATGCCATCGCTACCACTGCTTTTTGCCCTTTCTAACCGGTCCTTGTACCATTGTGTTTATTTATGCTCTTTAATTATATCGAATACGGTAGTGAAAAATACCGATGCAAAAGTTGCCCCTATATCGAACAAGAGAAAAACTTACTACTCTCTTATTCTTTGCACCGATATTATTAACATGTGTTATCGCGAAATTTATCTTTCATTCATTGTTGGTAACAAATATACAATAGGTATGGATGTGTCAAGTATATACAGATAGCTATAGTAATCTGCTCGGTCGTTTACACGTCATTGTCTATAAAGGCGAAACCACTGGTAACTGGAAAGATAATCAAAGTTTTTCGACCGCTAAAATCGCATATGCGTGAAACAGACGATCGCGTGTTATAAATGAATATGCGGAAATCAATTTAGTTGGTTAGTTCTCGATGAATTTGCTACGGTTAACGAAACGAAACGAAACGAAACGAACGTTTTCGCTTTAACGAAGAATGTTGGCAGATTGTTGCGATCGTTCTGGCCGTTTGCATATACCGTCGTTCTATCCATCTTGTAACGAGAGCTAGCCCGATTTTCAAGTAGTCGTCTCGCGCAGATGGTGCTACTCCCGCACGGTCTAACAGGCATAGTCGTTTGTCTCGTTCGTACACGCGTAGCACGAAGGGAACGCGCCTGCTGCTCTCATTAGTTGGTTCCTGCGGCACGCGAAAAAGCCCGAGGGGTTATATGACCGGTACAGGGGTGAGAATAGGAAAAAAGACGGCGGGGGTGAGACGGGAGATGCAAGAACCCTTCAATTCTTTCGCTCCAGATCTAGCGTCCGTTAATTGGAGGTTGTTTGACTACGCACCAACTTCACCCTCTTCTCTCTCTCTTCTCTCTTTTCCGTTCTTCCTCTCCAGATTCCTACTCCCCTTTTGTCCTTTTTTCTTTCTTACTCTGTCTTCTTGAAAGTTGTTGCAAAGTTTATCGCTGTTACTACTGTATTTTCTCACGTTTATCTGGATTTATCGAAGAGAGAGAGAGAGAGAGAGAGAGAGAATTTGGATTCTTTGACAGATCGAAAGGTGAAAGATATGAATCGTAATGATCGATGATTCGAAATATTATTTGGAGATGGGAGACGGGCAGGTTGCGTGTAAGCTGCGGCGAAAGCGAGTGAGCGAAAGAGAAGAGAAGAGAGAGAAGCGTTAAAAAGTAGATGAAAAGCTGTTCAAACTGTACCGCACGAGTGTAGGTCTGTTTGTACGGCGCTAACGATGAACAAACAGAGCGGAACGGCTTAGCCGATACACCGGCTATATCGCGTGACTCATCGTTCGACTAGAGACCGAAACGATCAAAGAGAAAGGACTTAGGATGAGTTTAGAAGTTTGGTATTTGTGATGTTATAGCTGGTCGCCTCTTTTTAATTAATTCTATTGTAAATAGCGAAATGTTTCAAGAAACGTACGTACACTAAACTGAAACGACCGATTTATCCGACCTTCTATATTCTTTGTTTCAGTGTTGAGGGATGAGTTTCGTGTCGAACCACAAAATACAAGAGTCGCAGCTGGAGAGACTGCTCTGTTAGAGTGCGGACCACCCCGAGGTCATCCAGAACCAACGCTGCATTGGAAAAAGAATGGTCACGAGATAGATTTGGATGCTACTAAACGGTAATCTGCTTGCTTTCGTCTGCGTGCCTCTCGTTTAATCGCGTAGTTAACGGTTAACGGTTAACTGTTAATTGGCATTTCATAAGTACATGTGGTATATCGATTTCGATTAATTTCGAAACTAATCAGTTACACTTAGCGAAAATTGTCTGTTGCAGTATCACTTTGGTAGACGGAGGAAATTTGATGATTTCGGATGTTAGGCAAACTGATCAGGGAAAATATCAATGCGTTGCCGAGAACATGGTGGGCGTGAAAGAATCTGCAGTGGCAACTTTAACAGTTCACGGTGAGTAATGTCCATGAATCGAACAAACTAATAACATTATTGCGATACGATGCAACATAGACGAACGGAAAAGTTTCAACTTTTGCATTCGTGTTTCCTTGTTAGTGAAGCCATTCTTCTTGTCGACTCCTGCGAATCAAACGATCCTGGCTGACCAAACGGCTGAGTTCGCCTGCCGCGTAGGCGGCGATCCTCCACCTGAGATCCTTTGGCGTCGAAATGATGGGAAAATGCCAATCGGGCGGGCGCATATTTTGGACGACAAAAGCTTGCGAATCGAAAGAGTGACGTCGCAAGATCAAGGGACGTACATTTGCGATGTTGAGAACGGTGTCGGTGCCATATCTGCGACTGCAACTTTGACAGTACATTGTAAGTAAGCGGAAAACGGAATGCGTGTCCGTATTGACGAATCGATGGTAGCAACGATGCTACGATAACATTCTCTCTTGTTTGGTTCCGTCAGCGAGGCCAATATTCAGCAGTTTTCCAAAAGACGAGATAGTCAGCGTCGGATCGAACGTTTCGTTTTCTTGCGCGGCTCGTGGCGCACCGCAGCCTTCTATCTTTTGGACACGCGAAGGTTCTCAAGAATTAATGTTCCCTGGAAACGAATACCAAGGACGTTACAAAATCACAGAGGATGGGAGTTTACGTATCAAGAGCGTACTTGGAAAAGACGAAGGACACTACGTTTGCAGCGCGATCAGTCAGGCTGGTGCGAGCACAGCTACAGTCTTTCTTCAGGTATTGGATTGCGTATCGATCGACCGACCGTCTGCGATCCTCGATTTTCTCTTTTCGATGTTGCTCGTGAAATTGAAAACCGTACAACGATACGAACGAAGGGTAACTGTACTTGATTGAATACCGACAGGTCGATTCTTATTTCTTATTCTCCGATAGGTTACATCGGTCGAGGAGGTTCCACCGCCTGTCATCGAAATTGGAGCAACGAATCAAACGGTGCCTCCGAAAAGTGAAATTTCTTTGCCGTGCCGTGCATTCGGAAGACCTAGCCCAAAAATCCGCTGGTACAAGAACGACCAACTTGTACGAATCGATGGCGATGATCGATTTGCGATCGCTGGTAACGGCACTCTTTCTCTAAAAAATCTTCAATCGAGCGACACGGGAATATACAAGTGTGTTGCATCCTCCGAGTCCGGGAATACGTCATGGTCGGCTAGTTTAACGATTAGCCCAGCAGCGAGTTATCACGGCGTCGTCGTGCCAGATATATCGCTACTTCCTGAAAGTCCAAGCAAACCAAGAATAGTGAATACCACTAGCAACACGGTCACGCTCACCTGGAGCCCGGGACACGAAGGCGTTAACAAAATAATCGATTACACGGTCGAGTATTTTGCTACGAATCCAAAGACTAGCTGGATCGTTGCCGGAACGAGAATAATAGATGACGTTTATACCGTAAGTTCATGGATATGTGTACACGATCAGGCCAAATTCGAATGCAACAACATAAGAGACAAGTAGACATGTACATATGTGCATAGACGTATTCTGTTTGCCTTTACCCACGAACAACGTTCGTTAATTGACGATGCAATCCTAATCGCTGCTCTTCTCGTCTCACAGGTAACAAATCTCAAGCCAGATACGAGTTACGTGTTCCTTGTTCGTGCTCGAAACAGTCAGGGCCTTTCCGTTCCTGGACCGTTTTCCGATGTGGCGCGCACGACTAATATCGATCAACACGCGATTCCTCAAACTGAACTAATTCGAGCAAGAGATCGTCTAAACAGTGAAATTCTTTACTTGAAGGATGTTCAGCCTTTGAGCAGTACCAGCGTAAAGATCGTATGGGACGTAAGTAGCAAAGGCGCTATAGAACAAACAACGCGTTGCAGAAATATAAATCCTTCGATCGAATCCAATGATACTATAATAGTTACGAATTATTTGTTGTTTCACTTTTCCCTGTGCTGTTTGTCTCTAGATACTGGGAGCTGCCGATTTGGTCGAAGGCTTGTATATAAGATATCGTCAAGTTTCCGAGAAGCCAGAATATCGAATGGTCACGGTACTGAATGCCGGAGCAACCAGCTACGTTTTGACCAATTTAAACAAGTACACGCGTTACGAGTTCTTCCTAGTTCCTTTTTTCAAGACTATCGAAGGGAGACCGAGCAACGTGAAACTGGCGATCACGCTGGAAGACGTACCTTCCGGGGCACCTGAAAATGTTCATGTCGGCATGATAAATGTGACCTCGGCATTCGTCCGTTGGTCTCCACCGCCGAAAACCACACAGAATGGACAATTAATAGGATATAAGGTAAATATCCGTGTGACAACACGATCTAGAAGCTAGTTTTCCGTGAGAATCGAGTCAAGTTCGTTTCTCTTTTATTCCTTCGCTAGATTCAAATCAAGAGCAATAGCAGCAACAAGATTTTGGGCCAGATGTCTTTAAATGCGTCGACAACGTCCGTGATTATCAACAGCCTAACGACAGGTGGTCTTTACACGGCGCGCGTTGCCGGGTTAACTCGTGTAGGTCTTGGACCGTTTTCCAATCCAACCGTTTTGAACATGGATCCAGGACAATTGACGCAGTTACCGCCACGAACCGATCCGAGTCAAAGAAATGCCTCTATCGTGAGTGAAACTTGGTTTTTGATTCTCGTGATAACGGTCGTATTAACCATTATCGCCGCGTTATTGGGCGCTGTTTACGTTCGTCGAAGGCAAGCGATGAGTAAACAACTCGGCCATTTGAATGTTCCTGTCGGCACGGCTAATGACATTTGTCAATTAAACAAAGATACTCTGTGGTTAGAGCGTGGTTGGAGGCCGAGTAACACACTCCAGGCTTCCACCACCGATAAGGACTGCGAAACGAAGCTATTAAGCAATCAGAATCAAATCGGCCTCCCACCTGGAATCGTTGGAATGGCTGGCTCGGAATACGCTGAAGTTAATCTAACGACATTTTACAATGCTCGAAAACAGTTGCAAGCTCCGCCAGAACCATACGCCACAACGACACTGTGCATGCCTGCTCGTAGCCCGGATTCGATAGAAACCGCCGGTCGAAAGTCGAATTCCAGCGATTCTTGTCTCAAGCCGGACTATTCGAGTTTAGATTCGAACTTGGATCGTAACAAATCAACCGTGTCTCCGAGCAGCGACAATGCCAGCAGCGTTTATAACGCAGAGGATAATACGGAAGCGCAAAGAAGAGCTCATCAATACAGAATGCCGCTGCCAAATGAAAATCAACCACCGAATTGGTGCGATATGCTGCCACCTCCGCCGGAACATCCGCCCTCGTTCGAGGGATCTCTCGGTTCTACCAGATCGCATTCGCATACGCATCAACACCAACACCAACATCAGTATCAATATCATCATCATCATCATCCGCATCAAATGCAGCATCAGTATCAGCATCAACACCATTATCAACAGCAGCAGCAGCAGCAACAACAACAACAACAACAACAACAACAACAACAGCAACAACAGTACCAACATCAAACCGCCTTTAGCCCCCACCTAGGCAAGAGAAGTATCGAAAGGCAAAACGATTTGGACTTGATCACGAGTGCAGGACTAGCGTTGGGACTGGGTTTAAGCTCGAGTTCGAATTCAGGTTCCGGTTCTGGTTCGGGTTCTGCAGGTGGAAGCGGCGGCGGCAGCGGCGGCGGCAGTGGTGGAGGCACTGGTAGCGGTGGTGGTGGAGGAGGTGGCTCCGGTTCGGGCTCGGGATCGAGAAATTCGCAAAGTCCACCGAGTCCGCCGACCAGAATAATTAACAATTTAGGAGGTTCGAATACAATTTGGAACGATTCGGGTCAGCAGACTCAACCATTCGACAATTCTATTCCGCAAACTAACGTGCATCAGCAAGGTAGATACACGAGTTTGCCTCCGCAAACGAATCCACCGGCACTGCCCGTCTTTCCACAATCGTTCGACTGTTACGATTCGTACAAAGGTAATCACGAAAACGAATACGAGAGCGGCTCTCTTTTGTACGGTCAACGAAATGATTCGCCATCGGAAGACTACGATTCTGCGTACAGTCATGTAAATCGTGCGGATTCACGATCAGAACGATCAATAGCGAACGAGGATATCTATCGACGAAACGATCAAGATATCTATACAACGGAGAACCTTTATCAAGCTGAGAACGACGAATGGGATAGAAAGTCCTGCGATTCGAATGCACACTCGGATATTTGTTGTTCCTGTTCGGAATCCAGTTGCCTCTATGGGAACACCCTCGAATACAACGACCAATTCGCTCCGACATCGGCCAATTGCCTCCATGGTAAAACAGGTTCTCGAAATAGAAGTGGCAAAAGTCCACGTAGAAGAAATACTAGAACTGCTTCACCGACCTATAGTAGCGGTGACAGTAATTATTCTTGTATCCCTCCAAGGCAATCTGGAAACATTAGCTCGCAAGAAAGGACGAGGCATAACCGTGGCAAAGGTTCGCATATCACCCATCTATTTTTCTTATCTTCTTTCCTTTCTTTGTTTCTCATTGCGGTCGATTTGATAAAAATCGCCGTAAAACAGTGTGATCTTTATGTACGTACAACATGCAACATATTTCGTTCTCTTTCAGATAAAGTGCCTAGCTTTTCGAGAATCGGCGGCTATCCTCAGCACAATTCCTCGGCCTCGAACACAGTCAGCAGTTCTGGAAGTCAAAGATACAACAAGCTGAACAACGTTTTCGTAGGTGGTGGGAATTCAAACGCTCCTATAGAGTGCAGTCGGCCGGCCGACCTTCGCGATGGCTAATGTCACAAGGATTCTCGGAGGATCAAGACCGACCGATAGAATCGACCGTTGGCGATACGAACCGCTGTTTCAACCTCAAACGAATTACTTGGATCGCAACGAATCGTAGCCGTCTCGCGCGACAATATCGCCAACATTCTCAAAGTACCTTTTCCGGGCTAAGCTCGTCCACGATATCTCCAAACCTTAATAGCTACTCGTATTAACCGTGATATTCCTTTATTCCTCTCTCTCTTTTCTTCCTTCCACCCTCTGCCGCGCGAAACTCTTTCATTCATATTCATTAATATTCTCCTAATAGATGGGTTTAACCTCGTCTCCATTAGCCCTGTTTTTTACGCAAGTAGTGCGAAGAATGCGTTCGTCTCGTAGCTTCGATACTTTTCATAATTACCTAACCGAGTTGTTACGTTTCTTCGTTTTTTGCTCAATATATACCAACCACTGCCATTGAGTAATGAAAATGGATGATGGACGATATGGTTGACAGTGAACAGTGAACAATGAACAGTGAACAGTGAACAGTGAACAGTGAACAGTGAACAGTGAACAGGATGCGAGATGATGAATATGACGAAAAGAAAGTGTTATAGATCGAATAGATTTAGTTTCATAATCTTTGTTCGTGAGTAATTTACGATTTCAACGTCGACTTCGACATTGCAAACGATATTAACACGCAATATATTGTTACGCGTATGCGTACATGGCAGTTCTGTGCGCTGGAGCAATGTGGCACTTGTGTACTTTCCAGAAATTTTAAATTTTCGCCGCTCAGAGTTCCGCACGGTTCGATTATTTTCCAATGCAACGTTCCTAAATGGTTAAAAATGATTCTTTAACTTTGTCGTGCGGATACGAACGTGTTGCCACGTGATACTTCTTAAACGACATACACACGTATGCACAACTTTTAAGGGTACGTGCAGCAAAGAACGATCGACTGTCGTGCAACAAGTATTACATCATATCGAACAGTTTTTTTTTGCGTATGTACATGTACGTGTGCGTGTGCGCGCGCGCGCGCGCGCGCCTGTGTGTCTGTGTGCAGAAGCTTCTTTGTTCTATGAGCAGTTGAAACAATGGAAAGTAGCTATCGACCGATATCTTTCGTCGTAAATCTCCAATGCGAATCGGAAACGAGCAGCTATCGTCCGTATTCTGTTCGTTGCATCGATCGAAAGGGAAAAAACAATTGTCACGTAACATTGACGAATTGATTCGTCGGTAATCGCTTACGAATACCAGTGAAGATTACGGCAGACAAAGAAAATACGAATAAGTGACAAGCTACGAGGACGACGACCAACAGTGTTGAAACGGCCATTATAATATTCTAAATTGGATCTAATCGGGCGTCGTTGATCCGAGCACGTTTACAAACTGCATCTCTTGGTTCCTCCTAATCTCAGTGTATGTTGCGTGAGAGTTCGTCGAGGCTTCGGAATTGGAACGAATCTGTAATGTAAATTGAGATAGTCGAGTAGAGGACACACGTTGTGTAATAATCGCTCAAATTCGTTGTAATTAGTTTGTTCTTCTTTCGCGTGAGGAAACAAAGAATAAATATTATTAAAGAATTGACTGATTGTAGGTCGGCGATCGTCGAACTATACTATACCGTTCTAATGAATGGGTTTATTAATACGTTGAGCGCGGCACCGGTCCTTAGGGGCTGGCAATGAACTTTCCGTGTGAACGGCGCCGGTCCCTGCGAACCGGTACTGAACTTTTCGTTTGGCCGACGTCGGTTCCTGGGGTCGACAGTATTAAAGTTAAAAATAAATGTAGTCATTTCAATGAAATTTATTAAAACACTCTACTAAACAAAAATGTGGCTTGGATTTACACATATTACAAAACGTGACAATTTTTTTGGTCAAATTTTTGGCTATCTTGCGTTCAAGTAGTTTTGAATTGTTATCATAACATCCCGAACAATATCTTCGCACTTTATGTACGTCTCCTTCCTTTTTGTGTAATTTATGAACAATTCTTCCTTCAACTTGGATATCTGGCTGATTGCCTTTTGGATCAAACCATTCATTTCGATCACAGATTCAACAGTAGATAAGCCCAAGTGCTTACCAGTGCGTGAAGTCGCGTGCCTTGAAGTCGCGGATCACCCTGTATCATCGTATCACTTGAGCGCTCGCTCGCTGCCGGCTAAACGGAAAAGATAGCAATTTCGGCGCCGCGCTCAACGTGTTAACAGACGTTAACAAGCGTCAAAGAGAAATAACAGACGCTGAACGCACTGCCGAATATCACAATTCCGAATATCACAAGACTACGTAGATCGGGTGTGGAGATACGATTCAATGTGTAACATAAGTATATAAAATTATCCGCGCGAGTAACGGTTCGCAAATGAAATTGGTAAATCCGTAGATCGCATATAGAAACATACAAGTATAATCCATCCAGAAAGGTGAGAAACAAGAATAAAAGAGGAAAAAGCTATTAGTAACGAATTAAATTAAAAGAAGGAGAGCGTTCGTTTTCGTAGAGTGTTTAAATAAATGATAAATTTCGAACAAGAGTTAGAGAAAGAGAGAAACGTAGCAACGTAGAACTTATATTTTAAGTATTCACCGTAACAATATTCAAACATTATCTCTGATAGTCTGTTTAGACTGTACACTGAGTTTGCCAAACTTCGTCTTTACGGACTCTATTGACTGGTGGTAAATGGTCCTTTTCTATAGGCACATATGTATGTAGATTCTTTTTGGGAGAAGAAACAAACAAACAAACAAACGAACAAACACCTCCAAATCTGTACATAAATTCGCACTCGAACTCTTCCACAATATAGGAGCAGTTCGATCGATAGTAGTTACTTATTTAGATACCGAAAATATTTCGAGTTCAAGATCGAGAACTCGTGATACTTTTGTCACAGATTATGCGACAGAGTAAACGATTCTTGAACCAGTTATACCGAACCATCCTATCAATTTGCAAAGCGAAAAAGGTAATGACGTTATTTTTATAGTTTCTCATATTTGCACGATTGTTATGATGGTTCAAACTGTTTGTATGTATCATATTACGCGTAACACCTTCAACGTTGAACGAAAATAGAAGATCGCGTACGGATCGTGATGACACACACACACACACGCGCGCGCGCGCGCATGTACACGCACGCACACACCAAATTCTTTTTTCCTTAAACTCGCTTTTATTCGCATCCCCACTATCGCGGACTTACTGCGCAACCCCCCCCCCCCCTCCGCTTCCCCTTCTCAATCCCGTGCATCTTTAATTCTTTCATTCTCGTTTCTCGTGTCGTCTATTGGCCCGTAATTTGAGTTGTCCTGTCTATCTTAAATTGCTCTTACGCTTATGCGCTTGTTCTTGCGCTCGTCGCATCTTCATTAATTCTCCATTTACTCTACCACTCGACCACCTGCCGAGAATTAAAACCGGGTACGGAATATAACGAGAAACACATGTCGATGTGTTCTTCCGTTTGTGAAAAGTGAAAAGTGAAAAGTGAAAAGTAAGCAAATTGAATGTAATCCGAACTAAATCGTCTTCGTTGAAATCGATTAAACCAACTTTGCCCCGAGCGAGGGAAAGTTTCACGAAAGTTTCATAAGTGATTTATTATCAATCACTGCCAATAGCTGAATAGTCTCTTGCGAAGATTGGACGCTTTGTTGACCGACTGACAAAAATTGTCGACACGGTAGAATAACTATATATATATTTTATAGTCGCAACGCGCTAATCGTCATATCATTAACATTCGGATCGAAAGATCTAATAACGATAAAAAACGTTCCGAACACTACGATTCGATAAGTTTCAATTTTACTTGCATCTTTTAGCCGCTAGGTCTAAATTAAATCGCGAAGGCTGATAAGTGATTTAGCTTAAATATTCTTTACGTTTTGTAAATAAAGCGCATAAAAGAAACAGAAATTGTTCGTTCGTTCGTTCGTTCGTAAGCGTTTTCGTAGGCAATAACTTATTTATTATAAAACAAATGCAAGTGATTGTCCACTTTGAACATGTTATTGAAAAGGAAAATATGATACTAATAAAATTGGTCGATACAGGCTAGTGTCATACGCGTACAGGCAAACACAAGACGCGCACAAATGTAGATAATTAAAAAGTAATAATTATTATTGTCAAGTACTACATATGCATATAAAGCGATATACAAAAGCGTTACGCAATATACGAGTAACGATTATTAATAAAAAGAAAGAAAAAGTGATGTTGAACATACGAGTATTTTCCAAACTTTTTACGTTCTAAAAGTAATTCATGAAGATTTAAAGGAAACCAACAAAACATTTACTTCCTCTTACCCTATTTCCCTTCACATTTAACAAGCTAGAGCTCAAGTTAAACGAAATAATATAATAAGAGTCCAAAATAATCTTAGAGCTTCAAGTAATTTAAACATTATATCGGATATATTTAGAAATTTATAGTTTTATTGTAACAGAAGACAACGATCGATAATTATTTACAAAATTTCGTTCGTAAGCAAACGATTTTCTTTTTTCAAGTATTCTTATTGAGAATTATGAATACAAAATAAAATTTTATTAGTTTTTACGCTTACATGTAATTACCCGCAACTACCCTTTCTGCAACAAGTGCGCTTAGGGGGTCGATATCTTCTAGAACCGTCGCCCATTAATGGGTTGTATTCTGTAATGGTCGGAGAATATCAGAATTAACGCTATCCATCGATATCATTATTTTAAAATCATTATTTTCCATGTGTGTATTTACCCTCCCTTATAGATTTGTGTTTCTTCTCTGTAAAAGGTGGTGAATCGTTGTCCTTCTTTCCTAGTCTATCGTCTATGACATTACTGTCTAAGATTAATTTTGGTGTTCCTTTTGCATTTCCTTCCTGCTGAAAAACAGAATAATACACATATATTCTAAATCCATGTTGGTGCGTTTCAAGTTAAGATTCGCAATTTACCTCTGTCCTTTCCTGTTTTGCTAACATACATTTCTGATAATATTGTTCTTGCATTTTTTGTCGTGAAGCTTCTAAACCTGCGAGCCTTTCTCGCAACAGATCTGAATCTAGACACAATAAAATTAGGCAAGTACTTTCGACAAATATGACATAGCCGTCTTATGATATTTACTCTTATGATATTTTGCTGCATATTCCTGTTCATTCTTCCTCAACTTCCAATTCGCATATTTTTCCAAAATGTACGGAGATGCCCACCAAATGCAGATTGTAATTCCAATTATATACCATCCAACGGATGCGATAATACTCCATACTGTATCGATTGTCAAGATGTAATTAAATTAAATTAAATGAAATTACTTTGGATCAAACATTTTTCAGTGTTTCAATGTCTTAAAAGGAATTCGTGCAACGACATCTTAAAAGATAACGCTATCTAGTTAGTAATTATCAATTTTGATTAATAATTTGATACGTATTAATGATATAGCATATTTAGCATACATAGTATAATAAGAGATATTACGTTTCGATAAAAAATCACTGTCATTTTCAATTAAATGAAAATATATAACTTGTTCGGCTTACTTTGTAAGAATATGTACATTGTAAGAAGTGGAATTTGGACTTGTTGGTCTAGGTTATGTTTCATATCTATTTGACAAATTTGACGTACCTGCTTTAAAATAAGGAATTTCAAATATTTCCCCAACAAAATAATCCATTTTCTGTCTCTTCTAAATAATGCGACACCTATGATTTTAAAAACTGTTAATGTTAACAAATCACAAACCACAAATATATTTGATAAATATTAAAATAAAGCGAACATGCAATCTATTGGTTTATAATATGAGAACATGCCAATCACTGTCCAGTTATATCTTATGTTCATATGAATTTTTATGTAATAAAACATGGTAAAACGGCTATTGTTGTTTATAATTTCACGTATATTTAACTTGATGTGCTAGATGTACATGTATTATTTCGATATAAAGAAAGGTTAATTTTCAAAATTTCCACAAATATCAGAATAGAAGAAGCACAAACAGTTGTAACTATTTTCTTTATTCTTCTATTTTACCTGTTTTTGAATCTGCTTATTCATTCACAACACCTGTCCGTGATCACGATCGAAAAATGTCCAAAATATTCCAAATGTCACTAGAAACGTAAACGATACAAGTAGTCGGTACAAACAATCGATCGATACATTGAAATGTAACCTCATTCATGTTAATCTGTATATACATAGTACCTCTGATACCACACATACTACACACATACTACACACACACACACACGCGCGCGCGATACTAATTACAAAAGCACACGTATGTAATAAATCATAATATAATACCGTATTTAATAATCATCATATAGTAACTTGGCAATAAATATTGTACAGTATAGTATTTACAATATCATAAATTACACGGTAATAACGTATAAAAAATTCAAGAATTTTACAACACATATATTAGACAATTAATACATATAATTACATATAAATATTGTTGGAACAACAATTTTCCTTAATAACCATATTTCTCGTTAAGACTTGTCTTTCCATCACCTGCTTGATCCGATGGCGGAATCCACATGGAATAATTATCTGCATGTATGTCTTGATCGCAGTACATTTTTCTTTGTTCCTGTCGATGTTTTTTCGTCATTTGTATGTTATGCTTTTGCTGCTCCTCGTGTCTCTCGGAAGATTCGTTTTTAATAGTGGTATTAGAGAGTTGCAATTTAAAATTTTCCTTACATAATGAATTATGGGATGGATTTGAAATTGACTCATCATCGTCGTCGCTATCCACTTCTTCTACAGCTGCTGCCTCTATCGCAGTGTCGGAATTTGCATTTGATTCAGGTAATTCAGTATTGGTAGTTACATACTGCTTTATTTGTTTCACCTACATAAACATTCCATAAAGGTAATAGAGTATTGTGGGCAGATTAAATGCGGACAAAGTAAATATTTACTCACCTTTTTGCCGCAAAGTAAGGAGTTATAAATTTTCTTTCGTTCTACTGGTGCGTTTTGCATAAAATGCGCGACTGCTTTAGCCTGACTAATAGGTTGGTCCGTGGTATCGTGGTAAGAAAGAGCTGGTAAATTAGCAGGCTGTGTCAAGTTTAACAGTTTAATCAAACTTGCCTCTTCTTTTCGAAGATTTTGTAATTCCAACTTCATCTTAGCAATGTCACTTTTAGTTAAAGCAAACGAACTTAGACTTGACATAAAAGCGTCTAACGCATCTTCTTCGTCCGTATCATTCTTCGCACTACTCGCACTCTGCCAATTTTCAATCGAAGTTGACAACTGTGATATTCGTTTTGTAACTTCCTTATGCTTTTCGAGCTAAGATAACAATACCAACAACATTTTTATTGAAATGTTGATTGAAAGTTGCGAAATTAGTGAAGTACTTGCTTCAACTCACCAAGGAATCATACGTTTCTGCTTTTTCTTCCAATTTTCCAGCTAATCTCATTCTCTGTTCACGCTTCCTTTCTATAGAGCCCGTTCTATCCAAAAAATTGTCTTCGTCCGAGTCATAATAATCTTCTGCTTCCCAATTCCTTGTTTTCCTTTTTCTTGCTTCTGTACATACACGTATAAATAAATTCTAAATAAATAAAAAAATAAAATAAAGTTCTCATTTACGATAACCGACCGTTAAACAAAACGGTTTATTTTTACAAGAAGATAAAGTTAATTAGCAAAGAGGCATCTGTGTTCAAGTACCGGAATGGTAGTATTGATGTTCCGGTTCATCGACGTTGCTCAATTAGCCGACACAATTAATTACTCATCCAATTTAAAAGACGCGAGGAGCGTGTTCCAGATTGGGTTCAGGTGGAAACCGATGCCCTTGTTCATATTGTTTGGACTTTGTCCGGTTTTCATGTGAACACAATCTGAAACACGATCCTCACATTTTTTTAATTAATCAGCTTAGCGATTAATAGCGCCGGTTAATTCGGCAACACCAATGAACTGGGGCATGAACATCACCGTTCCAGTACATGAATGCGGGTATCTTCAGCTTCAATGCGTTTTTAGATGCTGAAAAAGCTAATTGCATTGCTGGCGAAAGGTCGAAGGTTTCTACCCGAAAGCCCCGAACAATGCTGTATACAACAGTATTAAGTACGATATAGATACGAACACAAAACATAACAGTATAGGTATGAAAACAAAAGTCAAAGTTTATTATAAAGAATTTTATAAACGTTATTCTTACCGTGATTTGCTTGCCTTAATAATCCATATTTATCTAAAATTTTGCAAGCTTCCAACGCGCATTGTACAACTGCTTCTTTCTTTTTACCTTTTACAAGGGCTTCTGCTCTCGTCGAATGTCCGACGATATCTTCAGTGGGGAGACTAAATTTTTCACGAGATTAAGTTAATCTTATCATATATTTCTTTCACATTGTTTTCATATGTATGAAAATACTTACTCTACCCAACACAAAAATTGTCCAAATCCCTTTTCTTCTGTTTGATAACGGAGGTCATATCCTTCTCTTTCAAACCATCCTCTAAGAGTTTTCTTGGGATCTTCTAAAACTAAATCGTCATCCGTAATAGAAGCATAGGGATTTTCTTGAAGATCTGTTTCTTCGTCTGCATCTTCTCCCATTCCCCAATCAATGCCTTCACTTTCCTTTTCTTCGATGGATGCTTTACCTTTGTCTTCCATGCATTGTTTTTCCAACTGGGACGCTCTCATTCCCTAGAATATTTTCGTTTCATCTTATATTTGCTTGAAAAATAACTGCATTAGTTGCATATGAAAGGAACAATGTTTGGATAAAGGAAAGAATACCTTTAACTCTGTTAAGCTATATGGAGATTCTTCTTCTTGGTCTCCCGGCGGAGCTTGTAAAATGTACTTTCTCTGGCTGCAACCAAATCTGAGCATATGACCTCCGTGTATCCTTACATAAACATTAGGTTTTATGCGGTTTCCATTCCAATAAGTACCATGAGTACTTCCTAGATCATATACATAGAAACCTTTATCGTTTTCTTTGTCTTGTTCAGATCTGTATTGTAAAACTGCATGATATCTTGAAATAGTAGGATGAACAAGAGATAAATGGCACAAAGGTAAACGCCCAACAAGATAGAAATTCTGTTCGTTGAGTGAAATTGTCTCGATGATCATTCCAGACTTGAGTACTTCCATCATATAATTCCCTTCCGGCTTTCCTCCCCAAGATGGTTCTACATACGGGAAAGGTTGGTCTTGCGAATGTTTTTGAGATTTTATATCACGCTCTGAGCTTTTGGAACTTTTATGTATCGGACAAGAACGGTTTGGACCAATTAATACAGTCGGTTTCTTGAAAGTTGCAATATTATCAACATCATTGAAACCTCTAGACAAGTCATTTGTTGAATATTCTTTTGTCGAAGCTGCAAGCTCTATGCTATTTTCCGATGTATCGGAAGAATTAGAGATTTTAGTAGTGGGTAGTATTTCTTCATTGTTTACTTCAGCTTGTATATTTCTTTCAACATTGTTAAAATGAATGTTGGACATAAGGTTGTGTGACGTAGTTTCCATAGTTTTTATCGTTCGTAAGAAAGAAATAGGAAGCCAATATTAAACGTTGTAGAAAGTTGTCAGTTTCCGGGAACAAATTAAAACTTCTTTCAATTAACTTTTAAACCGACACCAATTAACGTCAACGTTCGTTTATATAACCTCAACAGACTGTAAATACGATAATCTCAACTAACCTTATATACGTATTAACTGAAAACTCGAGGTGCACGCTACATGCGTGAGTCATGAAAATGTCATTGTATACAATGATTGCCATCTTACGGAGATAAAAGGAAATGAAATACGATATATGTAATATAATATAAAATGTATGCAGGTACGTGCATCACGATATAATTATGAACTCTATATTCATTAAAAGAAATTACAGATATTTGTTTTTTTGCAGAATTATTTATTGGTATTTGAGGAAAAGGATGGTAAGAACAAAAAGAATGGAAATAGTTTCTTTCAACTTTATTAAAATATTGTTCTTTGTTGAACCGAGAAACATGTCGCACTAATGAAAAATACGCGATATCACGGTGTGGAAGAATTAGAAATAAAACGCAAATATCATTGGATAATCACAAAGAAAAACACCGATGAACAATAATATCTTGATATCAGCACTTGTTCAATAATGATGATCAGTTTATTTACTATGTATGCTTTCGTTTTTTTAGCATGAATGTTCTTAGCTCGTGCAAACGCAATTAAGTATATATATATATATATATATATACACACACATATATATATACACACACATATATACGCGAGACGCGATCGAAAGTACGATTTGGCTGTTTAACACGTTAAGCGTACAAAGTTTCCTATTTTAATTCTAATAGTGATTCGTCCCAGGTACAACAAAATCGTAGTTATGTACAAATCATCTACGTACATACATACATGCGTACATACTTATACATGTACACGTACGTATGTATGCGTATATGCACGTATACGTGTATATATGTATAATGTAATTATAAACGGTAGGAATACTCGATCCTTTTGATTTCCAAGTACCCGGCTAAAAATATCGATAGCTGACTTGAAAGTTGAGCAGCATTTCCCTGAAAAGTTTAAGATGTCAGGACGATATCATACGCATTTCTTATCTTATATCACATTTGTAATTCGTAAGCCAGGGTTGTCCACGAGAGAGATGATCCTTTTCTATTTACGTATTCCCATACCGCTTTTATAGGGCGAAAGGAGTACATTATGAGAAACTGAGAGACGATTCTTTCGGTCATATTAATTAATCGCACATCGCCATGGTATCCGCATAGTAGTCGCGATGGTATCCATCGAGAATGAAAACGACACGAAACGAAACGAAATTGCACGTGATGGTTCGCGTAGACAAGTCTATCGTAGTAGTAAGACATCGTCTCGTTTCTTTCCTCCCTCTCTCCTTTTTTCTCTTTTCGTGTTTCTTAACAGCCTAACCCCTTCCCTTCATTCCTATTCCCTCGTGGTCACTCTCTCTCCCCCCCCCTCTCTCTTTCTCTCTCTCTCCTTTTCTCGCGTTGCCTCTGTCTTGGCCACTTGCGTGCATGCGTTCAATGCGTTGCTCGTCATTCTTCCACTTGTCTACACGTTGGCTTTCACATCTTGCTTTGTTCCGGCTTTTTCTTTTCGCCCTTCCTTTCTCTTTTCTCCTTTTTGTCGAAAACCGCAAACATGTATCACGAAACAACGGTAAATCGTGATTCTGACAAGATACGTAATTACGAGCGCATGAAAATATGGTAGGTAAACTTTTATTTGTCACGTTACGTTGCAGAAAGGAAACAGTCTTCGCCGTAACGATCATGCGCTCGATTTGTTCAATCTACGGTTATTTTTTCAGTAGTATCATCGTTGTCTATCGTCGGCGATCCTCCAGAAGCCATAATCTTCTCTTTTAAATACTGGTAATTTTTTAATCTAGAAACTGCATAATCCTGCAACAATGGAAATAGAACGAAATGATTGGAGAAGATAGGCAAAAGAGCAAAGGTAATGAGCATGAGCACGTAAATAAGTGTATGTAGGCAAAGTTTGGAATAAAAGTAACGAGAGAAAAGTATAAAATACGGATACACCGTGTCGTGAGCATACCCAATAGCCGAATGGAATTTCTGATAATTTGGCGTTGACGATACTCCAAAGACCCCAAAATAAGTGACTAGCCAATGAGAATATTTTGATTTCCATGATGATTCGTTCCTCTTCCGATGATCCTTCTTTGCCGACTGTTCTTAAGTAACTTCTTATAAAGTTGAGCTGTCAAAGAATATAAAATTGCTAAACGTACAATACGATCGTTTATCGAAAGTAGTTGAAAGATGAATTTGAACAGATAGAAGGTGGTATACATATATGTATATATAGACATATATACATACGCGAGCCAAAAATATACCTATACGTATGTAAATATGTATACATATATACATTTATATATGTATGTATGTCCGAAATACAGGATAAACTTTAAAAGCTTTTCTGTAAAGAGAAAACATCTACAGTGAAAAGTAGCTCGAAAGTGGTACGTAGATTTAAACGGTTTGAGAAATCGAGTCAATTGCAATCGGAATAAACATGCGTTCATAGGGACACTCTAATTGAATACGGTAGACGGATATTTAAATGCGGTGAGAGAAGTGTCTTAATTGGAAATAACGCGATTTTACCACCCATAAGACACTGTACATTTATCGAGTAATGTAGATTATGGATCGACTATCGAGAGTGCGTGTAGAAGTACTCTAGAGTCGTAGATGCGCAGGTACGGGACTGATGTTGCAAAGGTGGGTGATGGCACCGGTCGTTCTGGTTCCACAACGTACGGTGCGAGACGGGATCCATAGCATAGCAGTGGCACAGATCGATATTGCCATCCCCGTTATTCCGATTTCCGATTAGCCGATCAGGCAGGCATCAGCCTTGTCTCACCGAATCGTGGTCCTGTGAAACTAATATATACACACGCAACACACGCCAAGCAGCTCCTCGATCTGCTCTCGATAACTCTTGAACTCGCTTGACCGAGTAGATATAGGTATACGTATGCATCGCATACGATCGAACTTGGTCTTGCGCTTTTAATTTGTCAACCTCAAAGACAATGAAGGAAAAGCGGGAAAAAGATAGAGAAGAAGAAACAAGTTAATAAGGGAATTGGGTGGAACGACGGCGACAGCGGCGACGACAATGGTGATAATGGCAGTGGCAGTGGCAGTGACAGTGGCAGTGGGCAGTGGGCAGTGGGCAGTGGCAGTGACAGTGGCAGTGACAGTGGCAGTGGGCAGTGGGCAGTGGCAGTGACAATGGCAGTGACAGTGGCAGTGGGCAGTGGGCAATGGACAGTGGGCAGTGGGCAGTGGGCAGTGGACAGTGGGCAGTGGCAGTGACAGTGACAGTGACAGTGACAGTGGCAGTGGCAGTGGCAGTGGCAGCGACTTTGACGGTAACGGTGAAAATTACAGCGACGGCGGCAAAGTCATATGGGACAAAGGGAATTTTACTTGTCTATGTCAATCTCTATTTTGGTTGACAAAACACGATTGCTTTCTATTTTCACTCTAGTTATTTCTCGGCGGTGCGAGGAAAAAATTATAAAATTATAAATGGAACCGATCCTTTCTTTCGCAATGCATACGAATATTTTATGATTTGATTCGATCATTGTTGTTCAAAGTCGACGTAGAATTTCGAATGAATACATTTCTCTGTTTCTGTTTGTTTTTTGAAATGCGTTAAGTATGTACTATGCGTCATCGTTCAAATGGACGCAGTTCCAAGGTATCGCTATCGATATACGTATGTATATGTAATCGATTAAAAAATGTATCGACCGATGGAGTAAAATTGTGATCATGTAACAAGTGCGGGGTTGCGGTAACGGGGGATCCCTGAGGGGATTTTGTATGTATGTAATTCGTTTGTTCGTCTCCATGAGGGCGCAAGACAAGTTGAACGACGGAACGAAGGATAAGAAAACGCGACGATCTTACCATGATTCTTTCTTTGTAAATGTTTCGAAAGATGAAATACTCCAACATTTACCTTTTGCTCTTTTGTAGGGCCAGATGCTGCGCGTTCATGAAAGAAAGGATATTCCGCTGCTGTATAATCGTACTGCCATTCCACGAAATGATTTGCTATGTCGAATGCTCGATAATTATAAGAGCAATATTCAAAGTCGATAAGAACTAGTTCTGGTTTCCGTGTATTTTGCCGTAGCAATATATTACCCTCTTGCATATCGTTGTGACAAAAAACAACTGGATATTTATGTCGGGTTGCGAGAGATCTGAAAAATAGGTTCCTTACCGTTAATACAGACTGCAGTGTACTAAATTGCTACTATGTTTCTTCCGCTACGATTCCGCAGCCTCTTCTTCCCCCCGTTTCCTCACCTGAACCACTTGATCTCGTGATCTAGGTCGATCGCTCGTATCGCGTTGACGTTTTTCAAATGTCGAACATCGACGTCCTCGATGTTTTCTAATATGTCGGTGGTCGTGTCCAACCATTTGGTCATGGTATCCCAAAGCCAAGTTGGTTCTTTGCTTATCGGAACCTGCATACTATGTATCTGGGCCATTTTCTCGGCGATCATGCAGCTTAAAATCGGATCCGCCAGTTCATCGGTAAGCAACGGTCTCGCCGGTATGTATTCTTCTATTCGACCACCGGGAAATATACCGTGTAACTTGGGTCCGAGTCGTCTTTCTGACAGTAACGTGAATATGACCGATTCGGTGATCAGCCCTTCCAAAGCTCTTTCCCCGTGTATCTGGCCGTACAGTCGCAATAAGACTTGCCGTGGTTCCCCTCGAATCGGAACAGTTCCATCGGGTAACTGGACATTGTACAACCAATTGCTTAATCCGCCGCTGTAAAATATCGAATAATATCCTCGTATTTAGAATATTCGGATCATGCGCATGTTCCGCCAATCATTCTTACCACTGATTAACACATTTTCTCACAAGCACATACAATACAGGTTACTAGCACGTTATCACGTAATATGTATATTTATATTACGTATATGTATACACGTATACAATATACATATTGTGCGTAACACTTATGTAGTGTTGTGGAAAGATGCATATTCTACATATGCAACTGCGACACAGTTTCGATTTGAGAAACGGTTGATCGACGTTTCGTCTGCCATACGATTGCGGCACAGCGTATTATCTGCTTGACACTTTACTTTACGATCGGTCAGAGTCTCGATTTTCTCCCCTTGAATCGTACATGCGAGTAGATTACAACAGGGAATCGTGCAACGAAACACCGGGCAACTAAGAAGTCGATATGAAAGAATGCGAAATGAAAGGTAAACGCGAATGAAAAGAGTATCATCAGTCGTCAAAAGTGATAATACTGTGAAATACTGTGAAATGTAATATATTCAACCTCAATACTAACCTGATACGTTTCAATGTCATGTTCTCCGCGGTAACGTGTTTCCAAACACCGTGGAGGTAATCGCGGCATATGCGCGCTGCCATTTCCCGCATCTCTGGATTCTCTTCGGACATCTGACGTAAAAGAGACAGGACAAAGCTGAATCATCATCGATACTTCGATACAGCAACGAATGCTTAACAATAACGATTTCGAAATACGTCTAATAAATGTCATCTCACGGGGACTGACCAATTAACGATGCACCTACTACGTAAAATGTATGTTTAGGGGAACTCTGTTCTTTTACGCTTTATCTCGTTTATCTCTTGAATAAATGGTCTGGTATGATCGACCGAACGTTAGCCATTAAATACGAAAATCAAAGGATCTACTAATCGTTCTAACGTCATTTCTTCTCGTATCACTGCACCGTACCCACAACAAGGATCGTCCTTTTTCTTTTTTCTCCCGTTGTTCTCCTCCCAAGGTGGAACACGCCCCTCGAAGATCTAAATTCGCGAAACGCGCCGTTTCGATGGGATACAGCAGGCGCGACACGATTCTGAAACAGGTGGGATCCGTTCCTATCGTCGCGATACAAAACTGGATGTGCAAACGCATCGAGCGACTGTATCGCATCATTACTGCCATCACCGACGGTGTGCAGGTCGTTGCGAGACTTGCGCGAAAATAACGATCGATATTTCGCCCTACGTACGAGTATGTACTTACGTACTTGGTACGCGATCATTTCTTCCTGCTGCACTGCGACCGACACAACACACGAGATACATACATCAGGTATTAAACACCGTGAGGCGGAAAAGAAACAGGATCGATAAACGGATACTAGATTTTACGCGACCGTTCCATCTTTTCATGTATACGTACAATATATATTGGCAGACGGGTTATTCGATGGTGTTAAATAGCTTGTTTCACGAGTTCATCGATGAACGGGACGCGAAACGGCGCCATGCGGCATGCTAAATTTTATCGAGCGAGCAATTCTTACAACAAACGTTTCAATTTCAGTTTTCCAACTTTCCATCTGAATCGGCTTGCTTCGTATTTTAAATAATTATTCGTTGTTAGCATAGTAAAAACTACATTCGATATCAGGTTTGTGAATAGACAAATCATTGTAATTTTCCCGACTAATCTTTTTTTCATGTTAAACAAACAAGTGTACGCGTACATGGATAACGGAAATACCTATCTGTGTGGAAATATTTGATCATTTCGCGCGCGTAGTAAGACAGAGGACAAATAGCACGAACAATTTTAGAAACGCGTTAAACTTGGCGAAAAGTCTCAGCTTAACGAAATTAAATACAGCTTTATTACTGCGTTACAGTTATCTGTCGTTTGCGGTCTTGCCACCTAGAGATACCTTTATTTCTATTTCCCTTTACAAATAAAAAATGTACACGACTATAATAATATAATAATAACGATAGTTATGATCGTTGCCAGCATTGTGTCTCGTATCGACGTAAATTTAATCAGCTTAATCGTCAGATAGAAATGCTTTCGGAAACTTTTCTTACAATTACCACCTTTTGATTATATAATCATTGAACGCAATCAGTGAGCTGTTAAAGTTCAAGATAAAAGGAATTATTGTTCATTAGAAGCACCACAGTGACCCTGATGGTGATACTAGATAAGTGATAGTAGACAATCGTACTAGATTTACGGATCAAATGTAAAATTCTAAAACGCTTCGAAATGCGCGAATCACCCAATGCAATGTGCCGAACAGGAATGATTACTGATCCATCCCACTTAACTTGAACGATCATATCATGTTACGATATAACTGACCAGCTGTTGTATTGTAAGGCAGAGAAGAAAAATGTGCGAGAAAAAAGGAGAAAGAAAATAGTAGAAAGCCGAATACTAAATTCGATCGCACGTTTCTTTATCTACGAAAACAAATTGTCACATGTATTTCCATCTCTTTCTTTAAATACGGCCAATCGCGATAATCTTCTCAGCCCCTTCTTCTCAAAGATAATTTCAAGCACCTTTATAATAAAACGCATTGACAACAAATAATTAGAACGTATCACAGTCATCCCGTCTTTATCGATAGATCGAGCGATCACAATGGTGAACGATTGCTAAAATGTTGTTTCCCGTTGGTAACACCAACCGCCACAATTCGACATAACGTTCCTTCACATTGCTTCACGACCGTCATAGCCATCACCTCGTAGAGAAACATTGATTACGCTAGACTTATTACATATCCGTATCTATACTACGAACAGCTATATAATTATTCGACAAGATGCTTACATACGAAATTTTTACTATAATAATCACCGTTTTCAATTCAATGACGATATATGGACACGATCGATAAAAAAAAAAAAACACGATGTCTACGAGTTATTTAGTCGCTTACAAAATCGATTAAATACCTGTTTTACCTCCTTAATCATACATCGCTGATATGTCTACGATCTACAGTCTAAAATACATAATGTCACCGCTTTGTTTCTTAAAGTTTCGTATTTTATCTCAAGTTTTCCTGGTTAGTTCCTATAGTTTCCCTATTCGTTATACATTTATTGAAAAAATCAATTATTAACTACATATATCTCCATATGCATAATGTGTTCACATTGAGGCGATTATATTTATCTACAATCTACGATAAAGATAAAACCGGTCCCGTATGTCATTGAATTTCGACAAATGCTGATGCAATGGATACGTGAAAAAATTTGGCGCGATAAAAAAGGTTTGTGAAAGGGAAAAAGAGTTTGTAATCGTATGAAATGGTATTGGTTTTGCCTATATGTAAAGGTTATCTAATACTTTATAGCATTGAATTCGAACATTGTGTAAAACAACAGTAAAGAGAACACTAAAAATCACATCTTGGCACAAGCATAATTGTTAGAATTGCAGATATTATATACGCACCTTGTTTCCCAGACCCATCTTATCAATTGTTGTTACTCGAAAAATTTGCAACGTCGATAAATCTTGCATAAATGGTCAACACCCACTACTTCTACGCACGTCTTTTTTAACGGCTTAATTCCGCTTGAACGTTGACACTTAGCTATTTAGCACTTGGTTTTTAATGTTTCATGAACGTAGAACGAAACTGATGTTAGAGCTAATCGTGGCACGCTATCAGATACGGAGCACGGGTACCATTCAAACAAGGGGGAGGGAAAACAGGAGGGGGCAAAGGTAGAAAAAGAGAGAGATGTGCGTTTAAGAAAAACAAAATTCTAGGTACTGTGTTGGTAGAAATTCTCTGCCGCTACCAACACTGCTTTTCCTTTGATTTCGATTTCGATTTCGATGATTGGTTGAATCTCCGTCTCGCTTACACTGCCACGTACAAAACTTGGGACGATGATCGATCGACTCGATTTACTTATATTTTATTAATATTTGAAAAAAAAAGATCGTAATCGACAATGATTACACTGACAATGTAAAAATATGTTTATTCCTATTGTATATAAAACTATATAAAAGAAGATTTACAATTTTATAGACGTTCACAAATCCGGTACAGGCAAACAGGCGTATCCTGTTCACGTATTTATTCTTTTTACGTGACTCTTGTTCCAAATACACTAGAACACATTTACAAAACAAAGAACAAATAACTCGTTCGCGCATATAGCTCGAACTCGTGCACAAATTGATACAAATATGCGACACAATTCAAGGAAAAAGCTTCGACACGTAATATACACATTATAGATGGCCAATAGTATCTAGATTTCTCCTACGTTCCTACTTCTCTTTTACGTTTGAACGACGGTAGCGCCACTGCGGTGTACAATTTCATTATCCACAAAGGAAGTATTATATATACGAGAGCACTTATTTACACCATTCGTGCCTAAGCTGAATTTACCTTTTACGAACTCAGCTGTAACATTTTATTTTGTCTTGAGGAACAATTTCCTTGTTGGTGAAATAATAAGAAGAATTCGAGTACAGAGACCAAAACTGTGAACACTACGAGAAACAGAAATAATCATCATCAGTTGTCAGCGCAAGTAAGCTTGGACAACATTTGGCAAGATCCTCTGTTCCGCTCTTCTGTTTTTGAATTAATATAATTTCGAAATTTCGAAACGTTATTGTCAGCACGCTGCATCGTATACAGGCAAAAGGTATATATTAGTGTTTCTGTTATACATACATATGTATTTATCACATGAAACACAAAGAAACAAAATCGAAACAAAAACGAACTCTATCTGTGTATATCTAAGCAAATTCGCTCGTCAAGCTGTTGCAACAACAACATATATGTACGTACATGTAAATACATTTAAATGTTGATATATATATATATATATAATTCAGTTCAAAAGTGAAGTTTTTTTTGAACAAAACTACTTTCTATCTCGTTTCGCTGTTTTGTCCTGTAATTGCAATTTCAATATGTTGAAAGCAAAACACATGTTATCTCAAATAACAATTTATTTTTGACGAGGTCATCGAAAACAAACGATGATAACAACGCACTATTAAGTTACTCGGTATATCGAGAGGATACGTAAATTTTCCTCCATCCAGGCTACAGGCTATCCGAAAAATTTCGATTCTATTTTCCCATTTCGACGAATATGACGAACGCAATGAGAATACTCGAAGGAAATTGAAATTATTTACTAGAAAGGTTTCAGAATCTTAACATGTAGATAGAGAAAATTCTTACGTTAAGATATCGCAGATATACTATGATCGGTTGGTTTTACCATATAATCAAAACAGATTAGATAAATTCTTTTTCTGATTCTTTTTTTCCTTCTTTTTTCATAATCATATAAGCTACGTATGTATGTTGCGTTGAAACAATGTTTTATAGCTATAACAATTATATCTTTTTCCACTTGTGAGATAAATATATGATCATTTATTTTATCTTCATTGTTTTTAGTCTCAATGAAAGGAAATATAATCATCCAATGACAAAAAGATAGGAGGTACGCGCGACGTGTACTTATATGAACATTGTGACGAGAGACATTTAGAGAGAGATTTTTAGTGCTTTGTTGTATAAGTTGGTTACAGTGCTGTCATACTGCTGTCATCATGCAATTTCCTCGTTGTGTGGCAATAACAGTTTGTTTGTTATTTAAGTAAGATTACAATTACCTTTAACTTTAAAGATAAGAATATAAAAACTATAAATAATTTGTACAATGTTGAATCTTATTCTCTTTCTAAAGAGCGTGCGTTAACTATACATATATGTATATATGTACGTATGTATGTATATGTAATGCCAGGTAGTACATATGTATATAGCCTGTCCAACGAGACATGGCAGTAGATGTAAACGGTTACTGTCGCGGTAATCAAAATTTTGTTTACGTTTACTGCTTCGTCTCGTTAGCGTCAAAGCAAGCCGTCAAATACCCTAAAAACGTTCACTGAATTCCTAAAGTTAAGAGTTGTGTTTTCGGATTCTACGCACTGAAAGCTATCAAATAGTGTTGCGTGGCCGTTCAGAGACTTGAGGAATTTCAGACTGGATCGTTGCCCGTGGAGTGCTAAAGTACTCTGCCACTGTTTATGAGTTTTGGATTAAACATACTTGAATAATTAACGAATGATTTAGAAAGAATACAGAAAGAAACATGAACTTGAATGAATTAATCTTGAAACAAATAACTGTATTTTAATAAACTAATTACAGACTGAGAAATCTTTAATCTGTTATGATTTTCACGTTTTTAGAATATCGTCCGGACGTCGGAATTAGCTTTACAATTTTGTTTTTTTCTGTCTTCTTTCGGTCTATTTATGTCTTGGTTTTTTACGTAAGAAAACGCAATTTGTTTATGATCTAATAAGAACAATTGTTATTAACTAATATCAGTAACAATTGTTCCCATCGGAACTTATCGTATAGTAGAGTGGGCGGTTTATATGCCTTGGCAATGTTCTTTTCTATGGTAATTTAGATAAATATTCAAATCAGAGAATGATTAGAATTATCACTGATAGAAAACAAAAATGGCAATAATTTTATTTCCATTAAGACGAACTTTAGCCTCCGTGCGTGCGTGCGTACCTGCATTATATAAATATAAATATTGCAATCGATGTTTCGTATACATAATTTCCGTACCGATTAGATCGATTATGGATTCGAATGGTGAACAATTAATATCTTGTACAAAATGGGGATCTGTCGATGGTCGAAGCATTGAGAAGTACACTTTAAAAAATAACGCGGGTCAGGAGGTGGACATCGTAACGTACGGCGCAACAATAACATCTATTAGAACTCCAGATAAAGATGGAAGAATAGCAGACATCGTTTTAGGTTTCGATAAAGTAGAAGGTATAGGAGAATTTTTTGCGTTTGTACACTTATTTGATTCATTCGCGTAATGGATTTTAACGTCAACCTTTGATTTCAAATAATATACAATACATATTTGTTCATTCTTTCATTATTTTCTTTTTCCTTTCGAGCGATTCCTTTTGTAGATTACTCGTCCACGGTTTATAAACCGTATTTTGGTGCGACGATTGGAAGAGTCGCGAACCGTATAAAAAATGGGGAATTCACATTGAACGGGAAAAAGTATCATTTAGCTAAGAATGCAGGACAAAATAGTCTTCACGGTGGCATTAAAGGGTGGAGTTCGAAAATATGGAATGCCGCTATTCAGCGTAACAAGCTTGTACTTTCTTTGCTAAGCGAGGACGGTGACGAAGGTTACCCTGGAGATGCAGTAGCTTCGGTCACTTTTCAATTAACCATCGATGGAGAGTTACGCATCGAGATGAAAGTTTTCGTCACCAAAGCTACACCTATTAACTTGACTAATCATAGTTACTTCAATCTAGCTGGTCATGTTCGTAAATCAATCAATTTAGAAATTTATCATGTTTTATGCCTTCGCCGACAAGGCAGTTTGTTTCTCTTCGTACATTCTGATTTTCATTGTAATTAGCTTTAATTGGATACATTTCAGGATGGTAACGCAAGCGAACTATACAAACATCGGTTTACTTTAAATGCGGATCATTGGACGGTCACCGACACAGAAAGTATTCCTACTGGAGAAATACGATCGGTCCTCGGTACCGTGATGGACTTGAGAAACTCGACCATACTCGGAGATGTCATTGACAAAGTACCAGGTGGTGGATACGATTATAATTTTTGTTTAAGAGTAAACGATACCGCAAACGAAAGAAACGTTGTTGCCAATGTTTTACATCCTAATTCTGGAAGATATTTACAAGTTTTTTCGAATCAGCCTGGAGTGCAATTTTATACAGCCAACTTTTTACCCGAACGCGAGACCCCGGGTATTAAGGGGAAAAACGGAACCACATACTTCAAGCATGGTGCATTCTGTTTAGAAACACAAAATTATCCGGATGCTGTCAATCAAGTAAGTGTGAGAATTAAGGTTTAAGGTTGCATGATATTTTTCAGTTATAAATGACTAAAAAATGATAAACAAACTAAATCTCCACTTCAATATATCATTTCAAGTTAATATCTTTGCTTTAATGCTTACAGGAAAATTTTCCAAATAGCATACTTGAACCTGGACAGCTTTATCGTCATACTGTTATATACAAGTTTGGAGTAGTAGCATAGAAAATACATACTTATTCTTTGTATATGATACAATTGTATTTTGACTATTATGTTCTAATAATTAGAATAAAAGTATGTTATATATTACATTCTCTCCTAGTACATACTTAAATTATATAAATAATTATATAGACAAGGAGGGTGGAAGATTAACTTCCAACGGAGAATGCCTTTTTTCATCAGACATAGAATTCATATTAGCTAATAATCTTTCTTCGCGTTGCTCTATTACTGGTGCAGTTGGAGGTGTATAACGACAGGATATAAACCCTTCTAAATAATATCCAATAGCAGCAATAGGGATACATAGCAATTTTTGAGTAAAGGAAAGTCTATTAATAAGAATCATCATCTGAAATAAAAACACGCGTTGAATATACATTTCGCCATTCTTTTATATTTATAATATATCTCGTTGGCTGTGATAATGAAATTTGTGATAATGATTTTAATGAAATGGTCATATCGATACACGATGTCGATCATTGTATTTCGATATTTTGCTTTTACTTTTCTTACCTTTTACAGCTTCGAGAAAAGAGGTTATATTATACGTTCCTGCCTGACATATGTATACTTACTAAGTATCATACGCATACGTACATGTATGTATATAAATCGATCGACTTGACTTTGTGATATCGAACGTTTAACAACGTTTAAACAAACGTCCTTGTCGCACTTGCACAAATTGCTGTAAATGTTTACGTAAAATATTTACTTGTTACAACACTATGATAATGATGCTATCAGGGGTGACAAGATTCTAAATTCTAAAGTATCAAACTATAATTTTTTGTAAACTTTAGAGAGGACATATTATTGTCGACGCGGCGAAACGGCGTAGGCTGATACTCATTGATATCTTTTAACGATTAAACGAATAGAAAATGGTTAACAGTAAGCGGGAAAGCGGGAAAACGAATATGACAACATATGGGTGCAAAATGTATGATTGTAGGTTAATAAGTAAGTATAAGCCAGTACGTACGCACTTACGACGACGGAGACGATAGAGACTCGGTCAATACTATGTAATGAATGATGATGTAATGAAACTGATTTTAGATTTTTCATGTCGTCGGTGTACGTCAGTTATTTATTATTTAATATATTTAACATTTTTCGTGGATTAAACTTCGATATTAACTGTGATATTAAAAAAAAATATAGTTATCAATCACTAAAAATAAAAATTTGGTAGTTTTTCATTTCATTTGTACTTATATTGCACGAGATTATCTGTTTTCAATTATCGTTGAGTAAACATATCCCTTGTGATTACACGCGATAGTCCTTAAAACATAATTACGCACACATACATATATATGCATTGGTAGCTTTATGAGTCATTTATTTCTCTTTGTAATCTATTAAAAGTTTCAAAGTAAATTAATGAACCTGATTTGACATTTATGGAAAATATGTATGTTTTCATATAGAATAGATGTGTGCAATATTTACGCGCGGAATTTGTATCTTTTCAATACGTCTTACGGTTCCTTAATTTTCAATAAAATATTTCGTATTCGCTCAAACGATGCATCAATGACAAGTTCTATGCAGTTTCGAGAACAAAACGCACACTGTTTCTTTATTTTTAACAGAGTGCGAACTTTCAAAGTGAATGGTATAAGTAACTTACGATACTTTTCTATTATAGATTAGAGATACATTCAAATATACTAGATTATAGAGATACATCCAATGAGCTGTATTATGCGTATTTGTTTACATTCAAACGTACACTTTATCTTCAATTACAGATTCATTACCGATTTACACACAGTATGTTCATCGTCGCTGGCACTTTTCCATTGTAAAGTTATGTACGTTCGCACAAAAAATTTTGGATGATTTGAAAGATGAAGTTTGGAAACGCGAGTGCACGAACAAATGTAGTATGACGATATACATATTCGTGTGTATACGTACACAGATTAATATGCACTCGATAGACTCGCGTATCACTCCGTTCCTCATTTCGTCTACGATAGTCCCGTAGTTTTTGCTCGCGCATACTGCACACTTGTTTTCATATTGCGAAATTATTCTCGTGACATTAACTTAAAGCTATCTCATCGTATCTTTAACGTTATTTCGATCATTGCACAAAATAAATCCTAAACTATTTTGTACAAGTATAATATTTATAACTCTATGCGCAAATTTGGTTTCATTAATAGAATACTAAAGGATTCTACTTGACTAGTTTTATGCATCACTATGTTTGTTTCGATTGCGGATTTATAAGTGTTTGGAAAAATCGCGTTATCGGGAAGTGCAAGACAAATACGCGTGATTATATGTAATCTAACTATAACATTCTCTTCGAGTACTTATTTATTAATACAGTTTTTTCATCGCTTAAATCTTGATGACGAAAAATTTGTCAACCAATCGAAAAAGGCTTGCTTATATTGACAAGTGATTAATCGTGATCTCGTAATTGAATTCATCTATCTTTCGTGGCAGCCTTAATACAAGCAGTTAGCTAATACGTTACACATCCATAAAACGATAATTCGGACGAGATATACATTTGCTCGAGGATATAACTGTTATTTTAACGTTAACGATCCTTTCTTGCTATCTTTTATTAGTTGCGCAATGGTGGTTTTTCAAAGAGTACCGGTTACCTTGATAACTCGCGAAAATTCGTTTAAAACTACTATGTATTTAAAATAAATACGGTACAACAGTTAGCGTCATTTTGTATATCCAATATCGATTTTGACCATCTATATCGTGATCCACCGTACATTAGTTTTGTATGGAAACTATCACGGAAAGTTTTGTTCAATTAGTAAAGGTTATTTCCTACAATTTGCCCTTATATTCAAATTTCTCTGTTCACTAAATGCATAATCAATAAGAATAACGTTGTACAGTCTCTTCTTACATCGGTGAACAACTAAAACTTGTTGCAATGCAATTTCCTATAAAGTGCAGATAACGGGATTGCAATATTTTAAAAAAGAGTACTTTGTAGAAAGAATTTCGCGTAAAGCAGGGGTGCGTAAAAAATGGGAAGACGATTAGGACAAGGAAGGGGGGACAAGGAAGGAAGGGATAAGAATAAAAGAACAGTGAATGGTAGCGGGCAGGAACGGTGGCGATGGCGATGGCGATGGCGATGGCGATGGCGATGGCGATGGCGACGGCGATGGCGACGGCGATGGCGATGGCGGTGGCGGTGGCGGTGGCGGTGGTGGTGACGTCGACGACGACGACGACGACGACGACGACGACGACGACGACGACGACGACGACGACGACGACGACTAGAGAAAAAGAAGAAGGAGATATGCCTTTCTTTTTTTCTTTTTTTTCTTCTTTCTTCTTTCTTCATTCTTTTTTTGTTTTTTTCTTTTTTCTTTTGTTTTTTTCTTTTTTTTTTTTGATGGAATAATTCGTTTCGAACTGTAGTTGTGCCTTTGTTAACGTATGTACCTGATAAATATTTAATGAACTTTATCCTGTCGTCACATACCTTTGTAGACTAGGAAGTACATTCTTTGAAGCACCACCAATTCATATGATTTTTGCAACAGTGTCTTACAGCTGAATGAAATACACAACTGCATCTGCAACTTGATCTAAAATAATTTCTAACTCATTTGACGCGGGGAACTCGAAACATTTCATAGCATTTCTTCGAGTCATATTCATTTCGCTTTAACGTTTAGCATTTTAATCAAAATTGCTTTACCTAAGAAAGCAATGGTTTCTCACGTGATACGATTTCTTATGTTTTCCCTTCACGGAAAAATTAACAACTTTTATGCGACACATTGAATCAAATCGTCGTGAAATTAATATTACTTTCTTGCTTTCTCTCATACGGAAAGAAAGATTCCAGACATTCGAACGAGCAGATCGCAAGGTTTCTGCCGACCGTTGATACGAACAAATACTTGAATTCGCCTCTGCAGATGATACTGTATCTCACCATTCTTTACTGATTATTGTCCCATCTGATATAGGTCGAAATCTTCGACATCTGTAATTAAAATAAATTAACATTCGACAATTAACACGCATAGCCAAACTATATATATATATATATATATATATATACCATATATACCACTTATTTATATACCACAGTCATATAAATACCTAGCATTATTTTCTGCAATATGAGGAGGCAGAGATGTAGGAGGTGGTGGAGGTTGAGCATTCGGTGGACCGCTATTATCAGAGTCATTGTCGCTACTCTCGTCGGCACGTTTAGCCGTCTCTCCTAAAAGATGCGAAGGTACTCCTCTAGGAGAAAACTTGGATAATACTTCAGAATGGGACCTGATTCTGCGTTGCGGTCTTTGAAATCGAAGATTTAATTGGCTGGCATCGGTCACATATTTTTCGCTTTGCCTTCGGCGACGTAACGCAGGAGTACATCCAGTTAAATTTTCATCTTCTGTTGAATTAGCCGACGTTAAAGGTGAAAAGATCGATGGATCATCGGGCAATGCCAAGCAGCGTCGCAATACCTCCACTGTCAAGCGTTTGCCCTTGACAGCTAAAATTTATTAATATTAGTATCGCTAAGAAGGCTATAACCAATCCTAATCGTTATAAATTGCTGTCCAAAATACGAAAAATACAACTTTCTATTTCCTTCCCCTCCCTTCCCTCCTTCCAATTACTTAAGAATTGAAAACATTTTGATTTAATAGTATATGTTCTTGGAATCTTCAATATATAATTTATCAAACAACGGACGTGTGCACATACATGTATACGCACACAAATGAGCGCATTGCAGACGTAATAAAAAAAGAATAAGTAATAGTCGAAGGAAAGATGTACAATTTTCAAACGATAATAGTACTGTGTGGCATCTCTGTGGCATCTCTGTGGCATCTCTGTGGCTGGGCACCTTTACAGGTAAAAGAAAAGCAAATGAAGAAAGTGTAACTAAACAATTTAAACTATAATTTTCCAAACAAACGATTATAAATATTTTTCCTTATAATGTACTCTTCCTCATTGTAATCTTTCTGAATTGATTCTTTGCTGAAGTTTTAATATATGCGCATGTTTATATATATATATGTCGAATTATTGTTGCAATTTCGTATTGAATCTTCTTTTGTATTGTGGGCGCGTATTAATTCTTCATTTGGTTTATCCATTATTTAACTTAACTAAATTATATTTCACTTAAATTGTTTAACACAAACAGATATGACTTTACAAGACTTAACAACAAATTAATTTAACGAACGCTTTTAACAAATTCTTGGGTTCAAACGAATCCACGGTCAACGGGAAACTCTTTGTACAATAGTTTGTTTTTACTCTCTATCGCAAATTACGTCAGCTCAATCTCTTGGAATCTTCTAGTCTGACTGCCCGATATCCGTAAACTCTCCAAGGAGATCTCAATAAAAGACAGCCTGGATCTCATTTGTCAATTACATATTGATTAGAAATATCAACAAAATTCCAGGCGCCGTTGCTAGGCCGTCCTGCATAGAACCGACATTGCTCCTGACCGGGACTTGTCCGTTAATACAGCGTGTCCCTCAATATCGGAACTTCTTCTGCCAAGTTAAACGTTCATCCCGTGACCGTGGCTACGTTCAGCGACCAGTTACGTCACCTCGAACCCAAGTATTCCAAAAGAAATGCTCGATGTCTCTACATCTCCGACATATATATATATATATATATATATATAGGTAGCTGGATACGCCAAATAGCTAACTCCTCATCGATTTCGATACCTCTTTTTTTTAACATATTGTCAAGATCATCATTCTGAACAACTTTTTTATATATATGTAAATATAATGGGTGCTCTCGTTTTAGTTTTCGAGTTATACACAAAACTATGTTTGGTATTATATTTGTATGTACTTTTTTTCTATATTTTATACAAAATTGTATATTAGATATTATAATTATTGCTTGTTTATGCGCGCGTGTGTCCCAATTATAATTGTGTTGCTGTAGCTACACTGTAATTGTTATTGTTACTGCTCGGTTGTACAGCCGATAAGTGTCTTTCGTGGTGACCGAGTACGCTTGTAACAAATAAGTTCTGACAAATTTGCTGATGGAATACATGTAGTACTTATCCCTGGGAGACCGAGTATTTTCTCTTCTTTCTAACGTCATTGAATTTAAATCGCCCATTTATACTATTCCACGCGGCTCGCCACCACTTCAATAGCCTAATCCTACCTATTCCTTTCCATTTGGAATTCAGTGACTGGAATTTTTATTATTTCTTCCCATTGCTTATATATTGCTATGAAGATATTGGAAAAGGTCTATATGATATATTAAAAACCAGTTTTACGCGACATATGTAATACCAAACAAACTTGCGTGTATAACTCGAAATCTAAGACTTGAGCAGTCGTGATATTTATAAAATAAAGTTGTTCAGAACGATGACTTTGACAACATATTTCAAGGACATTGAAATCGATAAGGGATTGGCTATCGGGTATTGTGCGTGATATTCGTGTAGAAGCGGGACATTGTAATCCTGTAAGGAAAGCAATATATATTATATATATATATATCAACGATGGCTTTGTCATTTTTAAGGAATTTTCACCCTGCAAACTTTATCAATTACAAAAACGATCAAACTCGCGAAGAACAGGAAGAACAGAAGTCGTAAAACTTGTACAATCGAATCTGTACAGTATTAAAACATGTAACGCATGTGAGTTCGGGAAGATAGGATCATAAAATTACAGTGTAAGCTAAAAAAAAAAAAGTCTTACTAACTAGCATCTTTTTCTCTGGCTGTAGCCGCAGGTGTAGACGATATTTCTACTTCATTTCCCATGATGCTTTTGGTATTTTGCGTATTCGTTTCTGGTGTTGATTCCGATAATGAACATCTCGGACTTTTAACCGGAATTGGAATTTTGCTGACAGTATTATAAGTCCTATTAGAGACCTCCTTTTCTTTATCGTCCTTATATTCACGAAGTGGTACTACGTTCGGTATAGTGGTCGAGGCAGTGATAGTGTTGTTCTCCTTGTGCACGGTATCATCGATAGGCGCTCGATTTTCAACAGCATCGTCGTATATCGATGGTTCTTCCCTTTCCGGATTAGGATTATCTAGGATAGCCGGACTGTCTACTGTACCGTTTGTCATTTTTCCTATAAAATTGTATGAAATGAATGTAAAATCACGAAGGTAATAGCGACATATGATATGATACGATAATAGCCACAACAAAAACATATCACCGCCAGCAAACAACAACAGCACTGCGATAGCAACATAGTAACAAAATCTTTAAAAACTTTCGAGGTCGGGTAAAAATATAGTAAATTAAAGCGTTTCCATATTTACTTTGCAATGGCTCTCTATCCGCGGTGGTTTGTACAACGGTTGCACCGCCTGTTGCATCAACTACTCTAATTTCTAGTCTTCCAGCTACTGCTTCCTCCTCTTCTTCTCCTCCAGGTGTGCTGGGTATTGTGTTCGGCGGTGAAAAAGCAACTGCTGGTACGCTCGCCCTTCGTGGTGGAAGGCTTTGTCTCGGTTCGTCGTAACGTGTAGCTATATTTCTCATGACATCAACCTCGTACAACAAATCATCGAATGCAGCTTGTTGAACCTGTTATTGGAAAACAATACGTAGCTCTATAAAACTTCAAATATGTATGATATATATATATATTTATATATAAATAAAATGGTTACGGACCAACGGCGCTTCGAGGTACGCGCGAACATGCGGCGCCAACTCGGGAACGCTCCAAGCGCGAGGAAGCGCACTTTGAAGATCCGGGTATTTCTCAATGCCAGCAATATTTAAGCACCTATGAGGAGCCGCAGGCTTCGTAGAATCTTCACTTATTCGTGAGAGGGCAGTTGGTATTATTGAATGTTGCGGTGCGATCGACGTGGTTGATTGAACCACTGTCGTTTTCGCATCGATAGATGCAGGTACTGAAGCTGCGATGGTCACAGCGTCACTACCAACTGTCGACTATAAATTGAAATTTGATAAAATCAAATTAATTATGCGCAATAATACGTGTCAAAACAGGCGGTGGAAACTTTTTATTTGTATGTAAAACTTGATCAAATACTTTACTATCGAAATTGGATTCTGTAACGTAACTTATGATAACGTGATCATTTTAAACAGTTACCTGCGGAACCATAATTGGCATGTTGGTCCCTTTATGCTCGGGACTCTGTAAATTCTCTCCTTTCCATTCGTTGTCAGTTTCTTCAGAATCGTCAAATTGTGATTTCCACTGAGAAGCGAGGGTCAGGCCACCACCGCCTTTAGTCACTTGCTGCAACGCCGATACATTGTCGTCATCTATCTGCGCGAACTGAGTTATGGAACAGTCCCTTATTGCGGCGCGACTAGCTCTTGTTTGTTGACGTCCATCTGTTCTTCTTCGCGGTTCTCTTTTCAATGGTTCTCTTTGTTCCGTAACCTGTCAGGATACACATCCAGAAAAGAATAGACATGAATTAAAAACAAACAACCTTTTATATTGTTTGAGTTTAGTAAATAGCTTTTACGATTTTATACACACGGGGCTCTGATTGCCAACGTATTTTGGATTGGTAACGTCGTAGGAACAATAGGAGGCATCGACTTCAGTTTGTACACGAGGACTGGGAGGTTCGCCAGGCGTTGCCTCGGGCGCAGATGTTACTCGTAATCGAGCAAATGTTGCGCCACTTGCGGATTTCCTTAATGGTGCTGCAGCATTAGCTCCAATTTTATTGCGAGGAACTTCTGAAGCAGAACGAGCGGATGCCATTAAAGCATCTCCTTCGTTGTCTACCACGCCTGTTTGTGGTTCTGCTGCCATCGAAACTGCACGCCTCTTTTTAGGCGAGTCTGTAGAAATGAAATGGTAAATGTACACGCGAACAAACATGACGGTATCAAGCTAAGCACTTGCTTAAGATATTTTCTGATAAATGAAATCTTATTCTGAAGGTAATAACCTTGAGCCTGTTGCCCAGCTTGTTGATGAGTGTTATCCATTGTAGGTATTGTGGCGTTACAATTTTTATCTCGGCCGTGATTGCTGATAGCTGATGTAAACGGCACCGAAGATCCTTCTACTCCACGTTGTTTATTTCTTCTACATATACTTTCATAATCCATTTGTGCCTGTAAAAGATATGCTGAAATATGTCCGCCGTAATTTATAGGCAGCTAATAATGTCTAGTAAACGTTTCTATTTAATCTCTTTACGTCTAATTCCTTCCTGTTATCGGGTTCGACGTTTTCTTGATTATTCGTATCGACGTTCGGCGTGGTTGGTGCTTGATTGATCGTAGTAGCTGTGGTCAGTACTGGAGGCATGGCGACCTGGTAGTTACTAGGTAGAGACCTGGTAGTCGGTAAACTTTCGTTCGATATAAATGGCCTCTCCCAATCATAAGGGTCAGTAGCTTTCACTCCTCTACGTTTCAAGCAACGTTCGAATAGACCTGCCAGCATCGCATAATCTGGTTTATCTGCGTATCCCAAACTCTAAAAAGGATATTCCATTCATTGCTCGATCACATGCATTAATTAGAAGACGATATAATATCATCATTATCTATTAAGTGTTATATATCACATAACCATATTGAATAAAAATAACTGGTTTTTTTAAACATACAGAAGAATATTAAGATCGCATACCTGAATATGTTCCAAAAAAACACGGAGATCCGCTGGAAGATGTTTTAAAAGTAAGCGATGATCGTACTTTTCTTTCATGAGACCCACCTAGACGAAGAAACGAAAGATGGATGAGGCGCGGAAGGGAGAAAGGGAAGGAAGGTGGGAGGGAGGGAAAAAGTTAGAGACGGAGAGAGAGAGAGAGAGAGAAAAGGAAAAACAATACATTAAAGCTTAGGCGAGATCATTTTTTTATGGTGAAGAAGACGCGTATCGGTCAATTAAGACAAGAATACTTGTAACATTGGTATACCTGTTCTTTATCCTTAATTTTTCGCCATGGAAGTTGTCCATTAACAAACTCTACCAACATATAAAATAATGACCACAAATCGTCGTGTCTGCCCATTTCTTTGTTTTTGTGCGCATTCACCGATGCGTACCGGACGGTTCCCCTAAATCCTGCCGCGCTACGAGGTGGTCTAACTTCACCAGTACCCGTCGTGAATTGACGAGCCAAACCAAAGTCTAACATATAAACTAACTTCGATGTATGCGGAAGTCGTCCCATTGAAAAGTTTGACTGCAAAGATAACATTAATTATACAGAACGAGTTGCAACTTTAGCTATAGCGATTAATAACGAATACCATTTTCATGAAGTATCAATGCCATCTTTTAATTAATGAACATGTATCTTATTTCGATTGAACATAAATTTTATAATAATAATAAATTTTGATATGATACAAATAAATCCATGAGAACGGTAAAATTGACTGACTGAAATTGGAAGAAAATATTGTACATTAATGGAAAAAGAACATGGAAATCATTACATCGATACAAATTGGAAATTGGTTTCGAAAGATAATAGGGACAACGAGGAAGAAATAGCAAGAACTTTTTTGAAATTAAACACTATTCTGAGAATGTTGTACAAATTAAGATAAACTTACAGGTTTGATATCTCTATGAAGGAAGCCTACTTGATGTATGCTTTCAATTGCTTTGAGAATTTGAAGTCCTAAACGGAGAGTAGTAGATAATGAGAAAGCACCACGAGGCTGAGCACGTCGTAACTCGGCTAAATTTTTTCCTTGCAACTGCATTACAACATAATTGAATCGATCATTACGGCCACAACCTATAAACCTGCACACATGTTCTCGGCCTGCAATAAGGAATGACAAGCATTCATTAACAAAGATAAAAGCGATATTTACCTTGGATATTATATGTATATATGGTATATAAATCATGATTTTACGCTAATTTAGTTCTATATAATTATAAGATTACAACATACCCTGAAGTTTTTTCAATACTGCTACTTCCATCTTAAGAACTTGCTTTGATTGACGTGCTGATTCAACTTTCAACGCAACTTGCTCTCTGGTCATCAAGTCTAGCCCTTCATAAATTTCACCAAACCCACCCCCTCCTATTCTCCTGACCTGCATAGAGAAGAAATTACTGGGTAAACTAAAATAGACAAGATACTTTGGGGATTGGTAGTTTGGAGAAGCAAAAGAAAAAGAAGGAGAGTCAGAAAAGAAGATATAGATTGACTCACGACTTTCCACCGTTCTTTGACCACATGGCCAGGTTGCAGCAAATCCTCGCTCATCATAGTTATATTATTATTCTGATCCGTACTTTCGTCGCCTACATTCCTTGGTTGCAATGTTGTAGAGTGATCGGGATGCCTAGAATGCGCAAGCGAATCCTATTACGAGATTCGTTAAAAATTAAAAAGAATATTCGCATGCTGGTGCAGGTCTTCGGTCTTGTATTAGCCTCTGGCCGATACGCGACAAGCGACGATGCGAGCAGGCAAGAATAGGCAGAAAGATGGAAGAAGAATCAAAATGAATCGCGACGTAATGCAGTAAGTGTGCGAATGCGAAACAGCTCGACCCGACGCAGCGAACTTTACAGCTGTCAACGTGAGACAAACGACACACCCTGTACGGTTGTGACAGGTTAGGTTTTTAACCTAAAGCATATTATAGTACGATTACAGTAGGAAATTGGTCGATACTGAGCGCCCTGTGTTAGGCAGCCATGATTACGCGCGAGCGAAGGGTGCATCGGGCATGAAGGGGGCGATCGTCTACTCTACCAATCGTTCAACCACGTTCAATCGTTCGACCCGTCACCTGGTGTCACGTTTGGTTCCTTCTGCTATCCTTGCCCCGAATCGCTTGCAAAATTTCTCTGTTCGTACCCGGAACAACGCAAATTTTCGCCAAAGAAATTTTTGCTCGAGCTTCTAATCTGTTCTAGCTTGGATTAACTATTATTACGAACAGAGCCGAACAAGGCCGAGCTTAGTGATTATAAACCAAGAGGGGAAGCGCAGCTAAGGAAAAGATATATAGCTTTGCTTCCTTCGTCCTAAAAAAAAAACTCTAGCCGCGTAAAACTTTTCATTGTACTATAGCATTATCATTTAGCTTTTCCTAAATTCAACGCGCACGATCCACCAACCAATTCAAATATGATTAGTACTTCATTTCCACTAACAATGTCGTTTGGTAATCGTTGATGACGTTTCTACACAATCCGAATTCTTCTCAGCCAGTGCTTTATGTTATTTCACGATCCCGCACGATTCCCGTTTCCATCTTTTTCCTTTCCCTCGTTTTCCCCCTTTTCCCCGATTCTTTCTACCACTACTTCCTCCCCTTCCTACTAGTTTCTGTCTTCACCTCACCCTTTCGTATTCCTCCTTCCTCTCCTTTCCTTTGCTCACCCTCCCACACTCTCACCCTACCACACCCCACCCTACCCCACCAATCCTTCCTAATTGTTTCTCTCACTCGAACGCGGTCCTTCGATCCTTCCTAATTTTATTTTCTCCGAATTTCTATTACACTGTTCTTTCTACTCTTACGATCACTTTTTTCACCACCGATCAAACATATCAAATATGTTCATCAATGCTCTAGTAGATATGCCCGTCAAACACCGATGGAACGGCCATTTTTCGATTTCGTACCACGGCATTCGTAATGCTTATAAACGCCGCAAGATAGCGACCTGAATGCTCGATCGATCTTCACCGTCCTATCTTTTCCCTCTATGATTTCAAACATTTCGCGATTCAATCATTAGTATTTCGGAATTAAACGTTCTAGGCCTCCCGTGCCGTACGCATTTCTCTCTCTTCTTCCTTTCTTTCCTTCCTTCTTCTTTCCTTTCATAAAAATTCACCGCGTATTTCACAGCGTTTCTCCTCTTCTATTCCATTCTATTTTTATTACTGTGTTACAAAACAGCGCCCACCGCAAAAAGTTATTACCGTTAACATTTTCATGTATCCATCCATTGTTTTGCATGTTACGCTGATTTACGTATGTATCATTGATAATTGTTATTATATTTTATCTGTCTCCAGTTTTATTAATAGCTTCAATAATGGCTACACCATGACTATGCGTAAAAGTAAAAAATATTCATGCTTAGTATTCATGCTTAGAAGAAACTAATGAGAAGGAAACGGCTCAAATCTGTAAGTACACCTTTTTTAGTAATTTCAAGTAAAAGCTGTGTATGTACACGTATTACATAGTTATATATTTTATTACGTTCGACATAATAAGATAGGATACACGCATTACCAATTGTAAATGATTTTGACTGGAGATTGTCAAATTTTTTTGATACTACCTTGAATAGTGTCGTGACGTATTCACCTGCTTGATTAATTTCTTTCATTGTCATTAAGAATAAGACGGAGGATAACACGTTTAGACGTGTACACAATAATAGATGATAAAGGCTTCTCCTTTTTATTTAAACAGGAACCAATGAATCCGAAAAATTCTCATGTCCTGTGCCACGATGCAAAATCGATTCAAGTACCTATCTACTTACATAGAAGACATATCGATCGCTGTATCGTATTTATACTCGTGCTCGTGGTACTTACGATTCTTTTGCGATCACCGTTATTATTTTACTATTTTTGTAGCATAAATCGTATATATTTCTTGTGAATGATTCTAATGAAATGAAAGCACTTTATATATAAGAGATTCGGACCTATGAAAATATAATTTTAAGCGATACGAGCAGAGGATATTACAGATTGAGTATATTTTTTTAAAAACCGGAAGGCATTACAAACTTGTTACATACTAACTGTAAGTGTACATTTACACTTGCGCCGATCTTCGAGTATTTTCGAGCTTTCCAAAAAGTATCCAAGTATTTTTCAAGTTTCCAGATAAGTATTTCTTCCGCTAACCATACCTATATATATATATATATTTAGTATTTACTTACTTATGCGTGTGTATATCCCAATGTGAACGGTTTCAAGGTCTACATATGTAAGTAATTGCTTCGAACTTGTTAACACCTCTTTTCGAAACAACTAATTCAAAAGTTGTTACTTCTCCTCCGGAAATACGTAAACGAAGGCAATGTTTAGCCATTGGGACTAGGATTTTAATTTCAAACAGATCCTGGTTCTCTTAGCTTTGCAGTTGTAGGTTTGTACGTGTTTGAAGATGAGATGGGAAAAAGAGATATCTTTATATCTATGAAAGTTTAGACACAAATTAAGTCAGCTAGTGACATTGATCGATGTAAGTAAATGACATGATATATAGTTGAGAGTTGGTCCAGATACCATACCTAACAACGGCATGGCCGCATCGCGTGCGTGCGTGCGAATTTATTGTTAGTCACGCAGAAGCCGTGCATTTCTCACATGTTCGTGAACGAATGTCATGCTCAAGGTAAGAATTGTTCTTTTATTCGGGTCGATTCTATTTATCGTTTAAAAAAAGAAAAACAACACACATGTATATGTATGCAGAAGATAATAATCGTAAATAAAAAAGTTGAACGTCTCTTTTATAGAAAAATTAATTTAGAGTTAATAAGATGAACTATTGATTGCCGATTGTGAAATTGCCGTCTCTATAAATTTAAATGATTTTAAGCTGTTTTATGAGTGCAAACGAACGATACAATTACTTTCATTTTAGAACTTTGCGACCTATGTTGATAAAGGAACAAATATTTTACTGGATGATTAAAGTGTTCGCAACGGTTCTTTGGAATTCGAATAAGATCTTAAATAGGTGGATGCGCGATTGTTCTTTTGATCATCGTTCGACCGTCTTTTCGCACATGTTTAATAAAAATCGAGTAATGAAATTTCGAAATGCTTAAATTACTAACTCCATTCGCCAGAGGGCATAATTTAAGTTTAAACGTCTATTTTTAAACGACCCCACTCTGTGTGTGTGCGTGCGTGCGCGCGCGCGCGCGCTCGCGCTCCCGTGTGCGTGTCATGAAACGTAAAGTAGTATCTTTCTCCGCGCCAAGGTATTTTTCTAAGTAGCTTTGCTGCTTGTAAATTTTAGTCAGTGTCAATGTTAAGCATCTTTGTTGCGATCATTCATCTCTGCTTCTTTTTCCCATAGACATGTTTAAGTTATAAAAACTTGAAAGTTATACATATATTATGTATTACGTATATATTATATGGATACAATCGAACACGTTCGTGTATGTAGTTTTTTAAAGTTCAAAATACGCAATTTGTCTGGCGTTTCGTTAAAACTTACGTATTTATATAGAAAGGTAAAAACAAGTGGCGGGTTAGAGAACGCAAAGAAGATATAGAAACATATAGAAAAGGAACACAAGTTTCTTTCCTGGAAAGGAAGGATAGAAAGGAAAAGAAGTTGAGTAGGAAGTCGAAATTTGAGGGTATATCTCAAAAGAGATAATCACATACCACTTCATAGTTTCAAGTAAAGACAAAGCACATAAAGATTGTGCCAAGTGGAAAGTTGGTTACACAAAGACGACGACGACGACGACGACGACGACGTCAAGTAGAATAATTACGATGACGTTTGCGTGTAGCGGACGGTGGTAACAACGATAACAGTAGCAAGGGCGATAGTAATAGTAGATCGATGCGTCGATCGATGCGAGATTCGGCACTAGAAACGAACGAACAATTCGATCGGTTACTCTCGGATGGAATCGATATAAACGTAGCGCGATTTCTAGTGAATGGTTTCACGATCCTCATCTAGGGCACGAATCAGCGAACGAATACAATTCGTCGCCGCGATCTAGATAACACCGTGAGTTCGTTTACGAACCGGTGGCCCAAGTTCTCTGACGACGAGCGAGTTAGAGCCAGAAAGCGAATCGTCGCGTTCCACTGGCATTGGACATTGGACACACACTGACACGAGACACGATCAGCGTGATGTTCCGTTTCTTCCATCGCCGCCTCTTTCCCTCCTCGATCTTCCCTGCCATCCAAACCGTTCACCCCGGTCCCCGTGCCCTACCTATATGTCCCCCCTCTGTAGTGGCCTACGAAGCCGCACGCCTTGAACCGAACCGATTGCGGACGCTACTGTTACATATGTATATGTACGTAAGTATATCTGATACCAGCTACATGCTTTCGGTACACATCTATCAAACTGTTTTTCTCTCTTCTTTCTTGCAAACATGTATCTATTCTAGTCTATTGTTCTATTGTTCACGCTTAATTAACAATTACATAATCTTCCATAATCTTCCAATGTTATTCTATATTCCATAATACATAATTATATAATTACATATATAATATCTAATCGATTAGTTGATTAATCAGTTTGTGATATTATGATCCACTTATTAGTGATCTCATGTCAAATATGTATGTATTTGATATTTAATGGTCGACGATGATGAGAAATGCAAATATCGTTTGTTGATAAGGAAAAAGAAAATCGGTAAAGATTTAACTGATCTCAATAGAAATCCGATAATTTCGCGAATTACAGGCATACAATGTATATATACAGATTATTGGTTCGACATGTCGATCGACACTGTTCGTACTACATATCTTGCTATGGGATTACGCTACTGCGAAATGTATAACGATTACACAAATGTTTGCGTAAATATAATACATAATACATGATAATACATGACGGTATTCCTACTTTTTTTCAGACGTTGTGCCGAATTAAATGATTTTAGCCGAGATTCTTTGTGAGAAAATATACACGGCTATATTTCGCATATTTCGTCTTCGCATTTAGCAACGTTGTGTTATTTCGGTACAGCATCGGTTAGAACATACTCACACGAGATTCACACGATTCTTATATTTAACGAATATCAAAATCAATTTTTCTAGATAGTCGCCAACGATAACCGATTCGCTTCATCATCTTTCGCGTATAGAACAACTTTTAATTCTGTTTTCATCGAAATACGATCAATTACCGAAATCGAAATCCCATAACCGGAACGGACGAAAGAACTACAAGAAAGAAGAAGATATTAATCCAGTGTATATATACATATATATATATATATATATATATATATATATACCGCACAACATATTACTACACGCGCGCGTACAAACACGTGTGCGAATGACGGAATGCTAATTTTCAGTTTCTCTACATAATTCAATTATTCTATGTTATATCTTTTATATCAAACAAATGAACTGGTCGCGACTATGCTTACTATGCCAGAATCGAGAATAGCAACGGTTGAACGAAATACCGGAATACCAGACGTTGATTGAACACCGCTTATGGAGCATAAGTAGTTCTGTCCATGCTCGTATCAACGATAATATATCCAATCGTCGAGTCGATTAACCATTTTTATTGTTTCACTTATATACTTTAATAATGCATTCGTGTGATCACTGTTAATAATTTTTATATCTTTGTGTTAGTACAAAGTTGATTAAATTTCATATTTTCCATACTCCTTGACACTTTTCGTAAGTAATAATTCACACATTTCGCCTATTATCAGATACATATAACGTACATGTATACATATATACATAGACATACATATACGTAAATAATATGCGAATGTTAATCTACCTTCCACGTAAGTAGTATGATACTTATCGGTTAAAATTGAGTCACTGTTATCTTTTACACATTTTGCAACAATTGTTGCAAAGATTATCGAGTGGTACGAACTTACCGATGGCATATTCTAATCTAATTCATATTTGTTTAATTATAAGTTTAATACATATTTTATAAGTAATTGTTATATATGCATATATGTATGTATTAATACGATTTTTCGTATTTTGTTTCTTGTCGTCTGTTTTTGTTAATTTGTCCATTAATTTCCATTCAAAATAATTCGTATAACTTCATTGGAAATATTTATGCGACATGTAAGTATGTTACAAACACAATAATAAGTAACGAATCAAGGTTCAACAGCGTTTTGACATCCTCCTTATTGTCACGGTTTCCCTGCTTGTTCTAACGCGAACAGTTCAAAAGATTTTCAGAGGTCGCTGTATTCGTCGACCTTTCTTTGACTTTGTTGAGCCAAAGCGTCACGACGATAGGAGATACTTGAAAGTGATCGGGAGTTTTGCCAGTAGCTGTAACGCTAAACAAAGTGGATTAAAGTCGAGAAGCGATAATAACACGTTTCCTGTTATACGTAATACTGTATCAAGTTCACATATTCAAACATATTCAAAATTCAGAGGCATGGCGCTAAACAAGCTCAGCATCGATAAAGTGGATATTACGGATAAACGCGTTCTTATACGGTATAACTCTTTTTTACCTAGAAAATGATTATTACGTAAAATGCGTAACTTTACCAAATAACATGTCAAAGTTTTAGGTTAAATAATTTAAATAATAAATTTAACCTTATGGTACTCGTGAACATTAACTTCATTGCCGCTATAGGGTAGATTTCAATGTACCTTTGAAGGATGGTAAAATCACCAATAACCAGAGAATCGTTGCTGCTTTGGATACAATCAAATATGCTCTTGAAAAGAAAGCAAAATCTGTTGTTTTAATGTCACACTTGGGACGTCCAGATGGTAAACGAGATATGAAGTACTCTCTTAAACCTGTTGCGGAAGAACTAAAGTCCTTACTTGGAAAGGAGATTCTATTCTTGAACGACTGTGTTGGATCTGAGATTGAAACCGCATGTGCCAATCCAGTGCCTGGAACTATTATCTTACTTGAAAACTTAAGATTTCACATAGAGGAAGAAGGTAAAGGAATAGGAGCAGATGGAACTAAAGTAAGCAAATTACATGCTATTGTTTACATGCTATATATATATATATATCTATTTGTCTAGGTAAAACCAACAAACTGTTTCTGTTTTTTATATTCCTTTCTTTTTCTTTCTCTCTCTTTTTAGGTAAAAGCGGAGAAGGAAAAGGTAGAGGAATTTAGGAAATCATTGAGGAAGTTAGGAGACATTTATATTAACGATGCCTTTGGTACAGCCCATCGAGCTCACAGCTCTATGCTTGGTGAAGGATATGAAACAAGAGCAAGTGGTTTTCTTCTGAAAAAAGAATTGGAATATTTTGCCAAAGCGCTGGATAATCCTGAAAGACCATTTTTGGCTATACTAGGTGGTGCCAAAGTTGCAGATAAAATACAATTGATTAATAATTTGTTGGATAAAGTTAATGAGATGATCATAGCTGGTGGAATGGCTTACACCTTTCTAAAGATATCGAAAAACATGAAGGTAAATACAGCATGGTAAACTGTTGTTTGAAATATCTAAATTAAAAGTATAATGTTCGTGTTCCAGATTGGTAATTCATTATTTGACGAAGAGGGTGCGAAAATCGTTAATGAATTATTATCTAAAGCTGAGAGAAACAAAGTTCAAATACATCTGCCCGTTGATTTCGTTATCGCGGACAAATTCGCAGAAAATGCAGCTGTTGGTGCTGCGGATGTAGAAAATGGTATACCTGACGGTTGGATGGGACTTGACAACGGACCAAGATCAAGCACCTTATTTAGTGGTAAAGTATTCATTTATTCTCAGTCATCGACATGTATCTGAGATTTTCAGATAAATTAATATCGTAAAAATATTTATTTATAACTTTATTCAATTTAATGCGCAGAACCTATTAAAAGAGCAAAAACAATCGTATGGAATGGCCCGGCAGGTGTCTTTGAATTTGAAAATTTTAGTAAAGGTACAAAGAGCTTAATGGACAATGTTGTAGAGACAACGTCACGAGGTACTATTACCATAATCGGTGGTGGTGATACAGCCACTTGCGCTGCTAAATGGAAAACAGAAGATAAAGTAAGCCATGTAAGCACTGGTGGTGGCGCAAGTTTAGAACTTCTTGAAGGAAAGATTTTACCGGGAGTTGCGGCCCTTTCTCCGTTATAATTTCTGCTCGATGTCATTTACATCTTTAGATTTTGGTTAGCATCTTTATTTAAAAGATGTTAATTTTCTTTAATTACCAAACTAGCATCATAGTATAATGAAATAAAATAAAATAAGATATTTATCGTTGTGTATAAATTACCTTAGTAATCTATACCGTATCGGTATAATTTATGTTTGGAAAATTCCTTTTGCTTTCACATGTGAGATACATCTGCATTCGTGAATATAAAAAGCATAAAATGTATTTATAATCGTATAAAAACAATTACATATATATTAGATGCAACGTTCCAATAAAATTGTTGAAATCGTTAAATTCTGCATGCTATTTGTTTACTCGTGTGACGATTTTTCTATCAAGAACGACATACGATGTTCAATAAGAATGCCGCAATCTCTGTTATCATATAACCTGCTTGCAAGAGAGAAAGTAATAGCATAGCAAGCATACAAACATGAATAATCGTACGAAAAATGTATGCATTGTATGTAAAGATGGAAATGCAAAAATGGACAAATATGGATAAATAAATTAATGAAACAAAGGTTATGCAGTTATCATGGATTTTGTGTATTGTTGAAGTTCCACTGAAAATAATCAAGTTTCGCTCTTTACAAATGTAATGATGTTCTATTATTTTCAAGCGTATACAAAAAATATCTAATGTTTGCAGCAATACATATACGTACATACGTACGCATGTATATACTCACATACAAGGAACATTACTATTTACAAACATGATGTACTGATAAATATCATTATTGAGAATAATAAATTATGTTAAATAGTCTTCCATATATCCCTTATAGCAGATATGTATATTGTAATACATGTATATTATATGCTATATATGTATATTACAACACATCTAAAAGATCCATGGATTGAACATCCCAATTCATTATTTACCTCGATATTTTTATTTTAAACAACGACCTCTTGTATTATTATAAACACAGAGGTCGAAGAATAATTATTAGGATGGATTTACATTAAGCAACAATTCTGCGGTGTTTCCATGCTGCGTAGTAACGTTGGAATCACAGGATCGCCCTCAGTATCAGTTTGAAAAGGCGTTGTCTGTTCTCCTATTAATTCTTCAGGTAATTGACCACAAGCTTGTACTTCTTGCATAAATGATATTATTGTTTCGAAACGTTTCTTCTTCACTTCTTCCGTATCACCATCTTTCTCTTTATCGAGTTCCGTACACACCTAAAATAAAAGGACGCTTTTATATACTTCATATTAGGATTGAAATAACTTGTTATACTATGCGGAAATAATTGTTGTTCGTGTGAAAATGGCTTTTGTCTATAATTATTCCTATTGGATAATCACCTGCTGCATTAATTCAAGCTGTTTTCTAAACCTCTGAAGGTCGCTCGATGATATCACTGCCTTCTTCTCTTCTAACCATTCAGGGTACTTATCTACTAATTCCTTTAGTGACGGATACAAAATTTCTTTTGACAATAAATGCTGTAGCATTCCTTGCATGAACGGTGGAATGGCATCTGGCCCATCTTCCAAGGATGCTAGTCCAAACATTTCAGATAAGTCAGCCTCGCTCTACAATGTTTTCACGAAAAAAAGCATATTTCAGGATACAAAGAATTAAATAAAAGAAGGACCCTCATGATTTCTGAAACAATTACCTGTAAGTTTTCGGACGTTGTGGACAAGTCGTTCAATGCTTGTGCAATGGCAGTTTGAAAGTCTCTACTCACACTATCTTTATCAAAGGTTTCTTCGTTGTTTATCACACTAGCAACTGTCTGTGCCATCCTTTGAGAAGAAACTCCTAATTCGCTATCTGTTTCTAATGGGAAAATTTGTTAATAATATCTTTTTTGCGTTTTTCATAAACAATTACCATTTTGAATGAAATTTCGTAGGCTTTCTACAAATTGTTCTGCTGCTTGTTTAACAAAATCTGTAGTCCAAGTATCTTCCGATATATCAGTTGTATTCTTATCTGTTGTAGATTCTAAAGTGTCTGCTTTACACATATCTTCTTTATCTGATATTTGTTCTTTGTTGAAGTCCTTCAAAGCACCTGAGTCAATGATTATACAACTGTCAATTCTATCAAAATTTAATGCAAAACAAACAAATATTGCTAGGTATTCTAGTTGGTCTTTTTCTTTTAATTACGTAATAAAAGAATCGGCATATTATTATTTATCATTATAAAACAATATAAATATTTTTCTCCTGTTTCCCTTTCTTCCTTTACTTTAACTAAATTATACTTTTCCAAATAAAGTTGTAAGAAAAGTATGCAATAAACGTATTAAATAGAAAGAGAGAGATAAAGGTAGATATTTATATAGTTTGAGGTTAGGATTTTTTAATTATGTTTATTATAAATTCACCAGAATGTTATAATTACTCACTGTCTAACAAATCGTTTAATTCTTGATCTTCCGTTTGGTTTGTTGAGTTTTCGTCAGCCATGGCTACCGTTTTGTAATTTTGTCGTTAAACCTTAAATCACTATGCGAAAAATATGAAACTTATAATATATGCAACAAAACGTTATAGCTTTATCATCGTTAACATATATCAGCATACGTATGTATGTGGACAAAACGTGAATACATGAATTCTCTGATTTCTAATACCAGTTAATATTAATCGAGAATCGATTGTAATTTTAAAACAACGACATTATTCTTTCGATCCTGTTACGTTTTTTCTTGGGTTCTTTCAAGAAAAAGGTACATGGGTTGGTGTCTGTTAGCAGGAATGCGCGGGAATTCAAAAAGACTTTGATGTTTCTAAACGATCGTTTATTCTAATTTGTATTTTTCGATTGCAATAGAAAGAAGTCACGTTCAAGAATCAAAAACTGGAATAGATTAAAAACCTCCCTTTCTTCGCTTTGGATCTTCGACACCTATCCTTTCTTTTCTGGTGCAGGGTCACCTGTCCTGGTGTTTCTGACCCGATGATTCAATGGGCCTCATCTTCCTGAATAAATGGAGCGGGAGCGTTGTGTTTCGTGGAAAAAAGTGTCTACGTGTGCGGTGATGAGGAGGAAGGCGAGAAGGAAATGGCGCAAGACGGAAAGACAACAAAATTTCTAAGGAAGTGAAAGACATAGGTCTAGGATAAGATATTGTTAATTTATGCGGCCCGTAATAAATATTCTAAAGATGTCCCTCAAGACGCTCAGATCCATTATTCATACATGCGTGCGCAGTCTACTCCATTGCCCGCCAAGGGATGAACGGAATGTCCTTCTATCATTGGTTGCTCTAACAGATCATTATTCTGAAAGTTTCCGAACGCAAATCATGTTACCAAGTTAGCATATATATATACTAGTATATACGTATGCATATGTACCATTGTCTCATGTACAGGTTCTGAAACAGGTTCTGCGGCGGAGAATGTCACGATTATACGACGACCTGTGTTTTTCCTATCCGCCACCAGTGGCGTTGCTGCAGAGTAATAAAAAGAAAAAAAAAGGGGGGGGGATACAAGATCATAATTTTGTGTCCATAAATAGAAGTGTTTATGCATAAATAACGTATACCTACTTATAAAGCGTTACAAAAATTATAAAATGTTCACTTGATTACTTGCATCACGTATTACTTTGTTGAAATTGTTTTAGCTACTCGACATCAGCGTCCTGTGTGTAGTGGACAATTCAAGAAACTTTCTGTCCTCAAATTTGGAACTACCCCCGCCACAGGAGTTTCCGGACCTGTGTATACGATCGTGGTCTTAAGCAAAGACTTTGAAAAGAAAGTGAATATAAGATGATTCTGCGTATAAGCGTTTGCTCCTTCCTGATGATCCTTCTTAAGCAACCGCTATAAATTCGTGATTTCTTAAGGGAAATAAGATCGACTTTACAAAGATGCATTACTTTATAAAAATTTAAGCATTGTCTTGAGAACGAACTATGAATACTGCCCTATGGACACTCGGTAACTGAATAATTCACCAGATGACGCTGGTAAGTTTATGAGAAACAATATTGTAAGATTTAGTAAGTGTTATATACCTGATTATATATTTAATAAAAAATATTGATTAAAAAATATCAAATACAAATACTGTAATTATCTTTTCAATATTTTAACAAGAAAAGAGTTTTATATTTCAATGATATTCCACTAGATTTCAAATTCCTTATGTTAGAAATAGTCGAATGATATTTTAGTTATTACATACTCTTTAGTATACGATATCTTTTTCTAGTAATGCGTCATTAAAATTATGTATAGAAACGTGACTTTATAAATCGGTATCAGTTGAAGTAAACCACCTTTGATACACATAGCTAGTCTTAAAATCGAGTGTTCTTTTTTATGTAATCAATGTTATTAGAAAACACGATGAAAATTAATTGAAATTAAATAGCGACAATAATTTGTTGTACAAAGTTGACATTGATTAATAGATATCTTTTATTTGATTGTGAGATAGATACATATGTAAGATACAATTGATGAAGAAATTTCTATGATGACGAATATAAAGGAAATTGACTTATAAGAAACAAATGTAGGAATAATAAACATTAAACATACAAGTATCATTTAAACGTAAATGTTTACATTGTTTTTTATCAATTTTTTTTTTTTTTTAATTTCTATCAAATAAAGACGATTTTAACTGTGATTAATTCTAAGAATGCAAGGTAGAGTAAGAAAAAATATGAATATCTTTGGAAGATATTGGAATAGTTAGAAGTCTGATAGAATCTGTTGGTAGGATATGCTACCAGGTCAAGTGAAATCAATTGAAGCAAGAATTAATTGATGCAGAAATATAGGAGAATAGAAGAATCGAGGGGGAAGAAGAGGCGATGTATTAACGTAGTCGTGTTCGCTGTTAGAGGAAGCCGGAGGCTCGTCTAACGACGTACGCGTTAAAATTAAATCCAGCCGGAGGCCGACGGCTACGTCTTGCCGACGGCGACGACGACGGCGACGTCGCGACTTGATGCGTCCTCTAGCTCAGTCTCAAGAGCACACCCTGGGTGGACGGATGCTCTGATCTTCGATATTTTGCTCCCCGTATTTTCGTGCTTTTATCGTCGATTTCATCGGTAACACGTTCAACAGATCCTTTCACAATCAGCGCTATAAGAGGTGCAGGTTCACTCATTGAGAAACAACGGACTCTTGTCGAACTGTTCTCTTCATTCTATTCTTTCTATCGTTTCTACTTCGCTTGAGCACGAGGTAATTAATAATGTCATGCTTTTCTTATAACAGCTTTTAGACTCCTTAGGTTGACGTCAATGGACCATGTTCTGATTTTTCACGGTCGGCATATTGGCTCGAGCGAACTAATATATTTCATCTTATATAGAACGAATCACATATGGAAGAATCATTTTTTTTTCCTTTCACGTGCGAAACCTTTAAACGTTGGTTCATTGGTCGAACGTATAAATGTTAAATATGCATAGCATATTCAAGAATTCTTGCCAATTCATGTCGAGTGATTTGCGAGAAACATGCTCATTTAAAACGTAATTAATAATCTACTATAAATATACATATTTTTAACACAATTAAGAAAGCAAAACACGTAGGAATTAAGAGAGTAAAACTGGTAACATCAAGTAAAAAAAAGAAAGTATGTTAATTTTAATTCTAGATCAAAGTATACGTTATAATTTGCTCCTAAATTTTGTGTATTTATGTGTCTTTGAAATCCTAAATAGCGAATAGTGTGAATTATGTTGATGTTTTCGAAATATGTAATTAGTACAAAAGTTACATTAATTTCTAATGATTTTCTTGAATGATCGTTGGACGAAATTTTCAATAGAAGTGGGGAGTGTGTCATCGAGCCACTAGCCTTGATTCTTTGCCAAATAATTGATAGAGAAAGCGTACTGTTGTCACATTCTCGCGCTAATTTTACGTACATTATCTACGACGCATAATTGACAATTGTCATTATTCTAATGATATATCTATTTTTATCTTTAATAATTTATGCAGAAACTACAATTCTTTCAGTCAATTACAAGGTTGTATATCACCCTTCCCTTTTCGGTAATAATTACAATCTAAAAACGAAATCTGTACATTTCCAACGTGCTTGAAGAGTATAGTAAATACTCAATGTAAATTTATTATGTTAATTATCGATATGTCACTCAGCACACCGATTTCAATGATTTTTGTATATATTGTAAAAGTGAACATTTCGAACAACTTTTTCCAATACGTAAAATCGCCGCTCGTTCTTAGTTTCCGAGATATTCGGAAAAAAAAACTCGGTGATCGGTACCACACCGTGAATTCTGCCTATATTTGTAGGTGTCCGCGTAGGCTGTTAGCGTATGCGTCAGTATTGGTTGCCGGCTACCGTACGACGCGACCGCCGGATAAAATAGCGTCTAACCTAAACCTAACAAGAAGATATGCAAATAAACTACAAACAAAAGATAAGAATTAGGTTTAGACTAGGCGTCATTTTATCCGGCCGTCTTACAGCGGCCGGCGATCAATATACTGACACATACGCTGCCACGGACGGACAATTATAGGCAAAATTCACAGTAGTGATATCGACAGCTTTTTCCCGGATATCTCGGAAACTAAGACCAGGCGACCGATTATATGTAGAGGAAAAGGTTGTTCCAAACGTTGATTTCTACAGCATGTTCAAAAATCATCGAAATCGGCGAGGTGGCTGAGATATTGATATTTACCAGAAGTGACAAATACGTTTGTTTATCGGTTTATGTATGTTTTCTTCGGTGTTTGTAAGGAAAAATGGATCGAGATGATGAGGACTTTGGAGAAGGTTTTGTCGCGGAATCTCATCCACTTAGGCCAACGCATCTTTCTGTTCCTATTAATGGTCGACCAGATTCCAGAGCACCTAGTATCAGCAGCAGTGTTAGTGATATGGACGTTCCGATTTATGCTAGAGAAACCACTATACCTGTCTCAGCTGGAAAAGTGAGTAGATTGTTTTTATATATATTGAAATCATTTATCGAAATCTTTAAATTGCTTATGTAACAAATTACTTTTAGACGTATTAGCATTTTCTTGATATTCTACTAATGTATTTTTATCGTCGTTCTGTTGTACTAATTTACTTTTTATTACTAAAATAGCAATAAACCATTACTGATATTAAATACACACAACATGACGCTAACTGCTGATATTAAAAACGCAAACATGAAATGTATAAAATAACTATATAAAAGTAATAGGTGATTTGATGTACATCCCGAGTGAAATTTATACAGATACGAATGTTATCAGACAATGAAGTAACGAAAGTCCGAGGCGTTAATAATAAGTCGTTAACTAAGCTCTGCAGATTTTTTACTGTAATATTTTCATCCAAATAATACTGGTTGTTTGAAGGAAACATACGTATCGACCAAATTTCCCACTTGATCGACATTTTTGACAATCTATAGATATAAATATAAGTAAGCTAATAAAATTAGTAAGTTAGTAAAATATCATCAGTGCGTAAGCTACCACAGCTTACGAATGATCTGCGGAACTTTCATCAGTAAACGACCTAACGATTCATATATACATATAAACAAAAATGCTTTCTGTGTGCATGTACACACGTAAGAAGGGAAGCACGGAAAGAAGATAATTTATTTGAAGAGAAACTAATTGTATTTACGTTTAAGGTTACCTATTGAATAACGACACTCTCTAAAATGAATATCGTTTAATATAAAATATACAATATCAGAGAGGAATTTCCCCTGTAATAATATATAGCAACAAACAATCAAAAATAATTAAATGGTTAAAATGACATTTAGATTTCGATATTCAAGAACGATGCACAATACTTGCGATCTTAGAAATACCGTAAGGATGTCGACTATAGATATGTAGTAAAAATAAAATAATATTTTGAATCGATGTTGCTTTACGATAATCATAATCAATAGAACACATAAACGATTGACGGAATTCTTGACCTTACGCATCACAGATCATTGATCGATTCTCTAGAGTTTGCAGCAAATATCGTTAGTCTTTAGTAATGCTTTCTTGGTCACAAACGATCTGTGGTTTCTTCGAATGACGTAAGATGAGCTCTAAACTACTGTACGTAGATACGCATTTGACCCTAGTTAATAGAATTCTGAGCATTCAATTAATATGCCCTTAGTACCTATCGGATAATTAAACGATACTTATCGCTCGTACTATATCAATGATATTCTATAATTATGGATTTTCTAAAATCTTATTTTAGTGAATTCTTTTTTTTTCTTTTTTTTTTTTTTTTTTTTTTTTTTTTTTTTTTTTAAATAATCCCGTAAACGCTACAAATCACATTTCTCAGCAATTGCATGGGAATATCTGGAACAAAATTTTCTATCAAAGTTGTATCAAAGTCTTGTTCTTATATTATAATTTAATTATTCAAAATAGCTATTGTTTCAAGATGTTCGATTTTATGTTGTACAAAAGATTAGAATTTTATACTCTTATCAACAGGTGAATTTTCCCTTTCATTCGGTTTTCTGCTCCGAGTTACCAGTCTAAGGACGATGTATTGACACAAACAGTGGTTAACATACCGCGGTTCTATCATAACAGAATCACATAATGTTAATAATGTTAAACGTATCTTGTTTCCCTAAATTCATCTTAATTATCTTTTTTTGTTTCAAAGCAGTATATGTTTTACAGCGAATATTGTTTTCTTGAAAAATAGTTAGAGATAACTTGTGTGTAGGGAATGATTTGAGAACGCTTGATAACCTAGCTCCTGATTGGTCGATTCGGTGGGTGTGTACAAGGCACGTCACCTGTAGTCTGTCGGTGTTCTTTAATTCCTCGAGATATGTATACTATCTGACGCAATCGCATATGAATGTTACATAAACGCAGCATGCAATTTAACGATGAGTAAAAATATATTAAATTTATATTAATGCTATACGAATTGCGCGTAATTATGAGTAAATATGTGAAATTATGGGGAATTTTATAGGGAATTATTCAGAATTTAGAAAGTCCACGCGTTCTCGATTTCGACGATTTTGAAATATGTCGTAGAAATCAACATTTTGAACAACTTTCTCCCCGTACGTACAATCGCCGGACTCTCTTAGTTTTCCAGATATTCGCAAAAATCTGTCGGTTCAAAACGTTCATTTCTTCAACATATATACATAAAAACCATAGAAACATTAGTGTTAGATTAGAGGTAAGAATGCGATTAGTGCAATAAAGAGCTGTAAAGAAAGCTGAAAGTTCGTCCAAAGCCGAGAGGCACGGACTAAATAAAATAATAAATAATAATAAAAAAACCATAGAAACTGAGAACGCATCGACATTCTAAAAATTATCGAATTATGTTCCTTTATTTATTATTAAATAAAAAATATAAGCAGTAATGTTCGTTTCATAAGAATCTCAATTTTTATGTTTGTCATGAAACAATTTTTAAACGACGTACAATTATTGAAAATTGTTATTTATTTATAACTTTTTCTTCATCGTTGTAATATACGATAACCATACGATTAATGTATCAGGCATGAAATTCGCTTCATACATTGCGTTTCTTTCACATTACATATGTATTATTTGTCCTTTGTATTATGAGCCTATAATTATGACACATTTCATATACTCATGTATGTATGTATGTATGTATGTATGTATGTATGTATATATGTGTGTATGTACGTACGTACGCAATTTCTCAAACGCATTATTCGTTTGAAACATGAATGTGGATTTCTCAGATTTTTTATCTTTTCTTGACAAAAATATATAAACATCCTTTAGTTCTCTTTATGATTGCACTATATATTTCTAAATTATAATTAAATTATCAATGATTGTTTTAGAACTTTGGATTCGATGAACGTACGTACCTATGTAACAGCTTGAAAGTGGATGGAACATAATTTGAAATGCTAATACATATTTGTTTTACGACATCAACTTGCTAAAGGAAATGACTTCAAATTTCTTTTATATGAATTCCCCTTATAAATATAATATATTAATATCAGAATAATTTAACTTTTTAATATTTTTGTATTACATATGCATTTAAATTGTAAATTGCAAACAAAAAAATTGGATTATCATGAAACTTGGATTCATTTAAACTTATTCACGCTTGAATAAAGGTATCATTACTATTTACTATCGTCCTTAATATTGTTTGCTAAATTTGTATAATACAATAAATTAAACTTTGTTATGTATATATAATTTTGAAGCATAATATTACGTTGTAATTATTAATCACAATAAATAGGTGTTGCGATAACTATACGTACTCAAAGATTTTGTTTCAAATTTCTTACAAAAATGCAAAGTAATAAGAGGATCGTAAACATATATGTAAAAATTCGAAGATTATGTAGCAAAGAGCTGGAAGAAGACAGGAAGTGGGAGGGAGAGAGAGAGAGAGAAAGTGAGTGAGTGAGTGAGTGAGTGAGTGAGTGAGTGAGTGAGTGAGTGTGAGAGAGAGAGAGAGAGAGAGAATGATTCTTGGGGGCTCGCCATCTACCGAGTAATGACGTCGCGTAGCGAGCGTATAGCTTGCAGTTGCGTCGAATGTGTAGCCGTCGTTTATCGCCCACGCGATGGTATCGTTCATTTCTACCTGAGATAAGATACCTAAGTACGTTTTATTACATATCCGTATACTCTCATTGCATCTCCTTTCTTTCATATCAATAATTTGATAAATGTTCTACGAACAAAAGTATAGTCATTTCTTACCTCTATACCATATCTGTATACTTCAGAAGAGGTTAGAATATGTTTACACATATACGTTGTGTTTAAAAAATTAGTTATACAAAGATAATAAAGTAGCATTTTAGATAAACGTTTATTTTACTTAACATAAAATAATGAAATATTAAATTTATATAATTATTACGTACATGTGCATACACACACGCACGCATGCACGCACTTCGCTTTAAATTTCTTATTTAATCTATAGTCATTTATGATATTTGCAATCAGTAGTCTCCATATGTGTAAACATAATAAGTTCTCTATTCTGAATTACGAGAATCATGATGTACTTTCCCTTAACCAAAGTTACATGTTTCAAAATATATCGATCTACCGGTAAACATTTGGCCCACATAGGCGTCCGTGGTGGCGCAGGCTCGACAAAAACAGCCAGGAATGGAAGTCAGTATACCTCATACCTTACGCGAATACGTATGTTACAAGCTAAAGAACGCTATTTAACAGATTGTTGACCTAATGGTCGTTTAAAAATTCCGTTAGTTTTCCTCGTATAAGAACATTATATGGTTGTGTATGAAAATATACATTGAAATTGTGATAAGAACGGTGTCTTTAAAAAATATATATGTGATGATATATCCGAATGCTTAATCGAATACAAAGTAAAATCGGTGTAAATCTAAAAAGATGTTGCGTGATATTTATAACTAATAATATTCGAGGTCAATTGTTTTTTGCATTATGCAAGTTGTGAATCAATAAAGTTCATAATACGTACATAATACGGCTTTTAATGTGAAATGTAGGAAGATATAAGGAATGAACAACCGTTATGCAATAGTAAACGCGAATGCGAAAGTAAAATTTTCCAATTTTTCTAAAGTGATATATTAATATTTCGAATAAATATTAAATTCTTTAGATAATTTACTCATATAACCTTTAATTTCTTTGTGTTATATCAAGTAATATTATTTTAGAAAATTTATTAGAAAAAAGTCACTTGACTTAAATAGCTAAACTATAGAGTTAAAATAAATTAAAAATATTTGTAGTCTGTAATCGACAACAACAACAACAACAACAACAACAACAACAAAGGAAAGGAACAAAGGAAAGACAATAGAGTAAGAGAGTAAATTTATTTTGTTATCTGGATATAGTTATTGTTTTCTCTGATCGAATGATAAGTCATTCTAACGTAGTCTAAGGACTAGAGATAATTTTCCAAATGGATGAAAAATTAAGCAATGCTAGATTTGGAATTGCAATGAAAATTTTCGCGCGTGCGCACAAAAATACAGTGAGACTTCTTGGTCGGTTATTCGTTTACCCAGGGAATCTAGGCATACGAGGATCGAACGTGAACTCGCTTGGAATAGTCAAACCCACGTTCCCTTTGACTACATCATCAACAGTAAGTAAGTACGCATACATACTGACATACGTGTTTCATTTGTTCCACTACCACCATACTTCCACCATACGTGTTCCACTCGCGCGGCAACAGCCGCTATTTCTCTTATGAGAATTCATTAAACGAATTCTACGTTTGCTTTTTGTAAATTCAATGCAAATCTAAAGTAGATAGAGGCAAACTGACAATCACAAGTTGCAAGTAGACATGTATTATCGAGGGTAGGGTACAAATAGGATAAAAATTTCTTTCTGACTCTTCTGAGATTGTAGGTGTGTATATAATGCACTTTAGTAATGTAAATATATGTATATATCGTTCGTAAGGGGTAATTCTTTATACTGATATCAATAATGATTCTAAAATTAATTCAATTCGATGCAAAGAAATGTTTTGATTCTTACGATAAGATAATAATGATCAGTATTGATTACGTTATTTGTATTTATTAATTACAACAGTTGTGAATGGTAAGAAGGTAAAGGTAATTTGATTAGAATTGTTTCTTCAGTTAGACTTTGACTTAAAATGTTTTGATATGTATGTGGATGTGAGAAAGGAACTAATTTAAACAGAGATTATGAGTTTCAAAGAAAGTTGCGCGATGTAACGATACCATATTACATGATGTATGCAGAAATATAAAATCCATATATACATATAGACAGGATATGTTAGTTAAAAAATGTTTGACAAAGACTGTTTCGTTAAAAGTTCATCCACTCCATTTCTTCGCGCACGAATTTATCATAGGCTTGTTACAACCTCCTACATATTTTAATGGTATTACCAGTGGCGGCTCGTAGATTTTACACGTAGCGTGCTGCGTGCTACATGCACGTGTGATTACACGTAAACGTTCATTACACGATAAACACGATATAAAATAATTAAATTAATCGGCTCGACGATTGTTCTTGACTGCAAACATGTCACTAACCTCTGGCGTTGTATATGGAACAATGTTCTCTCCCCTTGGTTGCCGGAACGATAAGTCAAATCAGGAGTAACTGTTCCCAGTGTATTAAATTAAGATTCGAATTAGATCAACAGAATGAAAAGAGAAACTTTTAAATATTCACAGTAACCAGAGAACGTGTGACACTGACTGCGGCAAGGAACGGAACATGTTGAACGAAGGAAAAGTGTGAGACTGTGAGGGAAGATATTAACGGCTATATTGATATCGATACAATGGATAGCGATAGACTTTTGTTTAGTCTAGAAGCGATTTTCAAACGTTGTGTCCGCCTGACGAGCGGATGAACTAGAAGGCAATCCGTGACTGCTGCGAGCCTGCTACAGTCACTGACGCACGCGTCGTTTATGCAAGAAATCAACTCGCTGTGACAACGAGTCACGAATAAATAACAGCATAAAACAAAAATTATAATATCAGCGATTTTTTAAATATTTTTTAGCATGCTGCAGCACGATAGCGCGTATTGAGTAGCCGCCCCTGGATATTACATACTTTGTTTATATTGATCGAAACGAAGATTGATTATTTACGTACACACAATTTATATAGAAGCAAGCCAGGGTCCCTTTCGATGACCCCATTACGACGTTGCCTTAGTGATATCTATTTTTTATCTATAATAATGATTATAACATTATAGAATCATTAAAGTATCATTAAATGAAACGGGATGCTGTAATATAAAGCACGCTATATATACACGCGCGTTATATGTATATTATATATAAACATAATAACAGCAATATATAACGAAAAGAATATTATTTGTCACGCTATATCACATTAATAGAAACATTTGGGGCGATGAGTATTAATTTTGTGTGTGTGTGTGTGATTCTTTCTTGCTGAATGAAAGTAAAATTGTCTTTCCTTTGAATCAATGAAATCGTATAGAATCGTATACGTACAAAGTGGGGCAATAATTATACCCAGCTTGAATATTTCCGTCATTCGTAGTAACATGAAAAAATGTTATATACAACAGTTGCACGATATAGGGAGGGGCACGCTGGGACACAGACATTTTTATGTAGATGAAGGCATAGAGGAGATTTCAAGGTCGTTCCCAGTTTTTTTCAATGAAATGCTGCGCTCATTTCATCGCAGTGCGATAGTCGGTATTGAGACGACTTCAGCAAACTATCGCTGGAGGTCATCCAAGGTCATCAAAGATGGTAGAACGATTATTATGTATTATTTCTTTTGAGTTATGGATCAGCGTGGATCCAAAAATCTTATCGTCGCTAAATCTAGACCCGTATTTTTATGTAAATAGATAGTTTTAAAATATTGTTTATGTTCTACTAATACACGGCGTGTAGCTAAGAATGTAAACATCGCGGCAGTTTGTAAGATTAGCGAATTGAATGGTTGCTAAATCGAATATATGACTATCGATCGGTACGATTATTATCAAAATAAAGTTTTCACTGGAACAGCAATTAGATACGATTGTCATTTATGGAGAAATGAATAAAATTCGATAGGGATTTTAAGCCTTGTATGCTGAACGATATCCAACGATATCCGTATATATCCTTTGCATCGAACATTTCGAAGATTGTGCAGAAAATTAAAAGAAACCGGTAATTTGGTTACATGTAAGAACGATTGTCGCTAAAGACACGGCTACGTGATGTATAGCGATACGAGAATTGCAACTTTGCGTCCACGTAAATGGTCACCAATTGAAATATTGTCTATAACGTAAGAAAGTTTATTTTGCTATCACATTTGACCTTGGATGACCTTCAGTGTGGGGGTTTGCTGAAGTTGTCTCATCAGCGGCTATCACAGCGCGATAAGGAAAGAAAAAGAACACGCAAGAAAGATGACCACGTACGATACGAATTCTGTAAGAAGTACAATGCTGTTGAACCTTTTTGGTTGTCGTATTGTTGACTGCATCATGTGCAATCATTTATAATCCTTACGATCACGATGTTAACTCGAGATGTCGATTAACAATCGTTTGCTACTCCTTCATCGTATATTTCATATTTCACCTCATAATGCATCGTAAATACATACAGTGGATATATTTATAACCATTTGATTTTTAAATTATCTTGAAATTACTTTGCATAATCTCATGAAATGATTCGAAGTATCTTAAACGTTTTAGTCTTACGTAAGACCAGATTTTACTCCAATGATTTTACTATCTACGTATATTCATTTTTCTTTCTCTTGTAAACATTATTTCGTAAATTATTCATTTTATCATTAATATTACGTTGAACGTTTTCGTATAATAACATATGACATATGCATGTATGTATCTATCATTGTATGTATCATTGTATGTATCATTGTATGTATGTATGTATGTATGCTACATATATGCACACATACATACATCTTATATATATATATATATATATATATATAATTTACGATTCTTTTTTACAAGCCGCTTTATAATGGCTATGGAAAATGACAAGGTATTGGCAAGAAAGAAATTAATATAAAATTTGTAGACATTTGAATATTTTCGATATGCGTACGTAATTAACAAGTTTCGATTTAGTCAAGCAATGAAATCGAGAAACAGGCTACAACACCATCGCCTTTAACACCAGAGCCAAAGGTAAAGAATTTTTTTGCAAAATTTCAGTACAAATAGCGTTAAAACGAATCTTATCTTTCCTGTTTCTTTGTTTATTCTTTCACGCGCAGCCTACCACGCAGGATAAGCGGTGGGTGAGTATACGATAGAACGTGAACGATAATCTTCAATATGAGAAGTATCTTAATTCGTATTTTTACTCGTTAACTCTTCGTTTAGTCAGATTGAAATTATTTATTATTGTTTATTGGAGCAACCGTTTTATTTCGATTTCGTTCTTCCTGTACGAATCTCGAATGTTACCTCCTCGTGTACGGAGGTAAGCGCGTATATCGAGGCCATTATTCGTTGTCTGTTAACTCACGACGAGTAAGGTTGCGCGCACCTAATCTCGTGTAAAGTTCAAATTTTGGCCGTGTCGAATGTCACCGGCGATAATATAATCGTTCTCTATGCCCTGCCTATTAAATTGTAAGTTTCGGATAGGCAAGAATATCCATAGCTGGAGGTCACATTGTCGTTTCCTTGACTTTACCTTTTTATCTCATTTATTCTTATATTTCTCACATATTTTGAAACGTCGTTTGTAAATCCACCGCATCTTTATATTCTGTTGAATGCTTATTTCCAATTTTACTAAGTACATACATACATACGAACAGGATTTTGTAATAAGCGGTTGTGTTAAAAATGATTTGAATTTCACTTTCTAGAAATGCGGTTAATTCTGCAACTTTCGATGATTCGTCGACGTCGCGTGACGAGCAATTTTTTATTCGTTAAAAATATATCATGTTGCAAACAAATAGCTATATCGTTAGATTTGTTTCTCCACTTCGTTCTAGGTTTTTATTTTTGAAACGGCGTGTCGTTGTACACGTAAAACCGTCCAATTCCTCGAAACTCGAGTTCACAGTTTACACAGTCTGCGTAATTTCCGTTTTGCCTAATGATAACGAAACCGTCAAAGTCTATCGAACCGTAGTTTAATAATATCTTTGAAATATTCCGCTTAGAACGATGTTTATTTATTTTCGTGAAACTTTCTAAACGTTTAAACAAAGCGAATGACTGGACGAGAAAAACCGGGTAAAAGAGTGCGCAACCAAGGGAAACAAATAGTTGAAAATGTTTGTCTATGCGGCCAACTTTTTCTTCTTGCTTCGAACGCAAATAGATTTGATCACCGTGATCCGCAGAAGTATCGACCAAGATGAATTCCAAAGAATAGAGGTAATACGTCGTTAAAGTGTTCTCCGGATTACGTTGATTACGACAACCACTCTGACTTTAATATTCTTAACTATAAAATTGGTGCAGGCAACGCGAGCGCTACATTAAAAGGCTACATCCGGTTTTGCATTGAGACGGTACGAGCTTGTAACAACAAAATAATAGATCCAGCTAGAGTAAGATTTTGTTCAAATTCTCTCTCTCTCTCTCTCTCTCTCTCTCTCTCTCTCTCCCTCGTAGTGTCTATTTAAATGTTTTCAAATAGCCATTTTAATATGATAGTAATGTTAAATCTTTCTAATAACTTAGCAATAACACAAAATTCACTTTTTCATCGAATTTTTCATTATGTTACTGTCGCGCTAAGAAAAACTTTATAAAATGAACCTTACATGACGATATAAGATATTGCTATTATACTCAACCGCGTAAACATATTGATTTGATACGTGGCGGATGAAATATAAGCTCGTTCGATAGAACTTTGGTTTAAGACCGATGAAATCGAGAAGGACAAACGCAAGAAATCCAAATGCGTTACTATAATGTTTAAAACTGTTCGGCTATACAACTGCGTTATTGTAATTACGTGTTAATCGCAAGCGATTTTTGTCTAATTTATATCTAATTTATAATAGCGTACATTTTTGTCTAATTCATATCGCGTTGACGAATTAAATTTTTAATCAGGAAGTGGTTAGCGATCGTATCGTTGTACAGAATGATCGATCTCTCGCAGTTATTGCTTGAAATTGCTCGTCATCGTTCGTTAAAAATAATTTGTTGAGAAAAATTGATCGTACCGTAAATGAAACAACGTCACGAATACCGAGCTATCCTGTGTTAGTAAGCGGTATTCGTAAAAATAAGTGATCGAGTTAATTATCAAGGAAAGAAAGGAATAAGAGCAAAATCGTCGTAAACAAGTATGGACGAATGTTAACGTGAATTTCTTTTCCTGTGAATTTCATCGGGCGAAATGCTGGATCGGTGAGAGAGGTAAGTAGGTAGGTAACTGGTGTCGTCCAATTGGTCGCTCGAGGGGCCCTAGCTCGAGGGGGAAGTAAAGAGGAGAGGGAGATACGACTGGTTTCGAAAATCGGCTTTCGACCCGTTAGCACGAATCTGGTCTCAGTCAGTAGCTTTCATACGCGACCGTGACACGGAACGATTCGGTCGTTGTCTCTTCGCTGTTGCCGCATCTGTGTGTGACTCGCATTTTGTATACGCGTTAGTGACAGTAAAACCTTCCTCCGATAAAGTATAACGTATAATATTTAATAATAACGGTTACGAAATTTTATCGATTTACCATGAGCTGCACGCTACAGGTAAAAGAAAACTATATTTGATACAAGTATAAATAATGTTAATTGTCCACAATGCTAAATTAACAACTAGACGTTATTATACATCGCGTTACCGCATTTTTCTTTCTCGTACAATCTTTGCTCAAATACCTCGTATCAACGCATTATTAGTTATCGTGTCAATTTCGAAGCAGACGAAATATTCTTTGAAATCAATCTGTCGTGTTTGCTCCGAGTATCGCGGAATGGTATGCAAATGTTGTTAGCGGTAAAATATTAATATTCAATTTGAACGTTCGAGGTACCATAGATTTTCAAAACGTGGAAAAGTTTACACTTTATGCCATTAGAAGTAAGATTATAGTAATTCGCTTAATTGCATTCAAGGTACAGAATTTTATTGCTTCTTATTTTCAGTTACAAAGAAATACGATTCAGGTTTATTTCCATCGTCTGATTTTACATACAGAACTAATAGAGCATTCAAAATGGCCGATTAGTTTCGGGAATTCTATTTTTTTACAGATTTTGGCTCGCTTATCTCTTCGAACGTGTTGTTAACCACGTTTATTTCTTTTTTTTCTTTTTTTCTTTTTTCTTTTTTCTTAAGCTGATTATATTTATAGGAGCATAAGATTATTTGACCACTGTTCTACATTAAGTTTAAAGAAACAGAACGAGGGAGAGAGAAACGTTTGTTTAAATCAAGTTTGGTCGAGAGTTGCATTATCGAGATTGCTTTTAAACAACGATTAACGAATAATCGTTGAACGAGATCGTTGCGTAGGCTTCGCAACAGAAATTTCATTATCTTTCTGAAACTGTCGTTATACTTTGATAATTTAATTCGGCTAAAATATCGCAAAGCTTTATAATATTCGATTTCTTTTTCTTTTTTTTTTTTTTTTTTTAATACGGCGCGTGCCAGCTAGTACAGGTGAGGTAAAAGAATGGAAATATTCGTGACAATTATTAAAAAGATCGAGTTGCCCTTTCGTTGGATGATACGCATATTGCCTGGCAAATTGTTTGCAAGTAAAACACCTATATCTGGAAAGTGAAGGAAATTAATCGGAAACTGCTGTATGTTAAGAGCTACATCTATATATAGAGTTAAAATATACGCCGGTGACATTATTAGAATTGTGATCTCTTGTTCAAGTTTGCGAACAAAGTATATGACGAGTAAATAGTACCGAAGCATCTGTACAGTCCGTAAATAATGGTTCGCGTTAGTTCAAAAGTTTGGCGAAAAGGCAGTGAGGGGAATTGTATATTGATCTAACGAATATGTATGATTATTTCTATATATGAAAACCTTGAACAGTAATAATTACCTACTACGATAATGTTTCGAGATGAATGAGACCAATGTTTGTGTTAGAAAATGGAAAGTAAAATTGTTAGGTGTTCTTAGAATACTTACAAACATTTTATCACAACTTTTTCTTAGCACTTTGTTCTAGCATTTCACTTTATTCGCCGAAACATTTGTTATTTATGCATTTATAGCATGTAAATTATTACATTTACTATTCTTTACAACTTACATCATACAACGAATGACGCAAATCGGTAACCGATGCAAAATCGCAATTTCTTAAATACCATACACCTGGTCATCGAATACGTAAATAAAAAGAAAAAAAAAAAAGAAATATGTAAATAAGATTAACACGTTTATATGAAGAATTTTGAAGATGCGAATATTTTTTTGTAATAATATATACCTATGGTTTTGTAATAAGTTACAACAAGTTCCAAGCTTTATTTTATAAAGAGATGTAAGATGTAGTTTAAAACTGATCGAAACGAAGAAAAGAGTCGTTCAGTGAACGAGCTGGTTAAGAATCAAAGTATCCGGGGTGGCGTCCAAAATTATTTCTGTTTAAGAATAGTAACGTGAAAACAACGTTATTCTTTTTTTTATCTTTGGTCGAGAGAATTTCTCTCGTATATGCATAAATATACGCAATAAGCGAGAGATAATATAATGTAATATAATTCTTTAAGATAGAATACAATTTTCTATTCATGACAATTTCAGATCGCTGGGAAATAATATTATACATATAGTTGATTAAGTTGTATGTATCATCGTGTATGTAGATACCACACATGCGTATATATATATATATGTATATATATATATACATATATATTTCGTTCGCAGTTAAATTAATAAAGTAGTCGTTTGGAAATGTCGTGAAAGTTTTTGCCGTACGATCGAGGATCGTTGAACTAATTGACAGCTTGAAAGTTTTAATAAATTGTTTGCGTTCGTGTCATGTGGTGGCTATAATTAGGATGCTCGAACTTGTGCGTGCCACGAGGCCGATGTAAAAGAGGCTTGGCGTCGTCAGCCAATCGGCATCGCTCGTGATCGACACACCTCTGTTTCGACCAATCGCCAACAAAGGTTCGAAGAACAGGAAATTTTCCCTTCTTCGTGAGTTCGTTCGCGTTCGTTCCAGAATTACTACCATGACATCATACTCATAATGAAATGGAATTTCGTTACTGTTACTACGTATTTGTCATCGTTAATGGAAGCAACGATGGTTTTTTAAATATATGGAACGTACTTGCTTTAAAACTACGCTGGCGTATCGCCTACACGAACAAACATATATATAAGCCAAATAAAGGCACTGTTACACTACCGTGTGAAATATGCTTACGAAACAATTTCATTCGCATCGCTGTTGATGGTGTCGTTTTCTTGAAACGGAGTCTCAGTGAATTCGATCGAATCAAATAAAAGATAAGTCAGCTTCGCATCGTGATCAAATATTTAACGAATCGAGGTGAGAGCAGTCAAGCTCGAAAGAAATTTTTCATAACTTGAAATAAAATAAACTCGCACATTAGGGACAAATATAAAATACAGTTTTCTCGGTCTGCTGCCTCTTAAGCCTACAACGGTGCTTTTGTTATTTTATCGAAGCTTTGCTTCTCGGATTGGTCGCCTCAAAATCTTGGCTATATTCCGAATACATAGTAGTTGGTTCGGTAATCGGTTAAAGATGGAGTAAAAGAAAACGATGAAAATGAACCGTGCCATGGAATATGCTCCCGTATATACGTATAGTAGAGACGAGGCTTGCCTATAACGCAGTACTTAATATGCATATTCATGAGAAATAATAAATCGCGTGAGATACATATGTATTTTTATCAGCGACTTGACAGATATCCTCCCATTTGTGTCAATTAAATATTTCCTTTCAACTTACCCTTTCTTCCAAACAGTTGTTTTGCACGTTAGTACATATATTGTACATGTAATCTCTGTAATCTCTGTGTTTAACATAAAAATAATGGGCGAAAATAAAAGTGAAAGTGAAGTTAAGGGCAAACGCTATTTTAACAATAACATATGTAGATGATGTACATATAATACAGCCAAGTACGATAATAATAATAACAATGACAATAATAATAATAATAATAATAATAGTAATAATAATAATAATAATAATAATATGTATATATATGTTGCCTGCTGCTAACACCTTCGGGGTATAATGGATTGTACGAATTAATTTGGAATTAAATTGGAGATTATATTCGTGCTTCGTTTGATTTGAGAGACACTGGCTGGTAGAGTTCTCTCGGACACGTGTGCGTGTCATGTATAATAGCGTGTTTAACGTGGTTGTGTGCCATGGATAGAAGCGGTATAAAAATGCGTGGCAGGGGTACCGACCTACAGAGTAGTTTTTGACACGTGCTTGGAAACACCGGAGACCTATATAAGTATACATACATCCATCCATATTTATAGATATTTTGCATAAAACGATCGAATTGCGGTGGTTTAATCTGGTTATCAGTACCGGTTCTGTTTAATTCGTCAGTGAATCGATCAGAAATTCTCGATGACTCTGAAAGCAGTTGGATTCGCTTACATTGGGAAAGCGGTAAGATCGCAAATAGGTCTTCGGTTTGGTAGATGTTTGGTTGGTGGTAAATCACAATCAGAATTTTTCACGACCTTTTCCGTCTATACAAACAAACGTTAGTCGCTATAAACTTTGTCTATGTACCTAATATCTTTAATGTTTAAGCTTCTCTTTCCAATCTCGTATAATAATTAGTTTCGTGTAATGATTAGATCCAATTAGAAAACAACTAGATAAAACATAATAAATACTTGATATTGCGATCTTCGTTAATATCTGTTAATTTTTTTTTTTTTTTTTTTTTTCGATAAAGACATTAAGCAAGCTACCTTTTTACGATCCGGGGTAACTAGTTTTTGGTAACTAAGTTACTTTTCTAGTAACGTTAAGCATATTCACGATACTATAGATGTCCGTCTATTTCATAGATTTGATTTGCGATCGAATCTAATAAATAATTGTCCTTATTGCAGGGTCTAAATGGACGACTAGCATTTGCTATTGCGGCTGCTGCACTTGGATCATCGTTTCAACATGGGTACAACACTGGTGTCGTTAATGCACCTCAGCAGGTATTTCATAAGACACATTGTCAGCATTTTTCTTGTACACACCGTCGATATGTGCCTACTTTACGATCATATTCATTCGCACAATTATTAAGCAAAATTGTTATTTATTTAGGATAATCGGTCGTTGTTAAATCAGCTAATAGTCGATGCTTGCTTTCCAATAATAATTTGTCGTTTCCGTTTAATAAAGTCTCTGGATTTATCCTAACAACTTTCAACAACGTTTTTTATTCTTAATGTTACCGTTATATATACATACAAACATCATACGAGTTGTTGGAATCAATAATGAGGCTTTTTATGTTACATGCATAATACACTTTTTCCCCAGTTATCGTAGGTTTTTGTATGTATCTACATGTAATCTTTACGTGTCTAATTCATGTTTGCAAGCGCCACTATTGCTCAACGTCGAATAGATGAAACAGTTGAAGTTGCGATTGTTTGATATTATAATTGCAAATTAAATTTTCGAATGTGAAATGTAAGTGAGTTAGTGGATAAAGTATAACGTAGAGATGAAAGTGAATGATAAAGATATGTGATGGTGTCGATGATGTGTTACAGCTCATCGAGAACTGGATCAGTGACCTGAAGATGAATCGTACTGGACAAGTAACGAAACAATCAGAAGTAACGATGATATGGGCAATAGCGGTGTCAATATTCTGCGTAGGCGGAATGATCGGTGGCTCTCTGGTGGGTTCGATAGCCGATCGTTTTGGTAGAAAGGGGGGTTTATTACTGAACAATATCCTGGTCCTGCTCACAGTAATCTTCGAGGGCTGTGCCAAAGCAGCGAAAAGTTATGAAATGATAATTATCGGAAGATTTCTGATCGGTATCAATGCAGGATTAAACGCTGGTTTAGCGCCCATGTATCTATCTGAAATATCACCTATTCATCTACGAGGTGCCGTTGGGACAGTTTATCAACTAGTTATCACTATGTCTATTCTGGTATCACAAATTCTTGGCTTGGAGCAAATTTTGGGCACTGACGACCACTGGCCGCTTCTTTTATGCCTGACAATTGTCCCTGCAATTTTCCAAGTGGTTACGCTTCCATTGTGTCCCGAAAGTCCGAAATATCTGTTGCTCAGTAAAGGAAAAGACATGGAAGCTCAGAGAGGTACATTTCCGCAGTCTTTCAATGTTAATTACTTTTCTAATTCTCTGTAACTCTCGTCCGCAAAGTACAAGGCTGTGTACGCCTGTTTCGCGTACATTGTTTTCATTGAACAGAATTCTATTGCATTATTGGAGCGAGACGTTTATCGATAACGAAACGACTATTTGTTGTTGCAGCTTTGGCCTGGTTGCGTGGCACGATCGAAGTTCACGATGAGATGGAGGAAATGAGGACGGAATACGAATCAGTGAAACTTGTACCAAAGGTTACATTGAAAGAATTATTTGTAAATCCATCTCTTAGAATTCCGTTGATGATCGCAATCATGGTTATGTTCGCTCAACAATTGTCCGGAATAAATGCCGTCATGTTCTTCTCGACCAAGATCTTCACGATGGCGCAGTTGGACAAGACTGCAGCACAAAATGCAACGATGGCCGTCGGAGCGATGAACGTTGTTATGACTTTTGTTTCTTTGATACTTGTTGAAAAAGCTGGAAGAAAAACGTTGCTATTAGCCGGATTCAGCGGAATGTTTATCGATACCGCGTTACTCGCGATTTGTCTTGCTTTCGCAGTAAGTATATTACCGTGAATAAATTTAATATCGCGGTATTGCTTTAAAGGAAAAAACCAACGGATGCGTCTCTTTTTTTGATTTTCAGGATACATCTCGCGCAGCAGCTTACTCCTCCATCGTACTGGTAATGACGTTTGTAATCCTATTTGCAACTGGACCAGGCAGCATCCCTTGGTTCTTGGTATCCGAGTTGTTTAATCAATCCGCGAGGCCTGCGGCGACGTCCGTTGCTATCGCGGTCAATTGGACGGCCAACTTCATCGTCAGTATCGGATTCCTGCCGCTGCAAGAGGCATTAGGTGCCTACGTGTTCATTATTTTCGCCGCACTACAAGCATTCTTCGTTTTCTTCATTTACAAAAAAGTACCCGAGACAAAGAACAAAACGATGGAGGAGATTAGTAGCATGTTTCGACAAATATCCTACCAGTAAGAACTTTCATACTGTCATTGCGCTTAAGAAATTAATTAGGAGCCTATTCTTAAAGAAAGGTTTTCACAGAAGAATGAATCGAACGTAGATGCGAATTTCTTTCTTTAAAGAGTCCGTGACTTGACTACAACGAATGCATCTATTTTTAACATGCTATTCACATTTTCATACGAATCAAAGGCGTAACATTTTTTAGCGAATCATTACTACGGAAAATTGTATTTTTACTTTGTGACGAATTCGAAGAACATTAAAAAGCTGTACTTGCTTTTGAATGTGTATTCTAAACGCTGTCAAGTCGCGCATATTTTTTAAGCAGTTTGACTCCGAATTAAACTTAAACTTAGTTCCTATTATTACCGGCACAATAAACTTATAGTGACATACGAAAGCAGTATCAAATTACACATAGTGAAACACAATGTTAAAAACTACCGAATTGTACATCTTAGCAAATTTGTTCGTTTCTTTTTATATCTTTGTTACACACAAACCTCGAATGAAATTAATAATACATATTACAATGATCAAGATACTATAGTTTTAAAGAATTAAACGAAGCTCAACCTCAGAGAGACGAATATTTTATTTCTAATATATATTTTCATATCGAAGATCAAAAACATGGAGAAATTAGCGATTTAAGACACGCATAAATGGAAAACATATACATTTTAACTCGCAGTTCCTTGAGAATAATTGAGAGAATTAGACGACAATTTTCGCTTTTGCACATACCGTTCGCACTAGATGTTATTCTATCTTCAAAAAGAGTGAAGAAACGATATTATTTAATTATACCCATACTAAATATTGTTACTCTAGTCATAAAAATGTAATATTTTGTGCATTGGAATTACATTTGGAAAATCTTGCTAAAATCAGTATACATTCTGCGTGGTTGAATTTTTTTTTTTTTTTTTTTTTTTTTTTTTTTTTTTTTTAATAGAGATTTATACGATATAAACATTTCAATGTTTCTAAAATCCTCGATAGAAATTTTGTTTTACATGAAACGTTTCCAAAGTATTTATAAATGTTAGTAAAACGTGTGTATGTCTGAAATCAGACAAATATAGCGTAAAATTGTTGGAACTCGTGAGAATCATTCTCGGCAAAAATTTTGCCATTGTAAAACGTACGTTTTTAAATTTTTTACAGTTTTCTTGATTGCATGTATACAATTATACAGACTTTTATAAATTCTATCACATTATGCCGCAAGAAATAGAAATTTTATCCAAATTGAGAAAAATGAAGAGTACCGTTACACTTGTACATAGAGATATACGTAGGATATTACCGTATAGCGTACAGAAGAGAATCATATTTGTATATGCATGTAACTAGTGAATGTTTAAATCTGTATACCGTTGTTGTTATTTTTATTAGGTAATTAATTAATGTAATATAAACGATAACCAAAAATCATGTTAAAATATCGTAACGTATAGTTTAGGAAAGTTGGTTTCGCTGTAGATCATGAACCGACAGTATAATGTTTTGTTTGCCGCGTACATTCTTAGATCCAAATAATACTCACGCATAGTTGTATCATTGATGCTAAACTTATCAGGAAACCCATGTTTTCACGGTGTGCCGGTGTATCTTTCCAACAAACAGATTCATTAACCAATAGTGGCTCTTCATTTTTTAAATGCTGAAACACGCAGAAATTGTGTAGGTGAAACTAAAAACATTGCAATGCATATATAACTCTAAATTATACTATACCAGAGCTACATGCATATATCTAAATCTAATGCATTAATTAATTAGATAAATAATACTTTCGAAAAATAATTCAACGTACAAAGGTATTTTATATTTACATAATTTGAATGATATTTACGACGTTGTTATACAACACATAAGTTTCAGTCTATATCTTATACGATATTAATTACAATTCAGTAATCGAGGTAGTGAAATAATAATTGAAATAATTGTAAAATGGACTAAGACTTATTGGGTATCAATTCAGTTATTAAATCAGTTCCTAATCACGAAGCACACCAATATCTTAAGCTACAATTAATTGAAAATAGACAGAATAATAACGCATACGGGCAGTAGATAATTATTTTTGTTTACTAAATTTACCCGGAAACTATTTTGTTTAACTTACGATGATCGATCTAACTATTTGTCTGTCAGAGGCTTAAGTTATATTATAAGAGATCTGTTTTATTATTTATAATATAGAAAATTAAGGATTCTGCTATAATATCTGTAAATCCTTAGGGAGTTTAATAAATATTCATAAATGTCAGATAAGCAATAGAAAGGACAAATAAACATAAATGTAAAAGTTTAAACGCTCGATACGCGTTATTTTTCCCCCTTATCTGACGTATATGAATTATGGTTTTAATATAATTAAAAATAAATCTACAACAGGCAATAAATTATTTATGTATAACGTTAAAAATCAAAACTTCTATATTCAAACTTTTACACATACATATGTTTAGCGTTGTAAAAGCACTGAATTACGTGGACAATGAGTACAACCCAACATACAAATATTTGTATAATTAAATCTCGAATTTTTTTATTCATCAGCTATATCATGTAAGTTCTTTGTGGTACAATTATAGCATTTAGTGTTAGATTCTCTTTTTATACCTGAGACATGTATTCATTATTTTGATTCTTCTTTCTTTCTTTCCCCCTCCCCCGCTCTCTTGTTATGGGATTGATACAACATACATATCCATAAGATGTAACGGAACAATTCGTAAATTTCGCGCGACATTGTTACTATTATTTAGGCATATATCAGAAATCCATTATCCACAATATCATGACGATTATTTGAATCATCCTTGCATCATATCAACTTCCGATTTTATTATAAAACGTCATAACGACATGTATCACATTATAGACTGTAACTTTCGATCCCAATATACAAATCACCATAATAAAAACTATATAGTATCAGTGAGTTACTGGAATGAAAATTAGTCAATTTAATTGAAACTGAATATGTATATCGAACACTCGTAAACGATCGAATTCATGAATTTAGAAACATTGATTAAACATTATTTGACATTTAACATAATTAAGTTGTTTGCTGAAAATGTTTTTCACGAAACGAAATTTGTTTTTTTTTTTTTTTTTTTTTTTTTTTTGCTAAATTTATCGATTATAATGTTATCGTTCATATGTGTAACTTTCTATACTGGTAATGCATGCAACATTATGTATATATGTGTACATAATACAAAAATAAATAGTTTTCAATGACGCAACTCCACGTTATCGGAAGTTTTCTAAAATTATCGCGTAATTGGCAAAGCTAATGCCAAGTAATTTGATAGAAAATGGCATTGTCACTGAATATACTTATCGTGATAATTTTTATGTCTTGCCAGGTTTGCAAATTCATTGAAAGTGCCTGTTGGTACTAACAAACGGGCAAATAAAAAACGACGCATATCGAAAAGTAATTTAGCATTAAAATCTTGAATGAGAAATAACAATCGGCAATGACAACGGCTTTTCTAAAATTGGTAAATTAAATTAGGAATAGAAGGTGCGATGTACGTATACATGTATATCAATTGTGATAAAGCGAACGAAAACAACTAAACGCGATGCAAGTTTATAAATTAAATGTAATTTCAATAATTGGAGTTGTATACGTAGAGTAATTTACATAAAATTTCCGTTCTAATCATATCGCTAAAATGTGAAAACCATCGTACGGTGTAAGCGAGTACATTGTACATATTATTCAAATACGTATACGGTATTGCGAGAAAAGACACAGCGAGAAATGTAATGATAGAACGCATGCGCTTGTTTTCTTTACCGCGAATATAAGTGGCATGTACGTATATCGCAGAGGTATATCCGTGTGTACATGAGAATAAAGAACGAAAGGAGAAGATCGCATCGGGTGTGCTTACGTTCAATGAGATTCGTCGATGTCGAATGTGGTGGGTGCTGGATGATCGATGGGAAAAGCAAATGAAACGACAGGGTTTGTGGTTGGTACCGCGAGATGTCGTGAGTTTAGGATACTACGAAGCAGAGAAACGCCGCGCGCGGCTCGCATAGTTCGTCAGAGTAAACACACGAGTACGACTTTAGACGACAGGCACCTCGTGCGCTGCCACTGGCAGATAGTTGAAGAGGAGGTTGTGTTGAAAGAGGAAAAGATTGGAAAATAATATCTGTTAAAAGGAAGTGTCTGTAATGTGGATGGTGGTAAGAGATCGGTGAAGGGTGATGATATGTGACGGGGATAGAGATCGGCGGTGAGGGCATTATCGGTGAAGGTACATATTGTCAAGACGTTTAATGTGCGCGGTGCGGGCGCGTGGTACGCTCGAGGCGGCCACAAATGAAGAAGTGGGAAGCGACGGCGAGGGTGGTAGAGAGGGAAGATGTCGAGTGGCTCGGCCTCGAAACTCGTGAACGGTGAGAATAAGAAGGGGAACGTTCACGGGTACGAGTACGGGAATAGGAAAGAAAACGAGAGCGGCGCTGCTGGCAGCACTGCCTTTTCCATAGTTGCTTTAGCTGGTGATACTAGTAACGCTACTACTACTGCTACTGCGACCACTACTTCTACTACTACTTCTTCTTTTACTACTACTACTACTACTACTACTACTACCACTACTACCACTACCACCACTACCACCACTACCACCACCACCACCACCACCACCACCACCACCACCACCACCACTACTACTACTACTACTACTACTACTGCCCCTGCTGCTGCTGCTGCTACTATTACTACTGCTACTACTACTACTACTACTACTACTACTACTACTACTACTACTACCACTACTACCACTACTACCACTACCACTACCACTACCACTACTACTACTACTACTACTACTACTACTAATAATAATAATAATAATAATAATAATAATACTAATACTACTACTTGTACTACCACCACTACTACTACTACTACTACCACCACCACCACCACCACCACTACTACTACTACTATTATTACTGTTGCTGCTGGTGGTATTGTCAGTGCTGGTGCTGGTGCTGGTGCTGGTATTGGTACTGGTACTACTGGTTCTAGTGCTACTAGTGAGAGCGGTAGTGGTAGTGGTGGTAGTGGTTGTTCCACCAGCAGTGATAACGGTGACAGTGGTAGTAATAGTGGTGTCTGTGTTACCGGCTTGACCGCCGAGGGCGTCGTCGGCGTGGAGTTTTGTGACGTGAATTCCGATCTGAAGATACCGGAGAATCAGGGAGCGATACGTAATGAAAAAGATGTGAACACGAGAACGGAATACAGTGAAATCGAATTTGAAGAGACGTACACCGGAAGGTGTATCGAGACGCCAATCGTCAATCTCACCACCACTACCACTACCACCACCACTACCACCACCATCACCATCATTGAGCACGACGATCGAGCGACTACGGCCGTTTCTGCTCCTTGTTACGAAGAAGACGAGGAAGAAGATAACGAGGAGGACGACGACAACATGGTCGCGGCGATGAACGAACACTTGTCTACCACGTCGGCGACCAGCGGCGTTCGAAGTAACACGGTCTCGACTACCAGCACCACCGTTAACTCTGTCGTTAACCAGAACAATAGTTGCTCCCGTACTGAATTCGAAAACGTCGACGAGGATGGTAAACCAGCCGCTGGAATACTCAGTTTTCCCTGTGATTTCGATCACATGTACGCCAGCATGACAGATAGCGGAGCTCCGGCAGTAGCCACTGCCACCTCCACTCTTGGTGTCAGTCCTCTTCGAGGTAACGAACCACGTCAGAACGATCTCACAGAAGTCAAACATCTTAAGGAACTCTTGCTTCTTCATCTTGATTTGATTCAACAACAGTCTGAACAAATCGTGACGAAGGATAAGCTCTTAGCAGCTCTACGACAGGAAAATGAAACGGTACCTTCCTTTCCTTTGCTTTTAATCTTCTCGTCTCAATGTTAACGCGTATCTCAATGTTCGTGTTAATTTACAATTATTTCATTTCCCCTGGGATTCTCTCTTTTTTGTCATTTCTTTTACTACTAATTTACTATTACCACGCGAGCTGCATGTTTCTGACGATAAGATGCATTGCAAAGTACCCGCGTTTATGTCCGTGTGTCAATATCTTTGCCCTTCCCATTCTTTCAACTCTGCTTTCCCGGTTCTTATTCCTCTTTCTTTCATTGGTCACTCGAACGTGAAGGTCAGACGTAACGTTACCGCATGATGGCGCTGTTTTGTATAGAACCGTAACTTCGTAACAACAAGCACGTTATACATATGTAACTTCTGTTTGTTTCTCGCGGGCAATCTACCTTTCCGGTGACGGTACTCTCACTATGGAAAATAAAAGATCTTTAAATAAACGGATTTTCTGAAAGAATCGATCAATTTTCGCGACACTATTGTCGATAATATCACTCTCGCTAATACTTTGTGTTATCTATACGTATATATGATCAGTTGCGAGAATGATCATGCCTGGGATTCGGAAAGAAATCAAAACTCGACCGACCTATCGTTTATTGACAGTAAATAAAGTTGTTTAAACGAATACTGCGTAATTTCTATGATTATTCATTTGTGAATGTTTGTGTTTCTGAATGAAAAAAATGGAAAAAATAATTCATTCTAATCTTCCTACATGAAATTTTTTGTATTTAGTTGTATTTACATTTTCCGTGCAATGTATGGAATGTATCCGTCGTGTTTATTATTATCTAAGTAATAAATCTCGATTTTATGTTTGTATTTAATTGATTGATTAAATGTTTAAATTTATATTTGTACAATTTCAATATATCAGAACTATAATTTTCATTAACATTAATGGTGTAGAGATACGCGTTATTTTGACGAAACTTACTTATAAATGTGTGTCTGTGTTATAGCTTAAGCTGCGGTTGGAGCGTATGGACAGGCGTGTAAATTTGCAAAAGCTCAGATCAGAAAACAATGAAAATTCCATTGCATCAGAGCACATAGGAGCTTGCTCGTCTCCAACTATTAATTCTGTGAATGTGCCATCGACTAGCGAACTTCACAGGAATATTCAATCTGAGAACAGTAATTCTCAATACAATGAAAGCTTTAAGATACGTTTAAATACCAGTGGTGGCATTACCACTGTTAAACAGGAACCAAATGATAATCAAAGTAAGCACGAGACAAAAATAGAAACTGGTAATGATATTAGATTAGAGTGGGAAGAGAAGAAGAAAAGAAGAACAGACTCGACGTCGCTATCCAGTGGAAGCAAAAGGAAAAGGGGTGTTTCATGTTCGTCTACGATTAGCAACGACACATCCTCTACGGTACAAGATAAGCCGTTAGCTCAAGAAAACAACAGGAAAGGTGATAGGAAAGGGAAGCCATTAACAAAAAAGGAATCCTTCCTTACTACAGAGGAACATTATTATACAGCTGTTGGAGATCCCAATTATACGTTAAATTTAAAGGAACCTAATTTAGTAGAAAGTAATACCTCGTTAGAAGTTCCAAATTGGAGGGTAAAGATATATACAAGCTGTTATACGATGGAAGGAACTGAAAATTTGGATGATGAAATTTTTAACAAAAGACATTTAAAGTTAGAAAATGATGAAAGGAGGAGAAAAAGATGGGATGTACAAAGGATAAGGTTTGTATCGTGTTACCAAAGTAATACAAAGTATCGTTACTGTATTTTATTTCCTTCCAACCGTTTCAATTAAACTTATACAGCTAGTTGATTATTAAGTAAGTTTTAATAGTCAGATGAATTTCCCCTTTTAGAGAACAGAGACATATTGAAAAATTAAAACAAAGACAAGAAAGGCAGAATCATCAAGCAACATGCTACAATACGAATCATACCGGGCCTTGCCCGTCTGCTGTTGAAGAAGAAGCTGTATCGTCATTATGGCCTGATGTAGAACAAATACAAAGTCTTCAAGTGGATCCCCAGTTACCTGTTACTGCATTTGGTACTCCTATTCCTAGTTTCACCCCAAGGTAAATAAATAACGTATTAATAACTATGTCCTACGCTCATACTGATTCATATTGGTTATATCGTTTGTTTTATAATTACAGCGAATTTTCTTTACCTTGGTCAAATATGTCGCGATCGAACAGTCGTCGTCCAAAACGATCAACAGGTAGAAGAAAATCTACTAGAAGATAAACGTTTTACGACAGTGGACAGGATTACTTTTGTCTTATCATTTTTAATCTTTGTTATAGATATGCTCCCCCTCATATACATCTGTTTTTTTCTTTTTTCTAAAATCATATCTTTTTTTATTACATGAAATAGGAGCACCAAAGATATTTTTATTACCTTTTTTTTAAAACAAAATTCAGGAAAGATGACTATACTTGACAGGAGTACCTATAATACAATGCTTTTTATTTCTTACTTACTCATTCGTGTTTATTAAAGCTTGATCAAAAGATATTGATCTTATAGTTTGTTCAAATCTATAAGAATCATTTTATTTGTACGACTGTAATTTGATATTGTCGCAATTTTGTAGAAATATTATTCATCTATTCAATTTTAATTAATATTTATTAAATATACTTATAAAATCTTATTTGGAATTGTGCAGACTACAACGGACATAAATAATCAGATTAAGTGTATTTTCTTGCAATTAACTGGATAAAATGTAAATTTAATTAAACATGCAGAAGGTGAAATGCGTTGAAGATATACATACTCCGTGATAAACTATTCCAAAATTAATATTATATACAAATAATGCAATTTACTTGAAACTCTTTGCAGCCCTTTTCTTTAATCTTGGCTGTAAAACTAATTGATGTCAACAAATATGTTCCATGATTAATATCAAAGATTCAGTAAAATTACAAATTATTTATGTAATATTTTTTTTTTTTTTTTTTTTTTATGGATAGTGCAAGAGAAAAGTGGGTACGACGTCCGTTTGAAAATATTAAAATGAAATAAACTTCTTTAATAAATTTCTTTTCAGTTTTAACATCAATTACTAAAGATATATCTTTGTTCCGTCTTCTTCTTTTCTATTTTTTTTCTATCACATTTTTAATTTCTTTCTAAATTTTGCCCTGGCATTTAATTACAATCGTCGAAAATCTTTTCAGTAAAATGCACTAATTTATTATGCATGTACTTTGATTGCATCATTCTATTTTATCATACATGACAAGTAATGGGGTACTCAATTCAACCGTCCATAAGAGATGGTCAGCATTTCGTAAATTGAAATGCTCGACGTTAAAATACGGTGAACATAGCGATTATAACTTGTAAATAAAAAGAAACATCTTTCCAATTATACATAAGTTTTTGTTTACTATTTTATTTATAGTAGTGCGCACTACTGATGAGTAGGCATCAAACGATTATATTTTGTTTACAATAAACAGAATAAGAACGAGTAGCGTCTTTTAGGTATGTTAAGACATAGCATAGAATTATTTACGTTGTTCTCGTTAATTCGATTTTACGCATTGAAAGCTTTTTCAAGTATACCAAAGACGTAAAATAATGTCATACACTTTTCTGTTTTAAAACTAATAATTTCATAAAACATACATGTGTGTATATCACATTTTGATACACAGAATCTCATAACATTTATAAATATTATAATTACTATTTGAAGCAACATAAATTTTTGGTGCTATTAACATTATTTGAATTATTTAAGATACAATTTTGAAAACATAAATGAATGTTAGGCATAAAGTACCTCCTGTTAAGTTTTAACGATTACATAAATTGTTTCGGAATTTCGTGATATTGTTGTGACTTTCGAATTAACGAGATTGTGACAGCCTACGTAATTGTCATGTGTATAGCATGTATATACGTTTACTTTAACTTTTTGTGTGCGCGCGCGTGTGCGTGCGTGCGTGCGTGCACGCATATGGCTGATATACCGTATGCGTGCAACTATAAAGAAATGTATATGATTTTAACTGGATCGATGTATATATAGGGTGGCTCATTTATTTTGATCATGCAAAACATTTCCGTCATTTTTAATGACAAAGAGAACTATAAAAAAAAAAGGTTGTTTAGTTCAGCGTAACAATTTTTTAAGATCGCAGTTTTCCAATGCTTATGTCTTTTTAATGAATTAAAAACATATTATAGGGAATACTTTTCAACGATAAAATAATCGTTATGAGTTAACTTAATTTATATTTTTTATCATTTTATTACTTTCGATGCATAACAAGCACAACTTGAAAAACAACTAAAGTTTTATAAACTGTGGTCTTAAAAGCTTTATTGCGATGATAAAAATTTCTTCTTTGAACTAGACAACTTTTTTTCATTTTTTATTTTTGTATAATATTAAGGTATTAAAATAAATGAATCATATATATATATATATATATATATATATATATATATAAGGGAATGAATGACTGTATGCGTGTTTTACAAAATATATTTATTATATTGTGTACTATATATAAATATTATATATTATAGTACACATATTATTGCTCTACATACAGGTCGTTCCATAAGTAGTGGATCACTGCTTAAGATTATACATAATAGTATTAGCAATATAATTTCAGTCGAATATTTCGGCTATCATAGAGGTACAAGAGCATTTACATTCTAAATGTATTTCATATATTAGTATGCGAATCTGTTTGTTTCTAAACAAAATGAAAAGATATTAAAATAAATAATGTATAAAATAATAAGAATAAGGAGAGAGAGAGAGAGAGAGAGAGAGAGAGAGATGAGGAGAAAAAGGTACGGTCCATTAGCAACTTATGAAATGACCTGTATATAATAGAAATTATAATTTAGAAATAAGAAATGTCAAATAAATAAAATTATTTCTTACAAAAACATTCTGATAAATGTTAGAAATTAATTATCCTATAAATAAATCGAAGTTTTCAAATAAATATTAGGTGACGCGTTGTGATGTAAAATTTTGCATACAGAGTAAGTTTTTTAAAGGGGAATTAGAAACACTTTCTGTGTACGATAGACGGGCCCGATTCGTCGTATTCTTGCTTAGAAATCCACATTTGTTGGAAGGTGCTTAAACTGGCCAAGATCGAGCCACCGATCCAGACCGAGTATTTCCTTTCTGGAGGCGCGATTATCTTGATCTTCATTGTAGACGGAGCCAGTGCCGTTATTTCCTTTTGCATCCTGTCCGCAATACCTGGATACATAGTGGTTCCGCCCGATAAGACCGAATTGGCGTATAAATCCTTACGAATATCGACGTCACATTTCATGATTGAATTGTAGGTGGTTTCATGTATTCCACATGATTCCATGCCGAGGAAGCTTGGCTGAAACATTGCTTCTGGACACCGGAAACGTTCATTTCCAATAGTAATTACCTAAAAACAGCGTCAATTAGTTCGTTAATTTAAATATTTTTCTGTCAAACTCTCAGTTCCTGAATAACCATAGATCGTTAAAAAATTAAACATTATATATAAGTCAGAATTACCTGACCATCTGGTAATTCATAGCTTTTTTCGAGGGCACTTGAGCCAGCGGCCGTAGCCATCTCCTGTTGAAAGTCCAAAGCAACGTAACACAATTTTTCTTTAATATCTCGAACAATTTCACGCTCCGCGGTCGTAGTAAAAGAATATCCTCTTTCCGTTAGAATCTTCATGAGGTAATCTGTTAAATCGCGGCCGGCCAAGTCCATACGCAAAATTGCATGCGGTAACGCATATCCTGAATCAAATAGGATTCTTCATTCGTAACAGCAATTATAATTAATATACACAGGATTCTTCCACTTTTCGGTCTTATAACCATTTGGAAGAATATTGTCATAAACTTTTATTAAAACTAAAACTAACACTACATTTGCGTACATTACTACACGTGATATATGCCAATAAAAATGTTCATTCTGATAATAATTTCCGTTATTCGTGCAACGTGTATTCATATACAATAAAATGAATACCCTCTTCTCAAGTATTTTACACAAGCTGTATAAATTAGATAAATTTTAGTTTTTAGACAAATTTTACAAACAAACGAATTAAACGAATTACATTTTTCATTGATAGTTAATATGTGAAGGTGTGTATTTTGTCGCGATAAAAATCATGACGTAAAATCGTATAATTTCTTCAGGAAACAGTTTTTTTTTTAAATTAATGTTACCTGTACACAAATATTACATATACAATGATATCTCGGATCAAGTCAAATGAACCGTTTTGCTTTTGTAACATTCATTAAAGAATGAAATATAAACGAAATAATATAATTTGCAGAAATAATCATCCTATCGATCGATATGATAAATATACATGTATATGTATAACGACACGTACCCTCGTAAATCGGTACTGTGTGTGAAACTCCATCTCCGCTATCTAGAACAATGCCTGTAGTGCGCCCTGAAGCGTAAAGCGATAAAACAGCTTGTATAGCGACATACATTGCTGGAGAATTAAAAGTTTCAAACATAATTTGTGTCATCTTTTCTCGGTTAGCTTTAGGATTCAAAGGAGCTTCGGTCAAAAGAACAGGATGTTCTTCCGGAGCGATTCTTAGTTCGTTATAGAATGTATGATGCCATATTTTTTCCATATCGTCCCAGTTTGTTACAATGCCGTGCTCGATTGGATATTTAACAGTTAAAACACCCCTTTTACTTTGTGCTTCATCTCCCACATAACTGTCCTTCTGTCCCATACCAACCATGATTCCCTATATATCATTTTTTTTATTGTTTTCAGAACAAATAAATAATATGATAAGTGTACATTCTTTCTTATAAACTTTGAAACAACTTGATTGTACAAATGTAAATGCATTGAATTTTAAAAATACGATGATTTTGAAGGTTTCAAGGTATTCCGACATTAAGTTAGAACAAATATTATCTAATATAAATGTACATGACAGTATGTATAAGTAAATTTAGCTAACGATTTATAATAGGTCATATTTAAGATATTGTTAGTTTTACCTGATATCTAGGTCTTCCAACAATGGAAGGGAATACAGCACGTGGAGCATCATCTCCTGCAAATCCTGCTTTGCACATCCCTGATCCATTATCTACTACTAAGGCTGCTACATCGTCGTCACACATTTTAAACTAGAAGTATTTATGTCGCCCTTCTGATTTTTGTAGGTATAAAAGGAAATATTAATCTTGGTTGCCAAAGACAGCAAATAGCTTATTTGTTTGACTAGATTTTGCACTACCTCGACAGTGCATTGACTCTTCTAATATTGTTTCTGCTGAAGAATGGAGCTGCTTTATATTAATGCCCCCTCTTTTACTACCTCTATGCATTCATGCCTGTATATTAAACAGTTTCTTGCACGTCAATGAACTAGTGTACATTTCAGCTAACGTAATGTGAGCTAATACAATTTAAGCTAATATAAAGCAATTTTTGGTTCTAACATTTTTATAATTTCCAACAAATATCCCCCCCCCCATTGATATCTAATCCCTCTATTCAATCTAAATGCCAGTTTTTTATTTTCTACATTTGTTATATTTACAGAATAGAAATTGTTAGCCAAAAAAGAGTTTAACTTCTTTAGTTTCTTAAGAATTTCTAAAATCTATATGACAATACTAATGCTATTACTTAACAAAACTGCCGAAATGAATATTTTTAATGAGAATGTTTAATTAGTTTTTAACATATGTATACTAACGAAGAGATTATTTCTAAACTTTCATAGAGTTTATATATAAAGTATAGCATAAAAGGTATTATCTTGTCTTTTTGGCAATATTAAATACTTCTTAACCAAATACAATTTGGATTGTAATAGTCCATAATCCATTTATATTTATGAACAAGCAAATCCTTACTTATACTTATCAATGAAAGCGAAAACCAACTTATAAGTCCATTAAATACAAACGAATTGATAGAATATACAAAATGATAGCTTAAATAATGATAATGCTTATATAGTAGAAAAATATGTTATTTTTATTGTTATAAATATGTATATTCAGTTTATTTCAAATACTAACTTTGTGGAAACATTTCTTATACAGAGATGTACAAATGTGAGTAATTTTAATAATAGAAACAAAATATACATCTTGCAAATAATTTGTCTTTTATGATATGAGGTACTGTTTGCATATTTAAAATACATATATATATATGTATCTTCTTTTTCATTAATTTAGCGAATGCCCTAGTTTAAAATGCAGTTCGTTTACAATTAAACAGTTATATACATAGCATCGGTCAAAGAAAATTTCATGCAATTACTAGGAATTTTCGTTTAATTCGTCCTCAAATAAATATTCATAATTGTATTTAAAAAAATGTGTGTGTATGTGTTCTACAAATGTTTATTTTTATTTTAACATTATTTCATTTCAGTTAATTATTTACAGAAAATAGAAATTTCAGTTTACTAAGTCTTCCAGAATTAACGCATTTTAGAGATTCACTGTTCCATAGAATGACCACTATACAGAATCTCGTTATAATCGGTGTATTACATTCCTTAATTAACTGTTCGACTAATGTTTATAATTAGGCCGTGAAATTAAGTATCTAGTTTGATTTTAATTTGCTGTGTATCCTATTTTCAATCGTGTTTTAGGGTGGAAAAATGATAAAGAACGTAGTAGCAAATTTTGTTACAAATTATAGAATATAGGCGTAAATATTTTTAGCTATATTTTACATTGGGTACTACTTTTCCATCATTTTTCGTATCCTCTTAAGAACTAAGTTCTTTTTTACATTGACTAGTCTTTAATTTCTTTAATTTACAGATGAATGTACAAACATGAAGCCATAAAAATATAATCAACACGTATATTTTTAATTTATGAATTTTATTTATCCCAAAGACCAATTTCTTTCATCCTTGTTTGGAAATACTTTTCTAAAGCATTAGCGCATCGATAGTACTCGGTATCAGGACTATTATACAAGCGACAGTTGGTGAAAATTCGTGTCATGTCTGCAATAAATAATCTTCTTGTAACGTAATATCTAGCTTTCAATCGATCAGTCATAGTTTTGAGATCTGAAAAATAAAATTTTTCATTCTTTCCCCATTTTGTACATCATTTATTATGTTTTGGATTTCTGTGCTCAATCCTTGTACTCACCCATTGGATATTTAATATGATCGTAATAATCTGGCACTTCATTCTTATCCACAGGCTTTAAAAATGGCCATGCTGTACTATGATTTTTTACGCTATTTAAAACATTTTTTAACGCATTATACAAAGAATCAGTGATGTCCAAGCATGCCTCCATTGGTTCTGGCCCTTGAGTTCCTTTAGCTACTCCTCTTGTTCTTGTCTGAGTATAACTTTTCCAACCAGTTTCACGAATACCAGGTATAGATTCAACTGGAATTCCCCTAACACCTTCTTTGAAACATGTTAAACCAGGGTGAACTTTTTGTATCTCTTGTTGCCTTTGATGGATCAACTTTTTAATAATTTCTTTCTGTTTTCGTATCACAGCCGTAAATTCAGTATACACAATTTTCGCGTTCAATTCACAATGCATTAATGTTGCTCCTTCATAATCCTTAATATACCCTTGATACATTGACCGAGGTAATTTTATATCTTTACTGAAGCCCTGCTTTTTGAAATATCCGATTGCAAACTCATCGGCGAATGTAAGGAAATGTAATATATTATTTTTTATATGATAGTCTTTAAGCATATTCATCAAGTGTGTACCATAGCCTTTAACTTGCTCTTGGCTTGTAACAGCACAAAATACTATTTCTGTAAAGCCCTGAGTAGGAAACATTCGAAAACAGATACCACCAATTGGTCGACCATCTTTTATTAGAGCTAGTGTTTTATGCTTCCTATAAATAAAGAAAATATTATAAATCGTCAAAAATATATATCTATTTTATTATCTAGGTTACTTACGGATCAAAAACTAATTGAGATATGTATTCTTTTGGCATTCTAGGTAATTGATGGCTAAATACGTTATGTAGTCCAATTAACCAAAGCATTGTTTGTTTAGAAACTGGCTGCGTTAAACTGTTCCCAACCACGTGAAATTCTATAATCTTTCTGCTTTCCTCAATCTTAGCAGTTTCATCTCGTGGAACATTTGGAGGAAATACTGCGTCAGGTCCGCACATGTAATTAGGATCGTTAATAGTCGCTATAATCTCAGCAACTGTTTCTTCTGATAAATCTTCAAAAATTTCTTCGTTCTTTCTTCTTTTTACGTCTGAGCGGCCTTCGGAATGTGATCTTTTTTCATGAATTTTCTTCATGCCAGGACTTATGTTAATTGTTGTATAATTATCTTTATCGTTTGGTGGAACCGTGACTTTTTCAAATTCACCGGTTCTTCTTCCTTGGCTCGCTTTTGATTCCAATGCAGATTGTAAATAAGTAGGAGGTACTTGTTTAAAATCAGGATCCCAGATCGGAGAATTATCCGAATAAATCTCTGCTTCTAACATTGATAGGAACCTTAAATTGAATAAATATATTACATTATATATTAATAAATATATATTTGTAATATATATTATATATAAATATATTATATTATAAATATATATTATATATTAATAAATATATTACAAATAAAATGAAAACAGAAATTTTTACATACTTTGGAAAATGTGTTAAGACTATTACTCTTTTCTCTGGTGCTAACTTATCTCGTTCACTGTGACATTTATCTAGCAATTGCCTGGAAACTGGCTTAAAAACAGCTTGGACAAACGTTCGTCCAAAGACTAGAGACGTATCGTAATGAGGCAATGAATCACAAAATGCTGGTATATGACAAAATACAAGCCAACGAGTATGATTAATTTTATACGCAGGAGCTTCTTCTGCACTGATTGTGCCTCTTCTAGCACTAAGTGGATCAAAGTTCCAATGGTTCAAACAATGCAGAAACATCTTGGCCATATCGCACATAGCCTGCATGTCTCTTTGCGGCAAGTGACCATATTTATAAGCAACAAAATTCATTACTGCTTTTGCTATACTAGGTCGTTCAAAAGGCGGTTGTCCTAAAGGACCTTCTATCATAGGTTTAGTCATGGATTGTATACATTTTCTTAAAAGCTTGTATAAGTAGAAATAAACTTTCTTTGTGTCAGGATCTTCTTCTTTCTGTAAACCTAGAAAAATATTGTCGGCGTCTATAACCATGCATAATAATTTATTGACCTCCTCTTCTGATTGATTAGTCAAATGTGAAACATGATTTTCTAGAACATGCTTGCAACTTTTACAGGGGTCAAAAAAATTTATAATAGGTTGTTGTGTATCATTTTTAGAAGATTTAGTTAGTAATTGAGAATTCTTCCATCCAATGCATTTGCAATCTTCAATTTTACACGCGCTATATGTCGCAATTTTTAATATCTTTTTCATTTGTGGTAAATTTAACATGTGTTGTTTCCTTTGTTGTATTCTTTGTAAATTATTTTGTCGGCTGCTCTGTTCCTGTGGTCTGACAGTATTTGATTCTCTACTATTTCCTGCATGTTGTGATGTACTAGTTACACATTGACCAGTTTCCTCTAGCGACTGTAAAGTTGAGTTACGATTTCCTTCTTCAGTTGTCATACTTTTCCTAAATAAAAGGGTGAAAGGAAATAATTTTTGGCTTTATATAAAATAAGAAAATGATTAGCTTTTGAAATGAAAATATTTAAGTAAGGGATGCATCGTAAACTTACACCGCATCAATGACCCAGTAAATGTATAAATTGTCAATACATTTAGACTGTTAATAGCAAACAATACTACTATCGTATATCTTTGATATAATTAAATGTTATAAAACTAGAGAGAAGATTCATAAAACAGATATAACACTTATATTTGTATGTAATATACGAGGCTCGACGCTTATTTACATCATAATGAGCATAAAGGTTAGGGAATAAAGTGAAATTAAATTGAACATAGTGCCATCTATTTCACAAATAGAAATTAATCCTCTCTTTCATTCAACATCCAATAAGGTTCTAAAGATCTCTTCTTGTAAGTACGACGATCAATCTTTATCTCATATTAGATGATATATATATATATATATGATACAACCTACATTATTTCTGTTATAAAATATTCGAGATATCTTCTAAATGTTATTTCAATTACAATTTCAAATAATTGTTCAAACGTACAATTCCAATGAAAATTTGATAGCGCGTTTTGATTACATGATTCATGCTTGATAAGTCACGAGTAAGTACTTACATACTTACTTGAAAGGGTCTTCGTACCTTTTCAGTTTTGTATTGCAATATCAATCGTATCTTATCTTATTTTCTTCACAACAGGTATTTAATATACTTATATCTAAAAATTTTAAATAAAGACATACAACGGTGTATATTACGAAAATTTGGTAAAAATATACGATAAAAGATTTCTAAAAAGATTGCGTTAACCATATTTTAGGTTTAATTGTACATCAGCTCAGCGTAATATTGGAAGGGACTTATAAATATAATTGTGTTCTTGTTAGTATAACAAATTACAACGAAGAAAGTAAAGTTGCAAGAATTATGGCTACTTGGGACGGTTCTTATTCAGGACCAGATGACCAAAATTATTGTCAAATGTATTCTGATCAAAGCGTACCTGGGCCTGCAACAGGAAATTGGACATTATTTTCTGATAATATAAATAACGATTATTTACAACCTAGTCATGAGTTCTACGTACAAAATGAACCTATATTTGAACGGAATAGTCCAAATGCTTTCTATCATTCGAACACGAATGTTATGCCAAGTTTATTGACCACAACCAATAATTATCATGGGCATGTAATAAACCCAGTAGGAAATACACAAGTATTAAATAGCGAGGAGTACTTTCCAACTGTTGTCAAATCTCAACAAGGCTACGTGTCTGATGACTCTTGGAAATATGATAACGATCTAATGAAGAACAAAGATAAATATGTCTCTACGGAGAGAGTTAAGGAATCTTCAGGCAGCATAGTCAATCACTCAAAATTACATGTCATGGCCGATGAGTTTGTGCCAAATAATAGAGGATACGGTGATAGAAGTAAAAATAAAGAGTTAGAGAATACAAAATCTACTAATGACGCAAATTATTGTGTCAAGGATAATGGCAAGATATCAGATAAATACTTCTTTTGTAATGAGAATAGGCATGAAGGTAAATATAATAACAAAAAATGTTCTAATTATAAACGCAAAGAAAGGCAGCAAGATCAGTGTTACAAAAAAAATGCATATACAAATTCCTATCAACAGCATGTTAAAACTTCTCATAAACTTCAAGGTAATAAATATTTTACTAATAAGTATTATGCAGGAAAGTCCCAAATAAATTCAAAAGTTATAAATGAAAATGCATTGGATCAATGTTCAATGACTAATAGCGCTACTTGTAATAATAAAAAGGATCCTGTAATAAATTTGAATAAAGGAGAATCATCATTAAGTGTGAATGTATGTTCAAATAAAAATAAAAATTTATCGAATGAGGTTAATGATAAAAGAACTATCATTGGTGATAATAATGTACAAGGTGATAGCATACAGCAGCCCAAAAATTCGATGAAGGAATTTACTTACTATAATCCCGGCGTCAAACAGACCTACAATAATCATAGAAATTTAAGGAAATATCAGTATAACGATAGATATAACAGGGGAGAAAATTTTTATAAAGAAAAGCGACATCACTATTCAGGATATGGTAGAGAAAATTATAATAAAGAAGATAAATTTAAAATAAGAAATGAAATGTGCGGTAATGGAGAGTGTAATGAATATAAAGAATGTTTTAACGAGAGAACTGGATTAGAAGCAAAGGAGATAAAAGAGAAAAGGCACAACTATCAAGGATATAATGGATTTAAAGAACATCATAAGGAAGCTAAACTAGAAATCTTTAAAGAGAAAGATAAAGGTAAATATTATGTGTCTGAAAATAAAGAGAAAGGAAACGAACATTGGAGAAATAAAAGGGAAGTTAGCGAAAGAAATAATATTCAGAAACGGGGACAGAATAGAAAGTCACCAGTTGGTACGTATGTAAGTTGGTATTTCCTATGCTGTGTTGTATTTTTAACATGATAATAATGCAGTTTTATAATGTTATTGCGCAGATGATGATGCAAGTCAAAGAGAAAGACTAGCAGAACAGTTGAATAGAGGACAATTAGAATGTTTAGTATGCTGTGAATATATTAAACAGAATGATTATGTTTGGTCATGTTCTAACTGCTATCATGTGTTGCATCTGAAATGTATTAAAAAATGGGCAAAGTCATCACAATCTGGTAAATATAATTAGAGTTATAAGCCGGATAATTCTTTTTATTAGAAGTTATTATTAAATTGTATACTAATAATTCTTATATACTATTTGTATAGAGAATGGCTGGAGATGTCCAGCATGTCAAAATGTTAACTTGGTGATTCCTGAAGATTACTTTTGCTTTTGTGGCAAAACAAGAGTACCTGAATGGAATCGTAGAGATGTTGCACATTCTTGTGGTGAAATATGCGCTAGAACATTATCCAAAAATAGTTGTCCACATAAGTGCACTCTCCTATGCCATCCTGGATCTTGTCCGCAATGTACAGCAATGGTAACAAAATATTGCGGCTGCGGTAAAACTCAGCAAACAGTACAGTGTAGTACTCAGAAATTATTGCTGTGCGAGTCTGTATGTGGTAAAAATTTAAAATGTGGCAGGCATAAATGTCAAAGTAAATGCCATCACGGAGAATGTGCAAGTTGTGAAGAAACAATAACGCAAAGTATGTAATTTAAATATGACATAATGTAAATTAAAGTATTAAATTTCGTTCTGATAGCGTATTTATTTTCAGAGTGTTATTGTGGCAAAAGTACAAAAGAAATAACTTGCCAGAGTAATATATCGTTTACATATTCTTGTGGAACTATTTGCGGTAAATTGTTAGAATGTGGTAATCACACTTGTACAAAATTGTGTCATGCGGATGCTTGCGAATCCTGTTCTTTAACTCCTGACAAAATTACAACTTGCTGCTGTGGGCAAACACCGTTAATAGATAAGAGACAAACTTGCTTAGATTCAATCCCAGTCTGTGACAAAATATGTTTGAGAAATTTGAAATGCGGGCAACCTAGTGAGTATTTCATCCCAAATTGAAGGTGCATGGGACTTTTGATAAAATACAGTAAAGATTTTCTGATATAATATATTGTCTGCAGATAATCCTCATAAGTGTAAAGTGAAGTGTCATGTAGGAGATTGTCCTGTTTGTGACTTAATTACCAATGTTAGATGCCGCTGCGGAAACATGGATAGGGAAATAGCTTGTAAAGATTTGATAACAAAAGCTGATGATGCAAGGTGTGAAAAGAGGTGTATAAAAAAAAGGTCTTGTGGGAAGCACAAATGTAACCAACTGTGTTGTATAGAGATAGAACACATTTGTCCGTTAATATGTTCTAAAACTTTAAGCTGTGGGAGGCATAAATGTGAACAAAGCTGTCATAAAGGTATTAAATTACGTTAATGATAGTGTTAATATTAATATTGAAGTTAAATCGTAAAAATTAAGTAGAAATCATAAAAATCATACTGTACAATAAAGAGTAAAAGAAACTAAGATTTGTACCAAAAGAAGAAAAAGAGTTAACGGAATTAATAGATTAATATGAAACATTATATTAAAATAGGAAGGTGTCAACCTTGTTGGCGAAGTAGTTTTGATGAATTATACTGTGAATGCGGGGCTTCTGTGATATATCCTCCCGTTCCTTGCGGGACAAGAAGACCTACATGTGATAGACCTTGCTCTCGACAGCACTCCTGTGGCCATGAAATATTACATAATTGCCATAGTGAATTAAACTGTCCGCCTTGTACTGTTCTTACTCAAAGATGGTGTCATGGCAAACATGAGTTACGAAAAGCTGTACCATGCTATGTTAACGAAATTTCATGCGGTTTGTCATGTAACAAGCCCATATCCTGTGGCCGACATAAATGCATTACTATCTGTCATTCTGGACCATGTGAAAAACCAGGACAACAATGTTCTCAGCCTTGTACTGTTCAAAGGGAACTGTGTGGACACATCTGTGCTGCTCCGTGTCACGAGGGTAAATGTCCAGACACACCTTGCAAGGAGATGGTTAAGGTAATTAATTAAATATGTTTTCAAAATGACATTCACGGCTTGTTGATACATAAGATCTCTGTATAATTAAGTTTAAAGTTTGTATTAATATATTGGCTTTCTAAATCATTAATAAAAATCTCTTTGTACATAGGTGACGTGTCAGTGTGGGCATAGGACTATGTCGCGTGTTTGCGCCGAAAATTCTAAAGAATATCAGAGAATAGCAAGTAGCATATTAGCTAGTAAAATGGCCGATATGCAATTAGGTCATTCCATTAATTTGGAAGAAGTATTTGGTCAAGGAGCAAAGAAGCAGAATCAGTTAAAGACTTTAGAATGCAATGATGAATGTAAAATAATAGAACGGAATAGAAGATTGGCGTTGGGTTTGCAAATTGCGAATCCAGATTTAAGTGGGAAATTAATGCCTAGATACAGTGATTTTATGAAACAGTGGGCTAAAAAGGATCCTCATTTTTGTCAGATGGTTCATGACAAATTAACCGAGTTGGTTCAATTAGCGAAAACCTCTAAACAAAAATCACGCAGTTATTCCTTTGATAGCATGAACAAAGACAAACGTCATTTTATTCACGAGTCTTGTGAACATTTTGGTTGTGAAAGCCAGGCATATGATCAGGAGCCAAAAAGAAATGTTGTTGCGACTGCTGTAAAAGATAAGGTAATGCACATTTTACGTTTAACTAGCAGAATTGAACTTATAATTTAATTTTCTGGTATTATGTTGAAATTTATTACAGTGTTGGTTACCTAGTTATAGTTTATTAGAGATTGTACAACGGGAAAATGGTCAGAGAAAAGTTCCAGGTCCAATGTTAAATACTACAAAAGCTGATGGGTCCGTGAAGTAAGTAAAATTAAGTAAATTTAGCATTTCCAAAATCTGTCATGTAGTTTTAATAAATTAACAATGGGTTTGTATATCGGGTTGGCAACTAAATGATTGCGGATTTTGTCAAAATCATCACCTAATGACAAAATCCGCAATTACCTAGTTGTCAACCCAATGTTAATTTCAAATCCATCCATTTGTTCTCTTTAGGACAATATTATCACTGCCTGCGAAAAAGATCCAAAAGCCAGAGACAACATTAAGCATAAAAACATCAGAACCAGAAATAGATTATTTTGATTATAAGGGTTAAGATTACTATCTCCGTATTACATAAAGTGTAAGTAATATAAGCGATGAAGTTAATATCATAATTAGAAAAAATACTGTTAAATATAATGGATTAACTAACACACACACACACACACACACACACACACACACGCGCGCGCGCGCGCGCGCGCGCTACCATAATATATGTATACATATATGTAGAGTGACCCAGATAAATGGGATCACCTAAGCATTTGCCTTATTTATTACTGTTGTATGAAAAAACTTTTCAGTATCAAGTATAATTCAAGGGCCACATGCAACGGTGAAAACAGCTCTATTTCATGGTCACTTTTCTTACAAGATTACAAGTGGTGGTCATCACCATTTTTTTCTTTTCCTTTTTAAATAGAACTGTATATATTTATTTTTCCATATCCTTATACAGCACGAAAAAAACAAATTCAATGACCATAATAGCTACCTTAATACCGTTTCTATCACTTAATCTTCGGATACTTGCGTTTGAATTGTACATAAGTGATATTTAATTATGTTTAATCGTTTCAATGGTAAAATAAAAGAATGCAAAATTTCCGACTTCAAAGCAGAATTTTCTAACTTTTAAGTGTAACTTATTAGTGCCACACGTCATAACTGTTATAAGGCAAATTTTTAAGTTACTATATGGTATAAGAGTTAATGTCCTCGATTAAAAAAATTTTGGTCACAAATAATCATTATAAATGAATAAAATTTTCTTTGCTACCGGTAATCATTATCGATGACGAGAATTTTATTTTGATTATGAATAATCTGTAAATAGTTTGTCAAGTAGCTGTCATTTATAAACAGAGAACGTTAAAATCAGTATCGTGTCGAATTTCCTAGTCGGTATAGGAGTTACGTTGGGCCACGAAGGTTCATAAAGTGATTCGTCTAGTCGTATATTTCGTCTGTGACGTAGCCCACCGGTTCGTAGGACACCGTTTTTTACATTGCACTAGAGGTCTATCTCATCTTTAGTCGATGATGTTGTCATTGATAATATATGTATACATAATATAGTTACATCGGTAATATAGTTCCCTTCGTCGTTTGATAAAGTAGGTAACCTCTTTAACTTGAAGTTGGTGCGGTGTAGATTCGAATTCCGTCACAATTCTGGCCAATAGGGCGCTCCTATTGGCGCGATGTATTGCGGAGTGAAACGGAGGGTGCCTATTGGCGCAGAATATTGTGAAAGTCAAATCGAGCGCGCCTGTTGATGCGAAATATTGGAAAGTCGTAGTTTCGCGGAGAAACGTACCGTGGGGCGACGTTGTACTCTTGACAATCGTGGAGCGAGAACATTCGTCCCGTCGAGCGTTACCCTGTCATTATTATTAGTACTTTCATTTCAAGTTTACCAACATTTCTACACTTTTATCATCTGCTTCATTCGAATAGTACGTTCGTATTTAATCGCTTATTGATTATAATCTTAGTAAAATTAAGTAGTATAACGAAATTTTCTTTTACTTTCATCGTTGACTGGGTATTTGACAGGTTACAGTCGTCATATTACCGGTCTTTGAGATAAAATTTGGGTTCTATTATTACTTTATTCCGCTATAATTAGTTTAATTGCTTTAAATTATCGGTTTATTATACATTTATTCTTGACTGTATTTCTGATGGTTGAAGTTATATATAATTCGCATTACCACCGACCTTTGATGGAGACTTTGGATTTTATCGTCGCTTTATCTCGCTATAATTTGCTCTGTTATTGTTAATTACTGATTTTGTCATACATTTATTTGAAATTTTCGTTTTTCTTTTGTGCAGATTATTGGCTGGTCACGTGACTGAAATGATAGATAGAGGTTCATCACATCACAGACGCCACAGGCGATTAATAATCGATAATTCGAACTGATACGAAATGGACGCTACAGATGATTATTAATAATTGAGTCGTTGATTTCTCATGCAGATTTAATAATGATCGAGGTATTAGAACAAAGCAGACGTATGTAGACGATTATTTTCTCTTTTTATTGAATCAATGATGATCGATATTTGCTACGTAATTGCTATACACCTTACGATCGGTATATAATGACATTATTTTATAAATAGTTGCATAATTTGTTGAAAATATTAAGACGAAGGAAAAACGCTTAAAGAAATCAAATTTTGAAACTGTTTCGGCCATATAAATTAGACAGATATACTTATTAAGTGATTAATGTTTGTATATCAATATATAGAAAATTATACGAATCATTTGATTGTTATTAGAAAACAATCTGCTGCAAAATTATTATATTTTTATGTATTCGAATGAGAAGATCGGTTTATTATTATTTATTATCGGTATATCAAAGGGTCTGAACAAGACATGTTGAAATAGGTTTCTCTGGAAGATTAAATATACACTCTAATCATTAATCACTTCGGACATGTTTATGTAAAGAAGTTTAATTTATTAGAAGTATCGTCGAATCTTTATAAGGTGCAACATAATATATTAGCAAATACTATATTTCACACTCTGATAACGAACATTCAGAATCGAATCTTTCCTGATGAAATGATATTATATTTTAAAACATTAATAAAGATTGGGACATATATTAGAAAATATCTTGCAATATATAAACGGCGTTTGAAATAATACACGTATATTCCGTTTTCTTAATATGTATACGTAATAGCTGTTTGTTGGTGAGAAATGAATAATAATCGGTATACAGCAGTGTATTATACATTTCGAAAATCAGCCACCCCTTCTCCCTATCGTTCCCTGCAAATACAACTTTTAAATTTATTTATTTTTTTCTTAAATTTCGCGTTACCAATTACAGTTGCGAATTAGAAGATGTCGCGATTGTTCTTAGTATATCCTATCGTGAATAATTATTAGAATATGAATTTGTCGCGTTTTCTTTTATCTAAAGGTGATTTCAAACGACGTTAATTTAGAACTAATTTCGTAGCGTTGCGATTTCTGACTATAGCGCATAGTTTTCTTTTTTTTTTTTTTTTTCTCATCTATAGATAGCAACTTTACGTTAAATTCGTTTAAATATCTAGCGTTGCGCTAATAAATTACCGCTTTCTTATACGTAGCGTTGCGTCTATGAAATGGCCAAATTTCTTCCACTGGGATTGCGGATATCTGTTTCTACTCTTCGATCACCCGATGCAACTTTCTGTCGAGTGGTGTGGATCGCCATTCTGGCTATTGAATCCATTTCTTTTTCAGCATCCCTTTGATCGTTTGTTAATGGAAGTGCCGTTGAATTATGTACGCCGATATTGATGCCGATGAATATTTTCAATTTGTCGTTATGGTACTTGAAATTATTATAAATTCGTATTATTTCGTAATTACATGTATATTGCATTTCAAGAAAAATGGGAGCAGATATATTAATATGTTTGAATTACTATCGGTACGATGATATAAATAATTTCCTAACAAATGAAAAAGAATGCAAAGTAGTGATAATGAAGTTAGATTTTATTTTGTAGAGTATTAATTTATTCGAAATATATCGTTATTTTAAAGTATTTTAAAGATTTTATTTCGTTATTTTAAAGTATAAACAGCGATCGTTCGTTATTAGAGTTATAATTTTCTCGTCCATAGTATTAATTTCGATTAATTAAGCACAAAGTAATCTTATAAACGTTTCAAATCAAGTCCTTTTGCCTCTTACTTGCTTCTAGAAGTTAAGTTAAAATAATAATTGAAAATGTACACATACAGTCATTGAAGTGAAAAAAAAAAAAAACTGGAACGATAGAATTGGCAGCAATCTTTAATGGAGAAGAAGCAGCTTTCCCGCTTTATCTACTATGAATTATAACTATATGTGTGGTAGAATTTTACTAAAGTTTCTTTATGGTTTGGGTTTGTTTCAGATATCATTGGGTTATAATATCCTTTTCCCCTTGTAATATATACCTTTTCCTTCTAAATTTTAGATTTTCGTATAGGTGGGGTTCTTAAACAGGTTTAGGCTTTTACATAGGTCGTATAGAAAGAGGGGCGATGGCCCCCCACCACCCCAGCGCCAAATTCAACAGCCAAGGAATATACAGGACTGGCTCGAAGAGAGAACGCGGGAGGGGATGCAACAGAAGTAATTCACCGGAGGTTCCTGGAGCACCCCCTGTCATACGCGTAGGATGGCCAACGTGGAGTTTTAGTCGGTAGGAGTCCGACACTACTCTGCTGCTACTGTTAGCGGCAGCGGAGTGTCCATGAGGATTTCTCCACGTGAAAAAAAAAAAAAAAAAAAAAAAAAGGAAGGTCGTATAGAAAGAAACGTTTAGATTTCTGATAGGTATAGGACTTAAACAAACGTAGACAGGGCCTATAAGGGACTTGAAGTTTTGATAAAACTAATCTGAATTTGCAGGTGCAAGGCATCTCGAGACATCAAGAAAAAATTTATTCGTTTTCTTTGTTTGTTTGTTTTTTTTTCCATAAATTATTATATTCCGACATTTTGTATTATTTTTAACCCTGCTTTATACATGTGTGCGTCGTCGTTCAAAAATATAGCAAACGATTAATTTCTCTTTCTTAGACAACATACAACTAGTTCCATTATTGCGCGATTTTCTCATTCTTATACTTGCCTGTCTCAGATAGAAAAGTAGATAGGACGTTTTCCGTAGAACCGAACAATTAAATAGATTCTTGGCTATGCTAGTTGGCTACGACCAAACAGGGCAGATCCTTAATTTTATAGGTTCGTGTATATGCCAACGTCAATTTAAATTCGGCGCTTGACCGCGTGGTGCAGCACTAGTCCGAGAACAACCAGGTTCGTGAGCGTGAGCACTCTCATTACCTACCTGATACGACTGTGATTCGAGGCGACAGGTTTCATAACCTAAGTGCAGTGTGAGAAATATTTAACGTTCTTTTGTAATTGGATTCCAACGTAATTGAAATAGATGACGGACAATATTGAAAGTAAAGCTACTGTCGCATCGGAAGAGATAGAAGCAGAAGAATGCCAAGAGGATGTTCCAGAGGAAGGAAAGATTATTCGGAAGGACGAAAAATCGAGGCTAAATGTGGAGGTGCTCGATGACGCGGAAACTGTGACGTTAGAACAACCAGTTTATCAAATACGTCCGCAGTTACACGAGAAGTATCTATTAATCGTATCGAAATTTTCTACAGTTGAACTCTATCCTTTTGGCTTGAGAGCTTTTAATTGAATTTCTTTTTTAACGACATGATTTGCTTGTCAAGCTTTATCTTGTTCAATTATTTCTAATATGTTGTTGTTGTTGTTGTTGTTGTTGTTGTTGTTGTTGTTGTTACAATCAAGGGGAATACCTTTTTCATTTTGAAGATACGATTTCATACTTTAAGTATATACTTCTAACATAATCTTAAGTATATAATTTGCATATATAGAAACTATATACAGAGCAGTCTAGTACCACTCTCGTTGTAGATAACGTTTGAAATGCATTCTATATGGAATATAACTTTTATTATTATTATTATTATTAATATTAATATTATTATTATTATTATTATTATTATTATTATTATTATTATTATTATTAGGAATGGTTAAAAGGAGTAATATAGTAGGTCGAATAGTTGGCTAAGCTCTACTTATATATAACGATAGTTTAATAAAGCGTTTCGCTTTTTACTATAACTGTAATATAAAAGGTGAACAAATGATTTGGATACAGGTTTAAACCGTTAAACGCTAAAGAAGTTATACATAATGTGCTATTTGATCAGCTTTCTGCGAAAACTTACGATGCTCAGGAAGCAGCCCAATGGACCAAAGATATAGCGGATTTAATTAGAGAGAAAGTTAAAGGTGAAATTCTCTTTTCTAAAATAAATTAATTGTCGAGTAAATAATACGCCAAGTTTAATCGGATAATTAAAAAATGTCAAATAATTTGTCACGTACTTATTTCTAGAGCTAAAGTTCAAACGTTACAAATATATTGTAAATGTGGTTTTGGGTGAGCAGCATGGTGCTGGGGTGAAAATGGGTACAAGATGTATTTGGGATGCAGAAGCAGATACGTACGCGTATGATAGTTTCTTGAATGTAAGAGTCGCGCAGTTAATTTTAGTATCTTAATTTAGTTTAATATCGGTACTGTATTTGGTTGAGAACAAGCGATACTAAACAGTTTACAAATTGAGTTACAATATTGGATATCGTTCGACTACATCAATTTTAAAATAAACGTACTTGCAAAGATACGTATTATTTAATGTATTATTTAATGTACGTGTATAGCTTTTAATTCTTGCGATTATTATAAAAAGCGATTATTAGCGAAAGAAACTCAATAGCAAAGAGATAAATGCACAAAGATAATAACATTTTTTCAGGATACGATATTCTGTGTGGCCACTGTGTACGCCGTGTATTTTTATTAGAAAATACTTACACGCATCTTTATTATACATATCTTTGATTACGATACACCAAGTAGTTGAAGTTTATCAATTATGGTATCCTATGGATGATACGAACAAAATCGAATGAAAGATGAAGAAGAATAAAAGATGGTCTCATAGCTGGAGTAGACATTTTATTGAAATAGAAGCTATTATTAACACACATTTTACATCTATATATCGTCTCATGGCACAATTTTTACATATTCGTAACATATTAAACATATCTGTAACCATGTATTCTAATAATACACAAACTCAAAATTTAATGAGAGCGCATAACATTTACATGTCTTTGTTTACTAAAATTATTATAGCACCATAATTCACGGTATTATTCTATTAAAAGAATTTTTTAAACACGATAAAAGAATGATATAATTATGACTTTTACTTATATTTATTTACTTTAAGATTATATTAAACTACGAAAAAAGAAAAAAAAGGAAAAGAAAATGTATCGTCTTATATCTTATTTGTCTTGACAACTTTATCTAAATTCCTTTTGAAATTTGTTGCATTTAAATTCGTATTTTCATCCATATTTTCGTCCATATTAAATCCATATTGTTAAATCCATATACAGACAATATCCTGTAAGCGCATAAATATGTAACCGTTCATCGTAACAGATAGTAATAAAAGTGAAAAGACAATCATAAAATATTGCTTTAATAATACAACGATATAAAAGGATATATACTAATGAATATATCTGCAAAACGTCTTTCTATCGTGATGTTCGATCGAATATCTTCGATTCCTGAGAAAAGAATTATTAAGAGAAACTATTTCGAATTTTAGAAAATTTTATAAAATTCTTAATAAAAGTGCAAAATACGTAGTTTATATAATGATATATTTTTATACATAAATATAATGTACTGCATATGACGAAACGTAGAGCTTGTAAGGAGTATAAAAGAGTATTTTTGTAATAAGGAACGAGAAAAAAAAAAGAAAAAAAAAAAGCACATAAGGTTTTTATTCTTACTTATTCATTTCGTAATCATTTCGTAATCATTTCGTAATGATTTTGCAGCTTTTTAAAATCGTTTACTGTTTCTTACGTTAATGTTGTTCTCTAAATTTTATTCTACGCGAGTGGCGCAAGTGGCGCAAGTGGCGAAAGCGGCGGAACACTGATCGATTCTGACGCGCGATCGTTTAAAACATGACTAACAAGTCGCTTAATCAAGATTAATACGTATTAATATTGATATTGATATTGATATTGATATTAATATCGATATAATTTACATAATTACACATGGCAAGGCGCAACAAAGTGGCAAACAAACAGGAACAACAGCTTTGCCGCTACTCGATTTCGATTTACTTTTACCAGACGCTTCGTATTCGTATTTCGCCTTAGCCTTTTGCCATCCTCCCTATAATAATAAAAAGAAAAAAAAAGTGCCGATAATCTTATATATTATAAGTAACAGAAACACGATTGCGAGGATTCGCTGTTGTTTCGCAATTAATTTATAGCTAGAAAATATTTTGAAACGGACGAGTAAGAAATATTGTTCTTGGAAACAATTTGGAAAAGATTCGAATACTTTTTGTAAAGTGTATATAGTGTACTTACACCACCAGACTGTGACATAGCTGCACTAGCCTCTTCTTTCTTAGTGAATTCTGCTGCTCCGGGAGGATAATAAACTGGAGGTCCAGCAACATTTTTACTTTTTACTTTGGGCGGTGTATGGGGTACAAAGTCAACCTCCTTTTTCACCGTTGGCGACTCCTTCTGTTGTTCCTTTTCCCTTTTCTCAATGTCTTCTAGGACCTCGCGCTAGAGAGAAAGTTAGAGATTGTTTACCATTTAGTAGTATACAATGGAGCAACTTTTTCTAATTAATTTGTAATTTGTTTTTACGATACGATAGAAATCGCGTGAAAAACGAACGATTCATCGAATTTAATAAAATATGAAAAGGTAATTTGCAGAGTATCGATGTTTACGGAAAAACGCATCGTGTTTTCGTAAATATAATAAATTTCGTAAATATCCGTTTTAGCCACTGAATATTACAACGAATCTACTATTCGACATTTTATGTACGACGTATGTACAGATTAAAGTGCTGCAGATTGAAATGTTTGACAAATTTATAGTAATAATTAGGTGAAATAAATATAAATATTTGTATGTATAATGTAAGTGTAGCACCGTTTTGGTAATAGTAGCGTCGAGTAATATCGATCTATTGATAAAATGATTAACTGGAATAGATATGTGCAGTGCAGTTGTGAAACAACGTCGTACATAGATATAAAGGTTTTGCGTAGGTAAAAGTGAGAAAATATAGAATAATTTGCACGGATAAGGGACAGAGACACGCGATGGGACCGTACGAGCTTGCCCATCACCTGCCACAGACACGCCTGCCACTTGCATACGGCTAGAAATACTCGAGGAAATGAAAGTAGAGAAATATTTGCTGCTTTGATTACCTCTGTGTCAGAAAACGATGCCATTAGATCCTCCAACTTCTTGGGCGGAGTTTGCACGTTGTTGTTAGCCGGCTTGTTCGATGGATAAAGCTGAACAGCCTCGGTCGGGAACGGTTTAGGTAACAAAAGTTCGTGGTCTTCGGGATTCTTGTTTGGAGGTATGGACGTGGTGGTGTTGGAAAATTTGTATATCGTTGTGGTAGACTGCGGCGGGGAAGTGGACTGTACTGGCGATGTATAATAATTAACCGGTGTTGCCGGTTTATCGGGTGTCGGATGTCGTCCGCCGGACGGCGGTCGACTAGGATAATGTTCCTCGATCCGATTTATCGTTGTGCGAGTCTCGTTTATAGCGGGTGGTTGGTTCTGATAGATGACCGTGGTTCCCGGATGATCCGGCGGTCGATCGCCAGCCGTATGCCCGTTTGGATAACCTCCATCCAACTGATAGTATTTTTCATTTCGCGTGATCGTTGTTTTATTTGCCAAGAGTGGTGAACCAGGATGATATGTAACTGTGGTGGTTGGTTGCACGTTGGCCGGACTATCATGATGTTCTTCGTGATAGAACTTTGACTCTTGATGGATCGTGGTAGATTTCTTTGTCACGTCTGTTACAGGAGGCGGCGGACTGCTGTATCCGGCTGGTGTTCTAGATGGAACGTTCTCGGTCACGGTTTGATAAGTGATGGTTTTGTCCGTGGAGCTAGTTCCTTTCGGTATCGTGTACGTGATAGTTTGATCACCTGGCAGCACAACGGTGCCTGGCGCGTTGCCACCTGGTAAATAGGTTTCAGGCGGTCCTGGTAGCTCGTAAGTGTACGTTTTAATGGTGGTGGTTACTTTGGTGTTCGGACCCGGTGCCAGATTGATCGGTATCGCTGCTGTTGGCGATGGCACTGGTACGTACTCGACGTTTCCATATTCTTGCGCAGCATTCGCGTGCACCGTCGTCGTTACCGTCGTGTTTTGCGCTGGTTCTGTTTGGTAGCCTACGAGTTTATTTAATCGTAAAGATAAGTTTTGTCGGTAACAGCCAGACAACAATGCTGCATTTACAATAATATTGTACGTTTCGATGGTAGTAGCGGTAAAAGTATTGAAAATCGCGTATACGTAAATGTTATCGGAATAATTCGTTCTGTCATCACTGGTTGCCATCATCGTGCGAGTGGTTTTCATGACATTCGACCAGCGAAACGATAGAGCGGGATAATAATTGGAGATCAAAGTATAAAGTGTACGTCAATTAGCATTTATCTAAAATCTAAATAGATAGATTATAAAGAAAAGTATTGGCTGAATTCGATGACTTTACTTTGAACCGCTTTAATAACTTTCAATAAGCTTGTACTTACTTATGTACTTTATTGTGCGATAAAGACTTGTTTAGGCTTGTTATACTTACTGGAAGATTCATGAATATATCTCACATCCCTCTGAGTACCTGCTGGTAAAGGCGAAGTTTGCTTCGAACGAGATACAGAACTATCGTTATACACCTGCAATATGAATAGCCTTTTATACTTTTTATATTTATATTTACATTATTATATTTAAAATATCGTAAGAGACAAACTCTACTTACTAGTTCTCTGTTGACTGATTTGCCGACCGGTTCTAAGCCACGGGGGATTGTGCTTTCTTCGTAGCTCCTTTCTCGGATATCATCGCTGTAAAATATATCTTATGTTACACAGTCTATTATAATTTAGAAGATACATGGCTTTATTTATAGCAATTATCGCGGTAATTATTATAGTATATTAGTAATGGTATTAGTAGTAGTGAAATAGTATTATATATATTAAGTAATTTTGCTATTTTGCTCTCGCTTTGAAACAAGATAGTACGTACATCAAAGCCGAACTGGTGTTGGTTAATGCGTTGTCTGCTACCCACGAATCTGTAATATGAAAAAGAAATTTAACAGATTTCATCGTTACATCATTTTACGTAATAGTAATATCTATAACCTTGTTCCTTTCTATGTCAAAATAGATAATAATATTATATTACTTAATACACTTAATATACATGTATAACGGCAAATAAAATATTAATATGTTCTGGCCACTCTTCTAAATTTCACGTTCGTTTTATTTGTCAATTCAAAAATCACTTTATCGAAACTTGTCCCGTTTAGTTCCTTGATATATCTAAATCCGGATTTCGAGCGAGAACGAGTTCGTTTCTAGCTTTATGCGTTTTAAATGTAGTATAACTTGCTAACTTTAAATGTAGTATAACTTTCGTTCTTTAATCAAGATTTTCTAATGTAAAAATTCATTTTGGACAGTTTTTAATAGAGCTTTATCGGAAAAGGGTTCAATTCTAAAATATCAAAGTTGTAAAATTCTCGCCCCGTTCGTGTTATAATCTTTTAATTTCTCTTATTATTACGCTTTCGATTATTCGAACGAGTATTCGAGATTACTCGAACACTTTCGTTGAAGTTAATGCATTCTCAATGACGCCGATTTGTCGACTTGAATCAGAGTTTTCATATTTTCTCTTTGGCCTTTTATTTCCTCCCTGTCTGAAGTGCAGCAGAGGGACAAGGGAGAAATCGGGTCAATCTTCTGTTATACGCAACCCTAATATGGTTACGCTTGTGTATCGTGCGTTACCGCAAACAACGCACGCTCTGATCGCAACGTCACTTCCATATAGAGAGACAGGTAGCGCGGAAATCTTCTCCGTATAATAGCGCTGTCCTGTTGTCTACGATTACGTAGCATTTCAGCATTTCGTCGGCATTTCAGCAAATCTACAACGCTATGTTCTCTTTTGCATAATGCATAAATGTAAAAAAAAAAGAAAAAAGAAAAAAAAAGAAACAAAAAAACAACGTTTCATGGAAAATTATCCAATCGCCTATACTTTATGTCAACGGTTTCTAACCTCGTATGTTTCGTCCTTGCTGATATACTGGTATACTTGCTTAAAATGTGTATGAAAACGGCCTACCTCTCTCTTATCTATATAGAAATAGATAAAGATAAGAGAAATAGATAAATAATAACAATAATAACAATAAAATAAGTAAAGTATTAATAAGCAGTAAATTTTGTATACTCGGTTTACGGCAAGGATACCGACGAAGGATATCTCTAAACTTTTCGCAAACGGATCGAGATGAAACATACCCTACTTTCTTTCCTGGACACTAAGCTGTTTCACAGAGTAAGCTGCATCAATGTCCGTTCGGCAAGTTTAGTTTTATACTAGTTAGTAGTTTTTACTCGATGCGAATATAAACAGACAAACAAATATAGACAGAGAAAAATTCGAAAAATTAGCTTTTTCCACCCCATAGCTTATGGGCTGCTGCCGGATATCTATTCTGTTTATATTCGATGCAGACAATACAGACGACTAATACAAAATGATACAAATTATATAATCTTGCATTCACTTCTGCCTGGGTTATGCACTTTACTGCATATATTCATTTCCTTATTTCAATTTCAAATATTTGGCAAATCGTTCAAGACGATTAACATTGTTTAGAAAACGTGGCATAATAGACATAACAAAATCATAATGCTTCGTACCTTATAACCTGTTATTAACAATATAACGTAGCAGTATTACGTTTATTTTACTATCATTTAATCGTGTTTACAAAGGCATTTAATTTTCCCTGTTGGAGTTGCGGTATTTAACAACAGATAGAGATGGAGTTGGATTAGCGAAAAGGAGGTGCTAGGCGAGTATCTCGCGGCAAGGAACCAACTTCTCTCGTTTTTGTCGTTCTCATTGTTAATTAACCGTATACCTGCAAGGCCGTTCCGCTCCTTAAAAGGAGCGACACGAGTGACCAGCTCTCCCCTTCCTTCTATGTGATCGTTTAAAACGCGGCAGCGCTTGCGCGCGATTCCTCGCGAACACGCCCGCCCGAGGGTTCGTAGCGGTATATCGGACGTTCCGTCGCAAACGTCGTGCTTTTTACCAAAATCTCATTTCCTCTTACCATACTCTCTCGTATATCGCGGTCTCTTCCCTTTCGTAATCGTTAAAATCTTCTTAGGAGATTAAACGATTAATTTTTTATTTCAACGCAATGAAACATATGATATAAGAATATGTGATTTTCCGTCAAACTTTTGGTAGATTTACCCGTGTTTCTACAAATAACACTTATTACAAAAAACACTTTGGCTATGAACATTTGTCGCTAATTTCACAATGCCTTTGTGTAATTTATTTATATAAAAAAAATTCGTTGAATAGAGTCTATTCTGGTCTAAGCGAACTATATAGAAAAGGCATGGTAGGCACATACGTTTTAGCGCAAACTTACCAATTGGTTTTCCATCCAGACTTTTGTTATATTGATACGACACCTGTTTATAAGCGATCGTTTTGCTTTGACCAGGCTGTACCTAAAACAGAATCATGGCCTTGCTTTAAATATCGTTCGCATATGTTCAATATTTTTTCTCGATATTGATTGGGAAAACATGATTTGGCTGACCAAATAAAAAAATAAGTAGACAAATTAAAATTTAGGTCGTTTAAGACAAAACACTGCAACTACCGATCTGTAACGCGTGAATATGTGCATAATCTATAGGGAGATGACAAAAAAAAAAAAAGAAAAAAAGAAAAAAGGCAGGCCTGTCTATGAAACGATTACGTGTAAGTAAATTGAAACGATTGTCTTTACGATAATGCCGTGTTGATAGACATTTCTCGCTCCTCTCGATGACTGTTATAGGCCCTTTAAAGTACCGGCTCATTCTCTTTATTACCCTGTCGATACACAGACGACTGTAATTCAAGCGATATGTCGAAAGTAAACATGTATATCTATTGTATATCATTGTATTTATATTTTAATAAAAAAATCCACATTTTTAAATCCACATTTCGTCAATTCGTTTAGTTAAGAACACTGGCAAACGCTTAATAATTGTAATATATAATATAATTACGTTTAACGCTTAATAATAATAATATATGTATAATAATGCATTTGTATGTTTCGTATACCGTTTGTAAATGCAAAATATCCTATTAGCGCGCGTGTTCTATATATGTATCTGTATATGTATCTGTATCTGTATATGTATATGTATATGTATATGTATATGTCAATGTCCAATTGAAAGATAAGTTAAAACGTCTAGAGTTCTACGCCAATAAATTGTCATAGATTTCTGGTCTCGCGGTTGAAGCTGTTATTTCCTATGCAAATGAGAATCGGAGGTGTTTGTACGTACCTTAAGGACCCGACGGCTGAAAGTTCATCCGGCGAACGTGTAAGATGCGCGCGATAAATCGCACGTGTAACCAATCTACATTTTCATTGTACGTTAGATTACGAACTGACCAGCCAGCAAATGCTGCAATTACTCTAGAGTCTCGCGTATGCGTAACAGTAATTTTCCATTTTTTTCATGCTCTTCTAACGTACGATGTATCTCGTAAGATGTCAGATTTATGATACCGCATTCCGTAAGAAACGAACCGTCTTATTTCTTGGTCACAGATGCTATCGTGTGTGTGGTCATGTGGCTATTGTGAGCTGAGTGGAATTTACAAATTCGTTCTTGCCAGCGTAATTCCATCGATTTTATATTACCTTTCAGGAGTAAGATCTTTTCTTGAACTCCTTTCGTGCCTACGGATGAAGCGTCTCGCGATGCAACGTTCTTTATAGTATAACGTTACGAATGAAATATTTCGCGTGTCTTTTCATTAGTTCTGCTTCGTTTTTCCAATTCTTTGTGTCTCAATATCTCTTCAGTTTCAATCGAGGTCAAGGCTTTTCACGTTTTTTCAGAGAATCTTTAACACAGAGTCGAAATATCATTTTCCAAAATGATCAATTCGAGAATATCTCGTTGATATTATATTATCGCGTATAAATACGAAAGAATGTTAGGAATTTCATTGAAAAGCTTCGAGAAACCAAAGTCGGCTGTCATATCCTGATAATACGAAAAAGAGAGAAAAAAAAAAGAAAAGAAAAGAAAAAACAAAGTAACGACAAATCGATTCGATCGATAGTGTACGTACGCTCTTGTGGAAACCATGAAACTTTCGTTTCAAACATTTTCTCGTACAGTAAATAATAATTTACGAATTATTTAAAGTGGTCGCGTTACATATATATATATATATATATATATATATATATATACACGCATACCTAAGTAGTTTTGGTATAAGCTTCAAAGAAAGTCATATATCGTATCAAAATAAAAATTATCGTGCAAAAGTATCATGGAAAATGATAATATTAAAAGAATAATTGGTCAGAAATATGAGATATTTAGTAGGTCGGTCGTTTTTGAGCGACGTAACGAGATTCGAATTTAAATTGGCACATTTAGAAACATTTAAAAGAATGATGTCACGTTTAAAGTCGCTGAAATTTATCGTACAAACTGAACAAACATTGTCAGAAATTCAGGGAATATTTGGCTTTGTTTGATCGACTTATTGTCAATCTTCGTATATTCTTATAGAGGGAAAGAAGAAACGATTGTCGTTAAAACCAGGGGCGCGCGGGTAACCGAGTTTCGGGACGGGTTTAACTACAAGCTGACAGAAAAATTACATTGCCGAATCGAAAATCGGATCCTGAAATGAAGGGGGTAGCGTCGATATATTTACGCGTCGAGGAATTTTCGGGATCCTGACCCGAATACTTCGAAGACGGAGAAAACAAGTCCCGACTGGACTCGGGAAACATCAGAAAATCGATCGATTATTTGCAATAGCTTGTAAACGTTCGGTAGATTGTTCATCTTGATGGATCAAGCGTAATTAATAATCGTGTAGACGGAAATAACGCGCAATTAAGTAGCAATATCGAAGAAGAAATTGTTATTTAAGAGAAATTGTTATTTACACGAATCAGCATGAAAAATAGTTTGTACAATGATTCGTTCGTTTGATATTACGTTTGAAATATACGATGATCTAACTCTAAGCAGTTTCAGAGTGTACTCAAGGTAATATCGTATACTTGGCCGATTTATCGTAGTCGAATGTCAAGTCAAATTTTGTAGTGATCGTAAAGAGATTGAGATTACCGTTCTTTCATGTATAAGACTGACCTCGCTATTTGCTACGATCATTTTAATACGTTATAAGCCTCTATAGCATGTACTGTACGTAGACATAGATCCATGCAAACGACGTATCCCGAGGCAAATTTCGAGCGATACAATCTCTTTGATATACATATGTGTAATTGGAATTGGCAAATTTCAACAGAAGAATATGAAAAAGACAGAAACTAAAAGTACGATAGTTACACATTCGTCTATACATTTTCAAAGTGATTGTTGTCTGTCTGTCTGTCTGTCTGTGTCATGTAAAACACACGTTTACGAAACCGTGCTTTTCTCGAGTAAAAGCAAACGAAACGATGTGGGTTGATCTAAACTTTGGGTGCATGCGATTTAACTTGCATGCGACGAACCGCCTGCATATTGGGATATATTATATATGTATATATATATATGTATAATTTCACGTCAAGTAATCTGCTTCTTTTCATTCGTAGCAACATTATGCAACACGAAGCGTCTTGGTAATTTCGTAACATGTATATGTCGATAATTGCATAATAAATGTTGATTTAGCAAAAATTCGAATGTTCAAAGTGTTGAGTAATGCGATTGAAACTACACGTTGCGACATCTCTTTTATCGTTTGTTTTTTATTCGTAAGTTCTTTTTTCCTTTTTGCCGGGGAAATTCGTTAACGAGCGAAAGTTTATTGAAAAGTTTGTATTCTTCTTGAATATCGACATTTCTAAAATAGTTGCAAGTTCTTCTCCCATATAAAGGTTCCCATAATTGGATTATCCGAAGAACGTGTTACTTTGAAGTATTACAGCTTTTATCTAGTAACTTGTCATTACTATCGCACATTATTAGCTAATGGAGCAACAAGCAGAGATACGTTCACGGATTATTGAAATATCCGAGTTAATGAAAAGAAATGTTTGTTAAGATAGAAGTATTTTTATTTTCGATACAAATATATGCATACAAAAATTAATAAAGCTGAGACGAATAAGTATATATACGAATATATATATATACATACATACATATATATATATGTAACTTACATTTTGCAATTCTGAATCGATGAAGTTCAAATCAGGTATACCACTCGGCGCACCACTCGGCCCAGTGCTTACATATTTTTCAGTGGTGGTGGTCATGGTTCTAGTGGGTGAGATGGCTCTAAGGACAAGTCGAACTTTCAATCGAGAAAAGGGAAGCTATATTCCGTGGATTTTAACATTTCTTAGGTTTACTTACCTGCCTTCGGAAACCACCTTGGTGGGATTTGCAGCTACGCGATACTCTACTTGAGGCGAGAGTGCCCTGCCGCCTCGGCTCGGGGTGGCGCTTCTTGAGACACTCGTTTGCAAGTCCTCGAGAAGAGCGTCTGAAACCATGAAATGTGTATTCCGCCGCTTTTCTATTTCCCATAACGAATGTTTATCGTTGTAAACGAATACACGGTCGAATAATTACGGTGAACCTAATTTTCATAATACAAAGTAAGTAATACGAAGTAGAATCTTTGTGCGAATAACGTATATCTTATCATAAGTGAAAGTATTATAGCATATCACGTGATTCTGGTATATTCGATCGTGACAAATTTTATTCACGGTTGGATGAATGGAGGATCTTTTCGACGCAAATAGATGTTTATCGTTCTGAACGAGCAAAGCTATTTTTGCCGTTGATATCATTTCAGTAGTGGTGTGCAAGTTGTAGAATCGCTTAAAAATTATGTGACATCAAGATACACAGTTTATAATGTGATTATATTGTGATCAGACCAGAGAGAGAGAGAGAGAGAGTTGTCATAGCGTTATTCTACGCCTTTAGATCGATGAAGATGCGCGAAAAGACAATCCTGGTCTTTCGGAAGAAAGTGTTAAAATGAATTTAAGGCGAGTAATTTGAAAAGTATCTTGTCATATTGTCAACTAAGAAGCAGGTATTAGATGCGTAATAAATAGTAGTAATGTGCACTCGCCAATAATTAATAATGATAAATTTGTTTTCTAAAAGTTATTAATTAATTTAAAAATTAAAAAAGAAAAGCGTAATCAGTTTTTCTTACGGTAATCGAGAAAGAATCCTTTTTTGCTATCCAAGCAGTCTTGCAGCTGTGCGATATAAAATTATTGAGATTCACGAAATCATACGAGAGATGCGTAAAGTGCAGGTCGAAAAAGAACGATTCAAGGATAGGATTACAATTAAAGGTTTACCTAAGTTGTTTTCGAGGCTGTTGGCCGTGGTTGTCGACTGACTCTGGCCCGATATAGGACTACCATGACTCACTATCTTTCTGCTGGTGTGCGTTGTTGTTCTCTCCCTCACTGCAGCTGACATTGCGTTCTTCTCAAGTTCCCTGCCTCACGAGATCTGAACAACGATGTAAACAAAAATGAAAAAAAGAAGAGAGAAGAAAGAAGAAAGAGAAAAGAAAGGAAGAAGAGAGGGAAAGAAGGAAAGAAGAACAGAAGAAAAGAAGAAACGGAGAAGAGGAACGAAAGGAGGAAGCGAGGATTACGGTGAAGTTAAAAATATTACAAGCTAAAGAGAAAATTATATCGAAGGCGATCGTAAATCGCTCTGATGTATGAGGTTAAATGGTTGCGAAATTCCCGAATATCTCTACCACTGGCGCTACACTATTAGCATGTAATTGGAGTGATAGTGATTTCATCATTTATTTTATTATTTTCATTTATTTTTGTTTAATTTTACGAGCGTATCGTTTCGACAAATTGTTCTTAGCAGATCAAATTATTTGATATCCGGTAGAACTTTGATCTTTCGTATGGTAAAATTACAATAGTTTCCTGTCTAATGATATAGTTATACTATAATTACGATAGTAATGCTAAAGTCAGTACGAAAAGTTAGAACGATAAGATGATGAACGTATCGACGGATATACCGGATGAATCGCTTAAATTACTCGACCTCGATAGTTTTTTTTACTTTGCGTTCGATTGCTATTTCGAATTACAAGGTCAAATGTTACATGTTACATTTAAAACCGTACAGTGACTTGCTCGGTATCTCGCTAAAAAGAGAAAATATTCCAAGGAAATCCGATTACTACAATCGTACATCTCGATGTTGTACGACTTTGATTTGAAATAGCTTCTCGTGTGTCACGATCGCCGATTATTAAAAGGACGTCTCGATCAGCGAGAACAAGAATATCTTGGTAATTCCAATCGAATGATATTTCATTTTTGTAATTATAAGACAAATTGCTCTTCTCGCTGGCTCTTGGCGTGCTTCTAATACCGCTGATCGTAACACGTGTAAAATGCGGTTCAATTATACATATATAATGGTGTAAATAAATACATAAAAGCGACAGCGGCTTTTAAATTGTTCAATACCTAAACGTCTCTTTAGTATACAAGCAGCACTTAATTAATTTTCTTTCACCTTTAATTAATTGACACAGAATGTGACAGTAGTATATTTCTTCGTATATTCGAAGAAACGTATTTTCTACGAACAGCGAGGCGAACGATCATCCGTAAGATTACTATTTCCAACGAAGATCGTTGCGTCAATTAAACGGTACGTGACGCGATACGAAAATAAGTGCAGCCCTGATAAAATCTCGTTCAGCCCGGAAGCTTGGAAGCTTACGTAAGCTGTATGCGACCCGTTGATAATTGGCCGATGATGTTTCGCGAGAACCAGGAGCTGCGACTGTTCGAAATCGGATTATGATAAATTTATACGACAAGTATATTGGTATAGTTTGCCAGAAAGGTAATCCAAGCCGTAGGATCTGTTCGATCTGTCGCTTCTACCGTCAATTACCTTGTGCAACCTAAAACAGTGTATACTTGGTGACGGGTCGTGACTAGGAGTAAATTTGGACAGCTAAGGAAAAGTAAGAAAGTTGGACTAGATATCGTCGATGATGATTGAAATAGAAAAAGGGTTTTTGGTCTGCTATCGCAAAGGTCCTGAAGCTTTCTTCTTCTTCAGAAGCTTCTTCAGAAAAGCTGAAACGAACGCTGAAACGAACGCTGAAATCCTGTTATTGGTACTCCTCCGCGCGTCCAACGCCACAGTACTTCTATTTATAGAGGCTGAACGTTTATAAATATGGGAGATTCGAATAGATGGAGAACTGGATCGGCGGAGGCGCTGGAACTTTCGCGGTGAACACCTGAAGCCGGTTTAACGTTAAATCCAGCTGCGAGCTAGGTTAGAGCAGTGGCATTTTGAATTAAGTGGGCGCGTGTAATGGCCGGCGTTCGCGATACAAACCTGCAAACGAAGATTTATTTCTGTTTCGACCGTTCTTATACCGTTCCGATGCTCGACTCGGTCGTACGCGTACTTATGTGTACGCCTGTCGAGCACGGAGTTTCGAAAACTAGTTTTGTAACACGCTATTAAAAGAGGTATAACGATCGTAGTGTGGGTCGATCCGTGATACTTAGTTTCGATTGAACGAGCAATACGATCGTTCTGTGGATCGATTTATGCGAATCGTTTGCGCGATGAAAGGCAAACTTGAGATTTTAATAACACGTATAAATAGTTATTGCTTATTGATATTACGTCTCTATATCATAAGGTATACGTTAATATATCGTATTTGAGTTTCAGGAAGACGATTAACCATTTTGTGCTCGATGTTGCGCATAAGTACGAATCAATTAAATGATAAATATATTTGTCGCTGATGAACCTGCTTCTAATTTTAGTGCATTGTTTCTGGCGCGGTGTTCTCCTGGCGCGGCAAGAAAAATGAATTTCTATTATCGATAATTGTCGAAAGATTTCGTCAGATTCATAATCGTATCTTAATCGCGATAACGCGTAAAAATCATATTCATCCAACATCAACTAGGTAAATGCTTCCTGTGCGCGTAATATTTTTATCGCTGTCCTGCGTATATTTCATTTCCCAACATCTTCCGTTATAAACAGTTTCTGTAAGCAACATCTTCTATAAAAGTTTGCAGTTTTCGCTTATGCCAGACTAAATACAATCGTCATACGATAATAGATACTAGATTACACAGTCATAAGAATAATATGTTGAACTCAGATTGAGATGAATTCTGCGTGAATTATCTTAACGAACGTCATACAAGTACGGATAAAGTAGATATTATCGATCGTCGTTTGTAATGCAAAATCCTAGAGAGTTGCTAGACTTTTACTCTTACTCTTACTCTTACTATATACTGTGGCTTCGATTTTTTCTTTATAATTCATTTTTATTTGCAATTCGATCGAAAAAGTACTGCGAACGTCCTGTTAAATTGTTCTATTTAAATGAAACGGTTTTCTATTTAAACCACGTCTGGGACGCCATAGTAAGCGGCAAAAGTATTTCCACGGGAAGCGCCAAACGGTCGGTCGTTTTATTCCGGCGGAGACATCAATGCGAATGAGGCAAAGGGGCCAAGGAGTTCTTCCAAGAATTGTCTGTAGAGGAGAGACACGCTCGTATGATCCCCGCTGAAACCTTGAAACGCGAACCTCAACAGTTTCTAGAATTTGTATCCCTCTAACCAGTCTGACGGATAAAATATTTTTCGCTTAGGCTAGCCCGTGATTAAACTCGCAGATTTTTTTCATTATCACGTCATAGACTCTCTCTCTCCTTCTCGTTTTTAAGTTTCTAAATTTCTGTAAAATTTAAATAACAGTCTTTCGTTTCGATGTAATTCGAGTAATCGGTTCGAAGATAAATCCACGCATATAATCGAAAATTCTTATTGTTGTAGTTTCGCTGAAAATTATATAACTACATGAACGTTATTATGCTGAATGTACAAGTTTAGCGTGGAAGCTGCGCGAAGAAAAATCTATTATATCCCACTTTGATCTAATAATTATGCGTTAATTACTATATCTATTGGAGCGTACGATTGGAAAGTTTGGATTTTATAAAAAAAAAAAGCTGGTTTAATATTAAACCGTGGAAAAGCATATAGTATCGTATATCGTATATCGTATATCGTATTTTGACCAATGACACGAATGAAAGATTTATTCTTTTTATTCTTTTATTCTTTTATTCGCGGTATGACCTAAATACGCCATTCCTCGATTAACTATGTCCAATTTGGATACGAGTATGGTAACTTGCGAAGCGAGCTATCCCCGATTAATTATGTAATTATCAGTCAAACGAACGCAATATCATAAATAAATCGATAAATATTAAAAAATCGGTATGGAAATATGCGAATTTGTATTTTATGATTTTGAGAAACGTGGTGTTTCGCGTGAAACGATTTGATAAATATGGGCATGCTTTATTTAAGCGAATATAAAACACGTGTAGTTATACAGCTGGTTGTACAGATGGCTGCACGATTTTAACGATTTCGCCGTTACCCGACCCGACTTTATAAATGCCAAGTACAAAAGCAGATTAAATCGTCGTTGCTGGTTGCGTCAACTTTTATCGTTGTTGAGAACGTTCTTCGTATCGTATCGTTATTAAGGCGTTTTTACAACGCGCATCGTTCAGAACGAAGTAATAAGGAAAATAGGTGATCGTAATTGAAGATGAGCCGAGAAATACGCTACTTGGCCATTCAAACAGAGCGTACAGGTACATATTTCAACTAGTATCGAGTAGTTTCGATATCGCAAAGAAAAGACAAACTTTGCCAACGTTCAACTTTTCTTGTATTCTTAATGTTGCTAATACGTTATGTACCTGTCGATCCCTACAATAAAATATCACAGTGTAAAAAGTTAATACAATGTAGTTAAAACGATATGTAACGTGTAACTAATGGGCCTAATCTAAATGGTGTAAACGTACGAAAACGTACGAAAACGTACGAAAACGTACGATATGAAAACGAATAAATGGAAACGATTTGAAAATAAATGATAAATCCACGATAGACGTAATTTCTTTTAAACGTAATAGTATGTTGATAAATATCTTTAAAATGATATATTTTAACGTTGTTAGTTCATTTTCGTGGACGAAATTAGCATTGCTCTTTGTCTAAAAACTTGGTTTGGAAATCTTTTACAATATACGTGTATACATACAATATTTATACATATATATATACATAACAGTTTTCTATGGGAAATGTTGGAATACTTTTCTAAGCTGTTTAGCAACTGTTGTACAAAAATTCAAAGTACAAAGTACGCCGTCCGTATAAAGGTTTATCGTTCGAAATTTCTAGCTTAGCCTTCAACGACGATAATCGCTTAATAATGGCTTTATGCTGTTTCTTTGTACGATCAAACTTCGCATAATCTGATCTTTCTGGTCTAATTTTAACTTGGCTGCATCGATTGCGGTCTCGAAGGCGAGTGACAACATTTTCGTTGATGATTCGCTCGCATCGAGTTTGCTCGATGTTCTTGTCGGCGTTCTTGTCGACGTTCGATGGCCTTCGCCAGAATGCGGTTACTCGCGTCAATGAAACGATCGGGTGCTAACGTAATAGCGGACAGGCACGATCGAAAGGTAACCAACCAATCGATCCATTGACGACAGAAAATGTTCCATCTGTTGCGTATCTTTCACGTGAACGGCAAAGAAAGACGCGTAAAGTGATGAAATATTTCGCTGTTTCTTGCTTGAGAAATTGTTCGAATAGGAACGTCGGAATAATAATAATAGAAGGAATATTTTTAGAATTAGCAAAAGATCAAACAAACACTCTCTTCCCATTTGATCTTTCATTTTCTTCGGTTTTCTATTTCTCACGTAATTTCGCTTTTCAAGCGAAGAGAAGAAGTTGAATGAGAAAGCGGAGGCTATCTCGGTACGTATATACACGCGTAATTTATAATTTATAAAGTAATGTTGGGAGAAATGAAAAATTTACAAAACAAAGACCGAATTACCGAACAATTACCGTACACCTTAATTACAAGAAATTAGGTATGGTCTAGAAATAGAAAGGAATATTTTTAAATAATGTCCTTTTGATTTGCAAAGTTTTCGGTTGAAAGAAAAAGTCGGAGAGGAAGCAGAGTTTGACCATCGTAAATTTAACAGCGACGTTTGACATCACGCGAGCGGCTATAGTCCAGCCAACTGGCGCTCAGAGTTTCATTCTATTTTTCCTCTTTTCTTCTGTATCTGATCCAGCCAGTTCTTTGTTTAACTCTTACCCGTAAATATAACCTAGCAACTTTTACAAAAGTGTAGCCACGAAAACCGCTGTGTGAATTCTTTGGTCGGTCCTTGCTGCTGAGAAATCTTTATTTAGTCGCTGATATCCTACGTTCCGGAACGTACGTTTGGCACGAGCCAAGATGATTTCCTTTCGTAATCGTATCTTTCTATCGACAGGATTGTACAATTTTTTAAATTTCAAGATAAAATAGAAAAATACTTGTCCACGTGTATCTATACTCTATAGTGTGTAACTATACTATATTCCAATTTTAAGCATAAAGATTTTTCTCAAAACGTTAAAAAGCTTCGTTGCTCGCTGAAACGAAAGTGGCACTGAAACATGAAAATTCGGCCGATACAATCCTTGGGTAAATTTTTCTTCTGGAGGGAGAGAGGGGGTCGTAATTAAAATACGCTGCTCGTAATTAAAATAATATACCGATACATTGAAAAAATACATCCAATTTCGGTAGAAATTAGTTTCTTTTTAATTTAAATATATAATTTAAAACGAATTCTGTCGTACGAATTTAGGTATCTAATTTTTTAACGTTCTCTTTTTAACTATAGATTCGAAAGATTTTTCGTCGTAACGTCGGATAATTTGGGCAATTTGAAGGAGGACGAACAAACTGTTAAGACGATGCGATAAAGACGTTGATCGCGGTCATCTGCACTTGTATCCGGCTAGAATGTTTCGGTGGACGTTATATTTTTCCCCATTGATAAAGGTCCGAGGTAATCGCATCCTACGTAATGCGACCTACCGAATCGAAAATCCGTCGACCGTACTTTTCTCGGGAAGCAACGCGGCGACTACAGGAAAAATAAATTGGCGAATCTACGTTTATTTTCGGCTCACTGCTTGCCCGATGGCGGGAAGTTTACTTTTATAAGCTATAAACCGATGCGCGTTCGTGCCGGTTTTTGCTTGTCCATCGTACTTTCCCGGATGATCGAAAGATCATGTATCATTCGCACCGCATTCGTCGCCGTATCCGTCCGTTTCTTGTTTTCTACCTGTTCGGTGCGACCGCGAATATTTATTGACTTGTCTGTCGACTATAGTCAACGCTCGTACCACACAGCTTAAACATATATTAGATATATTATCGCCGCTACAAGCACCAGCACGTCCACTCTTTACGCGTCTGCTGGGAAACAAATTTTATTCCATGTCGCGTCTTACATTAGTACATTACGAGACTGTGAAATAATTTCTGCGCAACTTGTAATTACGTTGCACGCTATTAAACATTCTTTCGTGGAAATACCGCTCTTTGATGTAGAGGAAGGGACAATTTGACGGAAAATGCATTAGTCGTTAAACACGAGAATAAAAATTGAATGTGCAGAGGGTGAATAGTAGAACGGGGCAGGTGGTGTAATACTACGTGGAACGATGAATCGTAAATGTAAAGGTGGTGGTAAAAAGTAAATGTAGAAAGCATGGTAACGTGATTCTATCGATACCGCTGTATACCTGATCGATGGAGATTCGTAAAGGAAAGTTGGTGGAAAATTTTGTACTCGCGTTTATATTCGCGTACGAATAACGAGACGATAGCGTACTATTTACAAAGTAATTACAGGAAATTACGGGAAATCACGGATTAACTCGTGAAATGTATCAAAGTAGAGGAATAATGAAATATGTCTGCGTGGAAACGTGCATTCCGTGACAATGCGATTTTCAGCGGTTATGTAAATAGCAACTTGTCGATGGAAAATGAACAACATGACAGCGACATCTGGTTGCGGCTCGACCTCGCATCGATCGACACAAAGAAGAACAGGAGGTTAATTATCGTTTTTGCTCGCGTCTGTCCACTGTTTCATTTGCGTAAAACGGTTTGTCGAATGGTAAACGGTATGAATCGTACGACAGTGCGAAGAACACGACGAGAATGTTTCCATCCTTTTAAAATTCGCCGCGTTCAAGCATTCCTGATCACCGTTCCGTTCGACCAAGTTTTTACCGTTGAACGCTACAAAAGCTGCAACGCGAACCACGTTTTCTGAAACGTGTGTTATCTACGAACGAGAGCAGTTTCCTGCGGTTTTCAGTCTAGTCGAGACGTAAAAAAGCCATTGAAAAAAAGGAAGAGGAAAATAGAGAGATAATAACGTCTTTAGCGAACAAGCCGAGATCGCTTGGTCTTTGAGAAAGTTGGCAGGTTCTGTTTAAAATTCGCGTGACAAGTCAAGAAATGAGAAAAATTACGCGTCGCGAGATAATAATATGACGATTTTTCCAAGATGTAGGTACGGATTTACGACAACGATCAACGAAAAATGGAAACATCGGTCGAGTCAACTCAACGCGAATATCGTTATTAACGAATATGAAAGCGTATGCGCGCGCTGAACGGTCGGTCCTTGAAACACACCTTACATGGATGAAAGATCCACGAAGACGAAAAGTGGGAGTTGACCTTCCGCCCATCCACCGAGAACCATCATCTGCTTACTGGGTTACGTGGGCCGCGAAGAACGCGTAGTAAACGCAGCCTGATCGCCAGCATGCCTATAATTAACAATTTCCCGTGAAATATCACGTACCGAAGCGAACCTTAATTCCGAGGCGAACAATAACGGCGACAGCTTCTAATCGGGAAAAAACGTTGTTACAAAATCCTATTATCGGCGGCGACCGTTGGATTAGCTTCTAGTTGGATGGATCGGACTAGCTTTGACACGTTAATACGGATAGTGCTGTTGGAGCCGGATACTGGCTACAAAAGTGAAAGCGATCTTGAAATCTCTACCTCGCCAGAATTACTACTTTAGCGATAAAATTTGTATAAAGTTTGTATTTCAACGAAGGTGTCGGTATCGATCGCGTGAACATCGTCGAAACAGCTTTCACGTTTTTAATAATAATAGTAATATCAATAGTAACAGAAACAAATATCCGAAACTCGTTTTAACAAATAAGCTAGTTGGATAATGTTATCTCGGAGTCAGCCTGCAAAGTAGCTGCGCTAAATATCATCCACGTATTAGGCGCGCAAAGAGGATTCTCTCTTTCGCTTTCGCGATCAAACTGTACATTTCTTGAAATAATAAGGTAATTTCAGTTACTCGATGTATTCGTTAATACGATAACGAGATCTTTTCGTCTCTCGCACTGATTCGGTAATTATTGCCTCTCTCGAGTCGTTCTAGCGTCGTTATGCTTGTAAATATTTCAAAAATTACACGTCAACGTTGTAAACCAAAAGCCAAAAAGTACGAAACTATTTGTGATTTACGATTGAGAAAAGCCGATAGAGCCATTTATCGAGTATCTTTGATCTTTGAAGGATTCTATTAAGCCTAAAATGATGGGAATTTTGTATTTGCCCGAAAAGAAGAACGGATATGTATATACAGTTGATGATAGAGTTAAATGAAATATATGCGAAGCTATTTGCGAAAGGATTTTCCACGCTCGAAACTCTTTGTTCGCGATGTTTATATCTACGCTTCGATCGTGCTTGAATCGAATAGAAACTAAACATACACAGTATGTATGCATACGTCGGTGATCCTCGAGAAGTTAACCGGTACGATTTTTATCGTATTTGACTTTGAAAAGCATCTGAAGTAAATCTATCGTCGATAAATGTATCGGCACGCGGACGTATATTCGACGCACCATCCGTCGTAATATTTACATTGACATAATTAACGCAAACGCAGCGGCCAATATTCCGGGGTTGGTGTGCAGCGATTAATCTTGTCGCGTGGAAAAACTCTCGGGGCCTTTGAGAGGCTTGAACTCGAACAGTGACCGTCGTTATGCCTCGCGTGCACGTCGATGGTCAACGCGTTTCACGTTTACTCGCGGGCAGATGCTTCGAAAACGTCCATTTGAATTTCATTCGTCCCCTTTAAACGCGGCCAAACACAAAAGGGAATGCCGCGAATTTCGCACGTCAGAGATGCGTCGCGTCTATTTTGCAACCGTGACTCATGGTATACGTTTCCTTGGCCGCCGTGCTCTTCAACGTCGTGTTTAAGATGCTTGTTGCCGATCGGTCGCGAGTCCGTTAATCGTGAATCAGAAATATACGTTGAAAGGCGGTACAGTGGCCATGCGATTATACAGGGATGCGTAGTCGGACAAGCGGATCGTCGTTTAACGTCGTGAACAGTGTTCGTAAAAGTAAAGCTTAATTATTTCATCAGACTTTCTACGCTTGAACGAATCGCTCTAGTTCTACCGTCCTTTATATATCCTAACAAAACGGCGAAAGATCTTTCTTCTTTTTTTCCTTCTTTTTTTCTTTTTTTTTTGTTTTCGTTTTCCTTAAAGTTATAACGTCCCAAGAATAACTCGATAAATTCATTTACCCAGCGTAAAAGTTGAGTCGCGATACTAGCTTTTTACCGATCAATCGATAGCAATTACCCTCGTCGAGAGATTCTTTTCAAGAATTCGTTTCGAGTTCCGATGGCGCATTTAATAACGCATGGGCCGATAACGCGCCGACAAAGTATGAAATATTGAGATAGATTGAATAATTCAGCGCGAGGCGAGCGCGACGCGTTCGTTATTGTATGCAAACGTTATTACCGTAAGGCGGCACTTATTTTCCGAGTACAAAGAGTATGACTATCTTCGTACCTAATTGATACGTATACGATATACGAATGTGTGTGCGCGCGCGTGTATGTATATACGCATTGTGTACGGATACGAGTGTAATTCTATACGTTACGCTTCGACATTCTTCGAACGTATGAAAAGTGTGAGAAGTGTCAAACGCGAGTGTCACGCGAGCTTGAAATGTGTCTGAGTTTGAACTCTATCCGAATACATACTTATGAAACTTACCTCGCGAGAAAGGGTAATCCGATATTTGTAATAAAATGTGACCGTTTCGCCGTTCGGTTGTTCGTTTTTCGTTTCGTCGGGAAATTTCGCGCGTCGAATGGAACGATCGTCGATTAACACTCTCTAGACGAGACACGTGACACCACACAGTGGCAGCCTGTCCAGTACTGACTCGATCCACTTTGCGTTTCGCTCGCGAGTGAGTATTGCAGCGCAGGACTAGCGTACGCGCATGCGCACCAAGCTTCTCCAAGTCGGATGCTCGATTCGCTGACCGCGTCAATTTCAAAGTAGCGAATACGCGACGGTGTAAAAAGAACTTTTTCTTCGATTCACTGACACCACTTTTCCTCCACCGATCGCTCATCCTATGTCAACGAAGTAAAACGAATGCTTTTACTATTCTTTTAAATAGATTTGCCGGTTATATATATCAGATATATCAAAATATGCAAATAAAATATACGAGATATGGAAATGTAATGTGTGAATCGGTGTAATACATGGTAAATACATGGTAGGTCGAAACTTAAACGTCTCGCTCTATATTCGATACTTTTCGTAATACTTTTAATTTTAGTTTCTCGTCATTCGGTTTCTCGACCGAGTGAATCGTATAAATATAAATCGGTAAGAAACTTTTCTTACGAAATTTTCGTCCGACAATTACCTTCGTTTTACATATTTCATGAAAGTAACTAAAAATATGATAAGCGCTCAAACAGCTCGTAATGGCTGAAAAGTGGTGCAAATTATTTTGTCGAAATTACGCGCGAGCGTAACGTTGTTTGTCTGGTCGGTAGGTTCGCGCAAGTCCAACTACTCCTACGCACAGGGACGGGCAAATTCTAGCGTCTTTGTAAAGTATCAACTATAAGCATTAATTATTAAACGAATGTGTTATTTAAATGCGTCGTTTAAGAGCATCGTAATTGTTTACCAGCTTCATGAAAATTATAGGAAATAGATTTAGTTTGTTAGCTCTTACAGCGATGATGTCATCGATAAATAAAGTAAAACATCAAGATTTACTTTAGCGTTGTAATTCTTTGGTAAAATACTTGTTTATTTTAACCTAATGTATCGTAATATAAGAAAGGTTTTACAAGTTTTTGATAAGTTGAAACATAATAACAACTAAAATGAGGCTTTGTAACAAAGATTTCTTTTCATTTAGCCACGAATCGACCGAGGATATCGACATTCTCTATCTTCTCTAACTTCTCTATCTCGTTTAAATAATTCTCACAACGTTTCAGCATAGGTAGCCGTTTATTTCGAAACGTTCGAATTGAAGCTGAATATTCATCTTTGAATTTGTTGAAAACTGCCATATAATGTAAATGAAGATTTAGCGGAAAAATTTCGTTAAAAATTTTTATAGGCGTGGCATTCGTGACTTATAAATATAATGATATGTTATTACGTGTATAGAAAAATTGTTCGTGTGGCAATTCGACGTTTTCTTCGACGGAATACGTTCCTGTCTGTGCTCTACGTATGTACTTTTTTTTTTGTTTCGCCCACGGTGCCGCAGTCCCTAGTATCCACGTCTACCTTAAGAATCGTTATTTATGGTAATAACGTAGTACGAGAAACGCGACGGATACCTCTTTTATACGTATATACGTGTAGCACGGAGAAATAGATTACGATTGAATATTTCATAACGATTCAACTCTTAGTAAATAGCGTAACATTCAACGCGATATCCAATTAATCCTTTGCTGGATATAATTTTTCTACTTACTACCGTATACTAGACTAATTTATGAGTAAAATAATCATTTTGAAATGTTTAACTAAAGTTTTCGTTTTATCGGAGAATTTAACAAGCACGCGAGAACGCGAGGAGAACAATTTTTTGATCGGTTGAAAAGAGACAGTTGATTAATCGTAGCTTTCCTTTGATGGAACGGTTATTATTTCAATTGATAACTAAAGATCGAACAATGAAACACGATTGATCGAACGACTAATTACTTTAATAAGAGAAGTCGTGTTTAGTCCTGTTTTCTTATTATTAATTTAACATTTATTATGTATTTAATATGTCTCATTAGCGGTTTTCATTAACCAATATTTGATATTATATCGAAAACGCAAGGTACGATTAACATTTCGATCGAATCTAACAGGCTATTTCCAATTCGATGTATGGATGCCACATAATCACACCTTTCTCGTTATATGTTAATTAATAATTGCGAATCCTAAGCCATAAACATACGTATATGTGTGTGCATCAAAGAATCATTATAAAAGAATATTAATAATAGCGCGAGCAATCTTGTATCTTGAAATCGTTTAAGAATTATTCGAATGAGTATACGTATATATAAATAGAAGAATGCGGGATAACAAGTCCATAGTGACGAAACAGAACGAACCTGTTGATGATGTCATACTCATGATTCCTGTTTAACCGCTAAAGTAGAATCCGTATGATGTACGTTCGATATTGGTATCTGATTGTTCTCCAGTCTACGTATCTTTCACAGACTAAACATCGATCAATTCCCCCATTAATTAGCCAGGTTTATCTCGGACAAATTATAATGAAATCATATATCTTCGAACGGTGTTACACTAAAGAACGAAAGTGTTGGGTAGTGAGAAAAGATTAAATCGAAATTTGCATTTATTTTTCATATTTTGGCGCCATAATATAATTAACATTATCATATATATGTAGTTTCCAACGTACCCAATATTCAAGGTTATATGAAATTTTATTAAACTTCTTGCCTAATTTAAAGCTAGTTCTTTTACAATTCTTAGTATCTTTTAGTTTATATATATATATATATATATTGAGAATTATAAAATATGTCAAGAATATGTAAAAAAAAGTACAGTGTACATACATATGTACATATTAAAATAATTAAAACGAACAGATGAATTTACTACAGAAGCGTGATAAAGGAAGATTCCTTCATATTCTTTAGATGGTAAAGCTTTATCAACAGATTCGTTATTTTATTCTTAATAGAGTGCAAAAGTAAGTTTACAGAGTGTGCAGTGGTTTTCCCATTAAAAAAAAAAAGCATAAAATCGGCGATTCCGAATTTTTTCTGAAATTAGAGAAAAAGCTCTTTATTATGTAGAAATAATTGACATATATTTGATCTCTATTCCATTCCATCCTTGTGTTAGTTCTTTGATTGCGATTGTCGAAGATATATTTTAAATACAGTATCGCACACGAGTGTATCTATTCTTCTTATGTGGCAGTCAATGGCGATAGCCATCATTCTGCGTCTTATATGCATGTGCTTTAACTATCGATGAGTCAATAGTTTTAACATCTAATATCAATGTATGTATAGTTCATCGGTTGTAGGAATAAAAGGAAGCGACAATATCAACACAGTCGTGAAATAAAGTTTCCCAATTTTTTAATCAAATTTCTGTTATGTTGTACATGTAACGATGAATCTCATAAACTATTCAATGCGTCGATATTGGAAATATTAAATATATCTTATTATACTCTAAATACTACGACACCTCCAAAAAATAATTTAAGACAATTTAGAACTATTTAAAACGATTTACAAAGATATAAGTACGTGTTTATTAACTTATTTCAATTAATTATCATCGCGAAACAATCTTCATCCTGTGATGAAATTTCTTTACTGGAAATTTTCATTTCTTTCCCGGAAACAAATCCAATCTTCTACCAATCAATATTTCATCACGTGATATTTTTAATATATTCGCAACTGTATATGTAAATAAGATATCTATAAAAACCAAATACATACGTACATACTCGTACATACACGATTAGAAAGCAAATAATTTTATAAATTTCATCCAAGTACTACTAATTTCTGAATCAATGCCCTTCCTCTCAGTCTTAAACGGATCTAAATTTCCAGTACAGTTACGAGAGACAACCTGTCCTCTCTCTTCATACGTATGCGTCTTTCGCATTGTATGCCTGTGTTTGGCTCCTTTGTGTGGGTGTGACACGGAACACGGTTACAAACGAATGAATATTGTGCACACGCGCAAAATACGTACATATATGCATGTAGATAGTTTTCTCTGTTCAGGGCTCGCAATAAGGGTAGAAGCGTAGAGGGCAAACGCAGCGCTGACGGAAGGTTGCTCTCAAAGGTGGGGAGCGTACCAGGGGCTGGAGGTGGAAAAGAAGGAACGATTGGTAAAGTTTTGTTGATACAAGTGCTAACACGGCATGACTGATAGTGTGTGTGTGTGTGTGTGTGTGTGTGTGTGTCTCTCCAGTAACTCTCACTCGAGAAGAGGAGAGCCTGGGCAAATATATGTAGCGAAGTGCTAAGAAAAAGAGGGGAAAAAGGTGTGGTTGTCACTGTCACTATGCTGTATAAACACGCCACGATCAACGACCATTTCGATTTTGCGTGCATAATTCCAGCGGACGTCACAATATGGCTGATCAGGTCGAAGCAAGCTGTACGTGTGTGTGTGTGCGCGCGCGCGCTCGCGTGTGTACATACTTGATGCTTACATATACGTACACGTAGCGATCCCGAATTTGTCGTTAACGATGTTATTTCATTTATGACAATGGCTCTTACTGAAACCCATTAACCAACTGATTGCTCGTTTACCCTCGTGATTCGTTGGAACAAGATACTAAAATTAAGAGCAATAGGATACTGATACTGAAATCCTAATTCCTTTATAAGGTGAAATCGCAGAGAGACTGACTATCCTGCAATTTTCATGATTTTTGGATATATCGTAGAAATTAACATTTTGGACAACTCTTTCCTATAGGTATAAAGGCTGTATAGGCATAGTTTCCGAGATATAGGCGAAAAACTGCACTACCACTGTACCATTACAGCGAACTGTCTTTATAGTTGTGTGCCTATGACATCGTATACGTATAGCGCTATTGGCTGCGACCGCCTAGTGGCGGCCGGATAAAATAGCTCCTGACTCAAATCTAATTCTTATCTTTTGTTTATAGTTTACATAACTTTTTGAATTAGGTGTCACAACCAATATCAACGAATACATTGCCATAGACGCAAAGCTATAAGCAGAGTCCCCTGTAGTGGTACCTTATACGCATAGGAAACAGTTGTTCAAAATATCCACAAATATATTACATGTCCAAATATTATGGAAATCAAAGTCTGATCGATGTTTTGCAGTTTCACCGTGCATGGGAAAGCATATTCTGTCTATAACGTTAGGCTGTCATTTATAGCTAGCTTTTTCATTCATTTTTAGCTCTACCGATTCAGCTGCACGAATGTATGCGTCTGCTTATTTTGTACCTAAAAGGATCAGTTTCTGTTCAATTATTAAATACATGTGAATTTGAATTTAATTGTTCATCGGTAGAATGCATTAATATTACAAATTCAGGTAATAGTATTTATATTCGTATTATGAAGTTATTCTGTTAACATTTGCTTATATTATCGAAAAGCGATTCAATAAGGTGCCGTTAGTCCATTTCCTTAGATCTATATTTAATGACGTACAAATAAATTTAATAATCTTGTTACAGGCCAGTAATGAAACGGCATATTTAAACATTAAGGATATATCGTGTTGTAGCTTACCTCCATTAAAGTAACTTTCATTAAAATAAAGATATAATACGATGTACTCAATAATATCTTGTTATATGAAATTTAATAAAACGACAAAATGTACAATTCTTTGGAAATTTAAAGCCTTTATGCTTAAAACCTTTTACACTTAAAAATCGATCCAACGATAAATGTGATTGTAGAGTTATATGCAAACAAACGATTAATTAAATGTATTTATTTATTAAGGAGTCGGACGAAGCGTTTGAATTCTTTTATTACGGAAGAAATATTACGCCTGCGCAATACGCACATCCTTATACGACAATATCGTCGTCGATTTTAACTTCCTTCAGTTAAGTTAAAGACAGTTCTCTGAGTATATTAGTATATTAGAAAGTAGAGGCTTTTAACTACGTCCCTGAGTTTTACATGTCTTATCCTTCGGTTATGTAAATATCAGGTAGGTTCTAAGTTCGAAGATCGTTCGAACGAAAGGTTTAGTTTTAAGAAGAAGCGAGAGTAACCGAGAGTTGCAAACAGACAAAAAATTAAATGTAACTTGTATCGACAGAGACTTTATATTTTCTTTCCCTTCTACCATAAACCGGTAAACATTTTTTATTCGAACGGTATAGATAATTTATTTTTAGAGATTTTGATAAGAATTATTATCGTAAGCAAAAACTATTTTAAAATTCATTGTACAGGAATTGTTCCATTTCTATAACGTAATATATGATTCATTTCCAAGAATGTGCCAATACGTACCATGAAATGTGCGACATTCGATAACTCGAAAAAGTCTACCAAAATTTTAAGGTTCTTAAACATTTACGACATCTTTCTAATTTCGAACGTATTTCACCGGTAACTAATTTAAAATACGAGTCGTTCAGTTTCACAGGAACATGTTGATCATCTTCAACAAACGCTTTTAATCCTAAACTCGTTAGTTTTGTTATCAGAATGAAACGAAAATCTAAGAGCCGGGGACAAAAATTGCTTCCCTCGGTAAAGACGAAATCTAATCTGGAAGCGAACGGAGGCACTTAATGAAAGATCGCGAAGTAAGTCAACGAACCCACGCAGTTGAAGAACGCAGGTATCTCTTCGGCAAGCTACGTTCCTGGCTACTAGTCTATACGCATACACGCGTACACGCATACACGACGAACTAACAGAGAAACGTTCTATTGGGATAGGTAGCGAAGCAGCTCTAGTTGGAGGAACATACAGTGAGCGAGGGAGGAAACTCGGAGCGGCGAACATGGACGGGGACGATGGCGGCGCGGCGGTTCGTAGCAGCAGGGAATACAAAAGGTGGCGGTGGTGGGAGTACTAGGTTGGGGGCTCTAACTCGATGGTAGGGAACGACGGAAAGCGGCGAATAGGGCGGGAGAGGGAGAGGGGAAACGTTGGAGGTGGTGGCGGCTGCGTCGGGTATCCGGCCGGGGCAGTAGTCGGCGGTGATTCGAATGATGGTGAGACGAACGAGCGAGAGAGGGAGAGAGAGAGAGAGAGAGAGAGAGAGAGAGAGAGTGAGTGAGTGAGTAAGTGAGTGAGTGAGTGAGTGAGTGAGTGAGTGAGTGAGTGAGTGAGAGAGAGAGAGAGAGAGAGTGAGAAAAACGGATGGAATGAAAAGGCAGTCAGGTTAGCCGTGCGACGGTGGGAGAGGCCAGGGACGAGGCAAGGCAAGCGATTTAGCTGCTGCTGGTTCGGCGAGCCCACGAGTTGGAGTGCCGTGAGAGTAGCCGAGGTCCTGTTGGCCGTGCCTGCAACGGGAGAGGCGTCATGAAAGCGCGCCAGTTGACCGAGTGCACCTCAGCTCGGACGAAATCGCGTATTTGTCGTCGTTGAAGCTACCTTGCCTCTCGATTTCTGCTTTCGTGGCAAGGATTCGACTCGTGGGCCTGCTGCTCCTGGCTGTCACGAGTACCCTTCGCTCCGTATAGTCTCGTTTCACAGTGCGGAATCTCGTTTTGCTGGTTGCTAGTTCGTTTTCGCGCAGCAAGAATCCGGGATACGGCGACGGATGTGTGTCGGTCGACGATGAAACGTATTCGATTTCGTTATTCCTAAGTCGTGTATACTCGTTTCGCAGAGAATTTCACCGTTTAACAGTGTGTGGTGCGTGTTGTGCGCGACGGATTGATCACGTATGTTTTGGTCTACCTGTGACATCGACGCCCGTCAAGTTGGTGAAGCAGGACAACAGGTTCCTGTCCGACAAAGAAAAGAGGACGTACGTGCGATGGTTTTCGCGGTTCTCTCGTTTTCGTACGATATTCGTTGGATACCTATACCGAACGGTAGTTGTTATTGACATATTGATTTTGTTGGTACGGTACGCTCGTGTTCTTTGACACGTCGTGAATCGAGTTGAATCGGGAAAAATATGAAAACTCGTTTATATCAATCAACAGACACGCCTATATCGGACGAAAGTATAAAACATTCTTTGAGTTTCACATTTGATAACCACTCGATACCGTTTCCTAGCTGGCGTCTTTCACCTTGACGTTGAAACATTGAACGTACTGCCACGTTTCGGCTGATATTCTCATCATCGACCGGAATCGAGAGTGACAACCGTATGAAATTAACCAAACAATTTTGATGCACCACGTTCTTTCGTTGTTCTAACGATCGTATCTTCGATCATCAGCAACATACGCGGAAACGTTTCCTTTCGAATTTCGAAAGAATCCCCATTTTTCATACGTCTTAACTTAATTAATTTCGTTTGGAAATACGATTCGATTCGAAATAGAAGAAGTGCGTGATAAGGAGAGAAACGAAGTCACGCTGGACTGGCTGGAAGATCGATTCAAATTCATTCGGCGTTCTGTGACGTTCGTTATTTACATAATTGTACGACGTTAACGCAAGTTGTTTGGTAGACGAGAAGGGAAACGCGATAGCAGAAACAAGCTAAATAATTTTAGCCATTCATATTTTCATATCGTTAGCATTTTCTTTTCACAAAGTGAAATTACCTCGTCGTACATTCCATTTACTTTTAAAAGAAAGTATTCGATAGAAGAAAGCGTAAAAATAAACATCCTGATTTAATAAAAATTCATAATCGACCAATACTTTTTGTTGTAAGAAAAAGAAAAGAAAAAGTGGAAGGAGAAAGAGAGGAAGGAGAATATCAAAGGAAATTGCAGGATATCGGGGAAAATTCGTTTGTTTCGAGCAACTAGATTGCCAGGGAATATCGAGACAATCTCACGATTAATAACGGCGACAGCTCAGATTTTCTAACGCTCGGTTCGTTACGTTGTCGTTGTCTCGGATGCAGAGGGTAGCATCCCTCCGGGTCGTTATTCCATTGCACGCGCTGAAGGGCTCGGAACGAGAAGCAATAGGAGCGCGGCGAGGAAGAAGAGGAGGAAGAAGAGCAGGAGCAGGAGCAGGAGGAGAAGGAGGAGGAGAAGGAGGAGGAGAAGGAGGAGGAGGAAGAGGAGGAGGAGGAGGAAGAGGAGGAGGAGAAGGAGGAAGAGGAGAAGAAGGATGAGACGGAGTGTTATCTAGTTGGAACTGTTTCACGTTGCACGTTTCTCGAAGAGAAGAGATGATAGTGCACGATCTGGTTATCGAACGTTGCATGCCTGTTGTCGACGAACGCATTTATCCGCGTGGTTCGTGCTAATTCGATCGGTATGTCGTTGATGTGATCGTGGTTCACCGATTTTCTAACTTGACGTTTCATTCGTTTGGATTTGTAAACGAATCCTACAACTAGCCGAAGTAGGAAGGACAGAGAGGTCGTTGCTGGTTAATCCCAAGTTATCTTATATAGCGCATAGGGACGAAGCAATCCGTTCGTAATAGACAATTACCGCGGATGTTGATTAGAAAAGATTCGGTTAACCGCGTAACGATCGTTGTAAAGCGAACGGTAGAAAATGCATGGGAAATAGTGGAGCCAAGAGGCAAGAGCCAAGAGGCAAGAAAGCCAAGAGGCACGCATTCGTGACACACGGCGGCACGTGGTTATGGTCGTGTACCGTTTGCAACGTTTCTACCTATAGCGTGTACAGCGAGCTAGCCGGAACAACGACAGAGGGGCGAGGACAGAAGGAGAGGAGCGTTCCGGTTAGCCAAACTCGAGTCAGCTTGCCGATGGATATGGCAGCTGTCGTTCCCCTGGTTGTTTTTCCACGATTCCATCTCGCTCGACAAGCCTATCGTCGGCATCGTGCTATCCGCGAATCGAGCGAACAGGTATCGTCGCAAGGTGTTGTCCAGGCTGGGATACGCGATTCCTCGTGATAGCAGGTACGCGGCTTGCGAATCGCGGCAATCCACAGTGCGTCGTCGATCGATCGACAGACACCACACGAGCGTTGCTCGCGCGCATTCTTAGTGACGGCCAACGTGTTCGCCGACAGTGTGCGTGATATCGTGAGTTTCGGTGAATCGATCGTCGCGTGCAAGTAGGCCAGAGAAGAAGAGAAAGGAGGAGAATACCGTCGATCGAAAGAAGAAAGCTTCGCACTGCGAACAGAAGATCGAGAATCGCGCGTAATTCTATATATCTTGATAACTGTGCTCTATGATTTCGTTAAGGATGAAGGACGTGGCCGTCGATTCTCCGCGACCGATTTCCAGGCTTCGCGGCAACCTTCTTCTGCTTCTGACGTTACTCGCAGAGGTGAGTAGCATGGGTAAAATTGGGATTGGGTGATCGTACGAATCTAGGACGTGTTGTTCGAACGCCTTTCTGTGACAACAGAATCCGCGCGTACGCGACAGTTCTGTATGTACATGAGATTAAAGTTTTTTGGAAGCGTGAACTTTTAGTCCGATTCCTTGGTGAAGCAACTGCCTCGTTACTGTCGCAGCCACGGAAACTGTAGTTTCCGTCTTTCCATCTTTTCCAATTTTCATGTTGTTATTCGTTGTACCGATCTGCGATGAATCGTTTTCGAAATTCTTTCTGTTTTCTTTGAAAGTATATTCTATGGGTAAAATTAGTCTTTAGAACGATCGAAATTGTTCTTATATTTTCATATTTTTTAGAATTTAAAGTTACCTTTGGAAGCTTATACATGTTACGACGTTATACATGGAAGCGGTATACACGCACAAGCCGTGCCGCACCATCCAAGTGATAATATTAGCGAAATTCTACGAGTCATCGATAGTAATAGGCTCTTCTTCCTGACCAGATAGAATAGCTAGATTCTGATGGAAATTTACAAATTACCAGTTATTCGATTACTTTGTTTGACGTTGTTTAAAGTATAGAAGTAAACGGTCGATGAAAAATTGTGAAATTTATCTGAAAATTATCCGAATCTCTGTTGTATTTATTATAAATTCTTCTTTCCTAATTTCTGTTAGTTTACTGTTATCTAATTTCCAACAAAGTAGATCCACGGCCTAAATATCGAGGTTTATCGATATAACGAATCATTTAAATACAAATAAATATACGATAAATGATCGTGATCGGTAAATGATGTGTATATAGAATTTCGAAATTCGTTTCAATCTTTGCCAACGTAATCGTCATAATCGTTTGCTAAATTTTCGTGCAGCATATGTAACAGTAGGATAAGCTTAGCGTTATTCGAGCTATCCGAGTTTATCTTTAAACTTTATTTTAAACTATTTAAGTCTACGCAGTTTAAGAGTAGGCCGATTTTGGCTATAAAGAGTAAACTGCTAAACTAAACTGCTGCGTCGACGACCCCACCTCGTCCAACGCAAACAAGTTTGTCTTAATAATATATATCATGAATATAATAACAAGAACAACAACGTCAGCGATAATGGTAATAATAATAATAATAATAATAATAATAATAATAATAATAATAATAATAGTAATAATAACAATAATAATAATAATAGTAATAATAATAATAAATATTCTCAGTTGTTGTTGTTATTATAATTGAGTAGCGCGTGCGTATTACTTAACTTACTTCTCCAAGTGGTTTTCTTGTTTATTTCACTAGTTGTCTCGTATAACATCTTCTCGCTGTCTCGGATAAGCTAACCACAGGAGTTATCCGAATCGTTTTGTCGTTTTTCATACTTTTTTTTTTTTCAAGTTTGTTACATGTTTTGTTTGATCGTATCTATCCTTGTTGGATCTAAACCGCGCGTTATGTTCTCACGCCCTTTCGTTATTACGTCAAAGTATTTGCAATACGCAACAAATTTGATTATTCTGTGCGAACGTTGCAGACGTTGAATTTTTAAGATGTCGAAGTTTAAGCGCATTCGTAGAAGATTTGTCTGCGGCCAAGCGTTTCGATACTTTCGTGAGCTACCGTAGATGGACGCGTGCATCGCATTTCAGAAGAGAATAATATTTCTGCTATCAAATATTTTCGATCAAATATTTTTCCACCGTAGAGAATAAAGTTAGCAGCGGATTTGTCGGTTGAAAAGTTGCCCAACTCGATAGTAGATTTCACGAGTTTCGCGATAGATGCGAATCGGATCTGGTCTCGAGCTGTGGTCAGCGATCGGTGAAGGGGAACACACGGTCGGTATCTAGTCTTCTTTTGCTCGGCTGATTTGTGTCTCCGGGTTGCGAAACTCGGTTGACTTTCCCAACGTGAGAGAACGTCGCACCTCGTATCCGGTGCGATGCCCACTGACCTTTGATTTTCAATGATCCGTTCGACCACGCGACCACGTTGTTTATCCGAACGTTGATGCATGCGTTTCAACGTCTCGACACGCTGGATTTCCGTCGATTTTGAAACGTTTCGTATCGCGGAAGTTGCGAATTGCGAAATTCCCACCGGAATAATTTTACGTTTGCCGCGAGAATTTTGCTTGGCGATTTTATTGAACGCTTCTTGTGCGAACTCGTCACTCCCATATCCAGGCATATTGCTTTCGACCGCTCGCTTGTATCAACGTAATTGCGATTTGTATCCGGTCTTATCCGGTGGCATTCTCGATGTTTTAGAGTTTGATAAGGCTGCGGGTTTCGTTTATGGTTTGGCTAAGCGAGTTCCGTGAGTCGTTCGATTTAAAAAGATTGAGATAAGAATAGGAAAGCGCGTGGCTTTTGGAGGGCTTGTTATATGATTATTCTTGTTTTTCATTTATTTATAGTTGCGTCAATTAGTGGCTTTCAGTCATTAACGACACAAAAGAATGAGAAGTTACGATTACATATTACCGTACAATTTAATTGCATTTTACGTAATTTACTAGTTCTTGTATTCGTTTAACTCGCTTTTTTCTTTGTATTAAATTGTTGTTTATAAGTAGAATATTTCTGCTACGAAGGTAACGCACCGAAAGTAGTTTTTATTTTGTCATAAGCCGAAATAGATTGCTTTCAACTAATTTCTATTTTATTTGTCTCTTTTAAGCAAATAATAAATTATCTTGGAACGTAATATTTGTTTCAATATCGTATATGTGTATCGTTGTCACATTGAACAAACGAACAAACGAACAAACGAACGAACAAATGAGCGAACAAACGAACAAATAATATTTGTTCTTAGAATCGTTTTAATTTTCATTATTTTTCCATTGTACGTGTCTGAATTTGCATGCACGACGCGATGCCTGTGATAATGTACGTATACGTAAGGCTGTAAAGAAATCGGTATTTCTGACGCAGTTCATATAATAGTAATCGGAATTTACTCGAACATATCAGGATATCAACGTCAGAAAACTGTTATTCAAGTACCTTAAATATCTCGAATGGTCATTTTTATTGACTTACCCTCTACGTATACGTATCTCTTATTATCGATAATAGAGAAAATTTGGTCTAGAAGGGTAAATATGATGGCGAACGTGACATCCTTCAGAGTCGTGCGTTTCGAGATTTCAAGCTCATCGATGTTTTTTTAAACCGGACTATACATATAGTCTTATCATCACGGCGTTATATCGTAGCTAAGAGTAAGACCAATTCAAAGATTTATTTATAATACCGTGATATCCACGTGACGTCGAATACGAGGAACTCGGAAACGTTTGATAATAGCTGCGAATAATTCGATGACTACGATAGGCAGATGGAGGAAGGAAAATTTATTTCAACAAACGTTCGAAACGACGATCATCCACTTTGATCGTCCGCGTTTCCGTGAACGATCAACCCACGACTCCGTTCGTGTAACTTGCAGTTTTAACGCGTTCTCGAATATTTCCAAACGTTGTGGAAACATCGTGATAAGCTGTTTGTTCGATTACGCTCCTCGGAAACGGACTTTGTTGAAAGTTGTAAGATCAGGCAAACGCTCAGCCTATCGAATAACAGATCGATCCGACGTTTTCCGAGTTTCTAACATTTTCGTATCGAGGATCACGCGAATATCATCTTATTACGCACTTGTCCTAACCTCGGCTATACCTATATAACCTATATACGTATAGCCTAAGCACGATGATAACAGTATACAGGCTGGTATTTAAAGGCTTGAAAAAATCATCGTCGACCTTGAAATATCGAAAAATACGTCTTTGAGGATAATTTCACGATTACTATCGTATTTGCGATGTTAATCGAATGCCATGTCAAATAATGCTCTTCCTCTGACATTTTTTCATATGCTCGATAATGAGTTGGATATTTAAGGTACTCGAGTCAGCTCCCTAGCTGCCCCTGCCCCTGCCCCTGCCCCTGCGCATGTACAGGTGTGTGCATACATACATACGTACATGCATGCATACATATTAAGGCATCGGTAGTACCTAGGGACCTATATATACACGTTCGTTAAATTATTCTTAATACCTCGAGACGTTGCGCGTTTAAAGAGTTCTTTGAAGTATATTTCTTGGAATCATTTTCCTGCGATTAGCAAATAATATATATATATATATATATATATATATATATATATATATACGAAGGTACAAAAATGCGAGATAATATTGTGCAAACGCTTTTATTTACCGATTAACGAGTACCGTGAAATCGTAGAATATCGTTGGAATAAATGAAAGTTCAAGCACGAAGGATTACTAGTAGGTGTCTCACGGTTTATCGACTAAAGGAAAGTTTCTTTAGCGAAAGTACTGTTCTGCGAACCCCGTGGCGAATGAAATCGCCATTCGTTCGATCGGACAACGCCCATTTCGATTGTTTTTAAAGACCAAGATATTGTTTATAGTTTTCGAATGTCGTTTCGTGTAGAAAATCGATGCTTGTGAGCGCCGAGCTGCTGGAAACTACTCTAGGTTATTCACGTATGCTGGTGCACGGTAACTAGGATAAGTGAAAGTGAATAAAGCAACGATCGGCATAAACGCGATGCAAAGCGAGTACCCGGGGTGCGGACACGCGTTGAAGGGCAGAAAAAATAGTAGAATTTTCGTGGGTTTTACAGTATATCGAAACATTGGAACACTGTTACTATCACGAGAGGTTAAAGTTGCATTATAGACTACGGTAAAATTTAACGTAATAGAACTTTACCAAATTTATATGGTACAGGACAAAGTCGTTGGTCATTTTATTGTATAGTATATTATTCGTTAAACGTTATTTTTACACCACTTTAACATTCTATTATAAACTGTAACAGGATGTACATTAGCAGTGAAAATGTGCGAGGTAAATGTGTCGTTTCAATTATTATATCTTTTATAATTACCTGCCAGATCAAAGAAAGGTTATCTTAATAATTACTAAATATTCAGATAAACGTTCGCGCGGAAGTTTCAACGAACGTAATCGAGCTTTTAACTCGATCGTGTATTTGGTTCAGCTTTCGGTTTGAACATTTAAATATTTCGCCGAAATAATGGACGAAATGTTCTGTCTCATCGTCCTTTGAATATAAATTTTATTCGCAGTCATCGTAAACGTTTATACTTTCTTTTAACTTCAATTGTACAAAGTGAATAGACTTCACGTTCTTTTGTTTGTCATATTTAAGATAAATTTATTATTATTATTAGTTTAATTTATTAGTTGTTATTAGGTTTTTGCGCATGTGAAATACCATCGATGTACTGCAATAGCATAAATAACAGAAATAAAAGATTTATAAGCCTTAATAGGAAAATGTAGATTTTGAACGAAGAAAACGATCCATGGTGGTCTGGAAAACAAGTAATAAAATAATAATTAACTCGAGACTATGCGATAGAACCGATAAAGTAAAGGCCATCTGTTTCAATTTGTTGGAACGAGTTGGCCTTATGGACAAACGAGTACTTCTTTCTGTTTTCCCCCTTTCTGTTCATACGTAATTAAATGACTCTCACGATTTTGATATATAAATTGATTTTTAGATCGATCGCGGCTCGATAATTAACGATCGAAAACGTTCATAATTTCTAATATTTCGCGTGGATGGTATTTCGAAAGGACCGCTTTCGTTAATTTTCCATTGAATTGGTGAAATCGAATGGCAAAATGATATGGATCGAATGGAACGCAAACTGAAATGTTATTGAGCTTCGGTTAATTACGTACATGTTCTCTTATACGTATATAATGTTTATATAAAATAAAACGTCTATTATATAAACCTAAATATGGACGTTGTATGATCGATATTGATATATTTTCTACTCTTTTAAACATCAAAGCGCGCTGAATCTTAACATTGACAAATCTTTCAACAAGTAAATAGATGGAGAAACCAAATTTGTATCTTTATACACCTTATATATCTTTGGATGTAAAAAGTTATTCCTTCGTCAAGCTAATTTGTCCAATCCTAATCACCAGTCGTAAATGAGCGACGTCGAAATAACAAAAAAAATGAATAAATGAATTGTCGATTTTTGCCTCGTGCGTGCGCTTTAAATACAATAAATCGAGAGAACGCATTGGAGAAAGGTGTTTACCGTTATTGAATCTGTTTTAAACAAACGCGAAGAATAATTTTCTTCGGCAAAAGACAAGAGATACGCGTAGCAAAGAAAGATACGAGCTTTCCAGATTCTTTCGAGTAAATAAAGGAAAGATTTATCGCGTGGAAGTAGACGATTATGTGGAAGCAGAGGTATAATGGGATATCGTCCTGCTAACGTTCTACTTGAAGAAAGTTCACGTTAAAAACGTATAATACCTCACTGGACCATATATACTTTCTCTTGGAGTAACTTGCTGCATCTTAGAGCAGATGCTTGGACGAAGAACTACAGGCTTCATATAGATTTCTCGAATCATCGTCGAATCGTGTGCAAATCGAGCCGTGGATAAATGTTTTCTCTCGCCTTCTTTTCCTCGAAACGTCGCGTAGATCAAGATGTTGCGTCAGTTATTATTCGCATATTCGTTTCTTCTTCAACAGTATCGTTCCGATATTTTTTCACGAACGAGGACAGGTTGGTCGATGCAGAAGCGATTCCGCTCATGTTCGCGAGCTAGCATGCGAATTGTTTGCGGTATTTTCGCTAGACGTGATGGGATTGAGAGAAAGCCGTGACATTATTGGCCCAGAATTCGGGGCTCATGACCGCGTGCTAATTTAAGTACTCGCTACGAGGACCCTGTCCGTCGAATGGATGGCAAATAACAGTGACGTATCGCGTTGTCGGCTTTGAATTGTGCGCGTTGCGTTATATACGCTTACTGCTTGCTGCTCGTTGCTCGCTGCTCGCTGCTCGCTGCTTGCTGCTTACTGCTTACGATGTATTAGGTCGCCGCGTGGACGTTTCGTTGGTCAATATACCGTCCGAAACACTTCCGTCAGCACCATGTTTCTCATCGATATCGACCCGTCATCGAGCTAACAACAAAATTCTGTCTTTGAAAACATCTTGAGAAAACTTTTCATCGAAAATTCGTGCCGTCATAAACGACGTTTATTCTCCATTTCTTCTTTTTCGATATTTCATTCCTACTGTTTTAGATCTACCAGGTTACAATAACTACTTTCCCATCCGATGGATGGATTTTTCGATAATGCGAACCCTTTGTCGCTCGCAGATAGCTCGATCCTCGTTGAAGTAAAAACATGCTCGTTCCCTCGATGAATTGATCTGATTTATCGTAAACGTTGCTCGGGGGCGGATTGATGCCTTTTCCTGCTTGTGCATGATATTATGATATGATACGAAGCTAGAATGCTTTGACAGATAAGTGACAGAGTACTTTGCAAATCGGATGGAAATTTGTGAAATTATATGACAATCTGTTTGTGACGCGTGGTAGTAAGATAATTACAAATAGACGTGAAATGACGACGTGAAATGTATATAATTCGTTACGTTCTTTCGATTTAATGCATTTATTAGCACTTTCGAGAAATTAATATGGCAATGTAAAATATCAAATAAAATAAAGGCGCGACACTCGTAGGTAGAGATAGCAGTGCCGAAGAATGGGAGAAACTCTCAGAACGATATATCTGAAAGTAAGACTTAAAGTTACAAAGTTATTTGTAAAGATATAAAAATTCCGTTAGTTTTTATGGTCATTAAGCAGACATGTATTTAGTTGGAGGAATAATCATCGAGATTAAAGTTGATACAAGACGAAACAATTATAGTCACGATCGTTTACGCTTTTACGCTTTTATTTATTCTACTTAATTTTGTTTTTCCATTCGTTTCCACGAGGCTTTGCTTTGATACGGTTATGCGTATAAAAGCAATCAGTTGCGCTCTCATAATTTTCTAATGGTTAGAGACATTGTCCCTAAAGTAAATGAGAAAATTACCGACGCGAAAATTAGAAAGATAAATAAATAGATAAACTAAATATGTAGGTTATGCTTTGACGTAGAAATCGATTGTAATATTCTTTGATACTTTGCGGAATATTATTATCTTTATAGGTTGTTATTTTACAGATATTGGCAGTTGAATGATCATCGTTAAATGAAAATTATTATCAAGGTCGTTATTTCGCTATTTATCGTCGTTGTTACCGCTTATTACTAAACTGCAAACTCTTACGAAAAATGTTCTGTTTGTAAACGCAAAATAAAATATAATAAATAAAATAAAAGTCGAACGTACAATGCGCGATAAAGGGATGAAACACGCGTGCCGAATTATTCGGTGAACGTTTGTTAGGCGAATGTTTTAAAAGAGTCGTACAACGAGTGCTCTGATTTAGCCTGGCACGTTATCGGATTGGAATTGTAACGATATCGAGATGGCCGTATTACGAGTAATGAGCGTGCACGTGACAAGCAATCAGTTTGCATTTAGTACGACGACAACGCGTGTACGCTGTGCTCTTTATTCGTTGGTTCGCGTGTCGTGTAAAAGTTTTGCAACCTGGCAGTTGGATAGTGATGCAGAAATTCACGCTTATGCGCGCTCGACATTCGTCGTTTATCGTGGAACGTTAAATACGCTTTGTTTTCCTATGTTATTCGAGATCGATACGTTACTGTATCCGAATGAATAAAAATTGCATTTTTACGAAATTGTATATTAAACTCTTATTCTATTAGACTGTACGTACGTATAGGACATTGAAAGAACCAAAAGAATAAAAGCGTTTAGAAGCGATATTTCAAACATTTATCGTATCACAAGTAGGAGGATTTTTCATTGAAATTCGTCATTGTCGTCGTTATTATCGTACCTAGCTAGGATTTTGTAACGTAAGAGTCGGTCATTGCCACAAAGATATCGTGATAATCCAACGGAGGAAATGCTGGCCGTAAGTCTTGGACTTGGGTTGGACAGAATAGCGGTGCTCGAAAACGCGCGCAAGGGCAAGTGCAGAGGCCGCGTGTGGTTGCCTGTGGTCGTGTGCGGTTGCTCTGCTACGTGTGTCTTGCATCCGGATGTGAGCTCGGAGTACATCCTGGTCTAGCCAGAGAGGATGCGGCCGCGTGCACAACGAAAATAGAGCAGACGGGAGAAATAAACGAGCAAACTACTCGACGCAACGCGTCGTACCGGGACCTCGCGGGTATCGCGTTGTCACGAGATCGTGCTACTTGCATGCCACGTGAATAACTTTCGAGGAAAAGAAACGCGCGATCTCGAAAGAAACTTGAACGGCGCGAAGCAAAATTTTAATCGACCGGTAGAAACGCGAGTTACACGCGTTTCCTTCGTCTAGCTGTCATATGTGAGATTCGAGCGATCGAAACGCGATTACTAGCGAAATAAAAAGCGATTGTTTAGCAACGGAGAATATCAATTTCAATGCAAATTTTCAACAAATACGGTGAGAAACGTTATATTTAATATTTTATATTTTATATTTGTTTTATAAGATGGAGCTATGATTAAGTAAATTCCAACTATTGGCCTGTTCCATAAGTAATACGGTCCAGATATCGAATCGATATCGAATTGGTTTTCACGTACTGGACAAAAATGATCGCATCTTTTTTATCTTTTTATCTTTTTTATCTTTTTAAGTTGCCCCATTTGAATTTCGTGAAATTTCGATGCTAACAATTTCCATTGTTTCGAACTTAACACACCAGATAACCCAAGAGTAGATTATCGTACAAATAAATTTGAAGTAATTTTTTGTCATTTATTCTCGCCGTGATTCTGTAAAGCGAATGGTAAACCGTAAAAGTGCATACCGTACGAGTGACAAACGTTATTCGATAATTGGATGGTCAAATTAACGATTAACCGCCGCGTTCTTTGTCCCGTCTATGCTTGTGCCGCTTACACTCTCGTTCGCAAGTCAATCGGGACATCTGCTAGTTTCGTATGGAACGTAGTAAACGGATCTAGATGGTGGAAGGAAAGATTTATCGATTGAGATTATCCGTTTGCACGATAACGATCCAAAATACGTGGTAAAGTCAGAGTGAAAATAACGAACAACGAATTCAGGCCTACATTTTGAAGCGCGCAGTGAAAGTGCGCGCACACACGCGCGAATATTCGCGCATGTTTCGTTCGTCCTTCGATCCAAGTACCACGATCAAGGAAAATTTTAACCGATTAGTTACGAAATTCAGAGAAATTTTCCAAAATTTCAATCTGACTCGTGGAATCATTTATTACGGGCGATAATAATGACGTCGAAGCAATGGAAAATTGAATAATTCGATCGTTTCACCGCTTGTACAGTTCTCACCGTACTCTATCTTTTGAAACGTCTACAATGCTAATAATTTCGAGCGAGACGTTTTAAAGAGTACGTAAAATTCCTATCTGAGATATTTTTTGCTTAATGATTCTACGTCAAATAATTTAAACGATATAAATCGAGTTTAAGCAACTGAAATAATTTAAACAGAATCGATGAAACGTTTCTTTGATCACGAAAATTGGAAATGCAGCGCCGAATCGGATGCATCCTAGTTCTTCCAATATATGGATGATAAAAGAGTCGTTTAAACGGTGGATACATAACGCAGGCGTGAGAAAAAGGAACGATTAAAAGATCTCTCGTTCGGACCACCAGTCGGCTACTTTTCTTTTACACCCTGTGACATCAGAATTCTGGGATCCTTTTGACGCATGTGGTGCATCGTTTGCATTTTTATCGCTCGCCATTTGACATCTACTTTTGCACGCGGAATAGCCGCGCGAGTGAAAAAAGGTTGGAGGATTTTCCACGCGTGGGAATATTCTGCAGTGGGAATTTCTACTAATTTGAGATTTTTAAGAAGCGGTCGTCGATCTGAACGATAACGCGGAACACGTTTCGCGTTGAGACGAGACAATATCGAAAAATGCTACGCAAGTAGACAAATGCAATGAAAAGCGTTGTAGAGATATTTGATGATTCGATTTCATTGCAGCGTATGCGATATCGAGCACGAAAAGAAAACTCGACGGGTACAGAGTTAACATTTTTCGATACGAAAAGCTGATGGATCTTAATCCAGATAGCATGTATTCGAAATTTTATCTGTTTAATTATACCCGTAAAAATAATATGAATATCGATATAATAGTTGGACAAATAAACAAAATATTTCCAAATATTTTTAGGATATAAATTTCTTTGTCATCCACGTTCATTTTCTACGAATTTCTACGGTCCTCGCTGTAAAACGATCCTTGAAACGCATTACCTGCTTATAGTACTTTGCCACGAATATCCCCAGATTTGCATACAATGTTTCGACTTATCGTAATGCAAACTGACGGATTTCGTTTCTCTCGTTCTTTGTATAAATTATCTTGCCTCGGATTATCGTTATACAAATGCTGTATGTTTCAACTTTTATTTATAGCGTTTCATCGGCGTAATTTTTCATTTTGAAAAGTGTAAACTTCTTTAGTAATCAAGGTAGATGGTTGCAATCTGTTCCTGGAACTGGAAATTCGAAACGCTTTGCCAACGCGACATGCATCGCGGCCGAACTTTGGTCGAACATCGGTCCTTTACTGCTTGGCCATTCCTTCGATGGCGTCGTAGATCGTGCGATAGAAACCTTAATTCGTTTGATTACCTGTTTCATTCGCATTTCAATCTAGTACACGTCAGTCTATAGATGCGTTGACTTTCGTGTCTCAGCTTTAATCGGATATAAATCATCTTTTAGTCACATGTAAATGTGCTAACAAATGTAACGTAACTAAAGTAAAGAAGAATCTTTTTTCTACTCTATCGTAATTTAATGCCTACGTTTCTCTCTACGATGTATTCGCATTTGTACGATCGGTACTCTTCCCAGTCCAGAAAGGTTAAGACGTTGTTCGACGTTTCTGGTCGTCTGTGCGCGTTCCTTTGTCACGAACAGCTCGCTCGGTTCTCAAGGGGACTGCCTTTCACTAATCTGCATCTGACGTGTCGGCAGACGATTTTTGTTTTTAAAGCCACGACGTTTGACGTCAAACGTCAAGCGTAAAATCGTCAAACGGAAAAGGGTAAATTTCAACGCACCGCGTAAGATGTCTCACGGCGTACGAGAGAAAAAAAGGCGTTTCGATCGTTGATGTTTGCGTGGATTAAAAGCGTTTTATGACTGGTCGAACAACCGTTCTCCGCCGCCTCCGCTCTTTCGAGATGCGTGTATATGTGCGTGTGTGTGTGTGTATGTCCGCAAAGTTCCGTTACGCTGCGCATAATTACGCGAGTCCAACTCAGACACCTAGAAACGCGTTTTGCGTGGGTACAATAGCTGGAACCATCGAGCTAACTATGTAGCTAGCGATATCGAATCTAACGACGTCTATCGGAAGAATTGTCAGAGTTGAACGCGAGTACCTTGCACGGCAATCTCTTGAAACGGATACTTGTACGTTCAGGTGAAAATCGTATTGGCGTTTCTTATTTGGCACGTGTACGACGAGAGATGGAGAAAAGTTTGCAGGAAAGGCTGAAACTTTGCATGGAAACATTTGAAAGGAGATAGCTTAGATATGTACGTTTTCGATAAATACACGCAGATAGAATAGATGATGGGAATATGCAGTAAATTTTCCAATTTTCGCGCTTGATCCTTTCTAATATAATGATACTAATAATAACGATAACAGTCACCTCTCGGCTTTCGCCTATTCCAATCTCCTGCTTTTCCTACTTTTATCATCTTCCATTTTACTTATTTCCTACTTTACCACATATACTCTAAACATCCTTTAAGTCTAATAATAATAATAATAATAATAATAATACGTTGTTTCCACTCGCTCTTCTCTTCGAAAGCACAATTACATATCAAGAATATGATGTTGCTGCAACTACGAATATCTTAGGATCTTAGGATCTTACGAATAACCGAAATATCGTTGTTTGGAAATCAATTAACCAGCTACTGTGAAAAATTTCCGCAGTTGATGCACTTTGAGAGTTTCATGCTCGTAGGGGCGATTACGTAAATCTTTAATTACGCACAGCCAAAAGTTACAGGAGCGCGCGCACGCACATACCGTCATCGGTCAAAGTGGAACGTGCAGTGTACCAAACGCGTTTGGAAACCGTTCGCTTCTTGCATCGCGTTGCTCCTTTTCCGATTAATTATGTCACGGTTTCGTCACGGTTTCTATTTTTCGCTCAAGTAAATCGCTTTCGTCTCACGAATCGGCGTGAATTCTGCTTTTTCTTTTCTCTTTTGTAACGTAATTGCTCACTGTACAGCGATGTGTAAATGATTTCTAACGATGATAATTCGATATTTGGTTAAACGAGAAAATTTTGAACGAATAACGCTTGTTGGGAAGAAAATAATGATACCGTGTGTATGAAACATTTATGACGATTGATCGGCGTTGTTGAATTCTGTTGTTTGTCTGTTCTTTTATTCAAACGTATATAAATAAGATTGTTCGATTGCTCCTTTTTTCTCGATATATCATAATTTCTAGTTAATTTATTAAAACGATAGATTACTTTTTGTTTCGATAAGACGATCGGTCTCTGCAAACTATATATTTTCTATATATTTTTCATTGAATTTTAAAGGAAATTCTCCATTTCTCCCGTGTTAATCAACTGCCCACTTTGCGAAATATCTAAATCTTGCCTGACCTTCCTCTTTCACGACTCGCAAATGGCTTGAGAGCTTTCGTTCGAAACGCTGTTACTGGCATACACTCCACTGATAAATATCCGATAAATATCCGATAAATATCCGATAAATATCCAGACACTTTGATATATCTCGCCACGAAATGTAAACTCTGCCACCGTACATAATAATTAATTAAAAATAAATTAAATATCACAAGCGATGGAATAAAGTGATTCGTGGAATGAGAAGATGATAAATTGGAAGAAATACTAAACTAAATAAAATGAATGGTTTTTTATGTAATCAGCAGGTAATAAATTTAAATTATCGATCGAATGTACGATTCATGCATATAACGTCTATTTCATATACCACGTAGGTACTACTTTTTACAGCGCTTGAAGAAAAATCTTCTTTGCCGATGATTTGAAAATTACACGATCTCGCGATAAAGAGTTTCCCACGCAACAAGGTGCCGAGGCATTGTGATTTTATTATTTCATAGCTTGCAAAATAATGGCCGTTTAAAATGGCTGCAGATGCTTCTTATTCGTAATTTCGTTATTAAATCGATACATTGTGAACGGAGCAGGTATCGTGCCGAGCTGTTATATACTTTCGAGCGGTTCGCATAATAATAATAATAATAATAATAATAATAATAATAATAATAACAACAACAACAACAACAACAACAACAACAACAACAACACAGTAACGTTAATAACTGAAAGGATAGGAAAATTATCAGTTATGTAAAATTTAAAGCTTCGACTCTGTTCGAAAAATAACAGACGATGTGGAAAAAGTGACTTGGAACGTGATTAATAACTCGAATAAATGGAGATTTCCCGCAGTTTTAGTTTGATTGTTTCTCTTTTGTTCTTTCTCTTTTTCCTGTTTCCTTTCTGGAGAATTCATCGATTGCGTAAAACGTCGTATTACACAAGTTAGCAGAAACGTATCGAGCATCTGGTAAACAGGAAGTCGGATCGTTAAGCACACACGCAGATCTTATCCGACGATTACCGGTTGGATTCAGCTATTGTCAGGATATTGCATCGTCGGATTAGATCGTTTCGCGGAAGGATGGTCGTTGCTGGCAGTTTCGCGGATGGTCTTTTGTGCATTAAATTGATCGAAGCTGTGATTTTCTTTTATTTGCCAGTGTTGCGATTTTTTGTTGAAATTTGCCTGGAATCAATCGCCATGTTATTACCTTCACATATGCCTGTACGGTACAACGATAAAATCTTAAGAAACTTTGACTTAAAGATAATTGTACATATTCCTTTTTTTTTTTTATACAGGCGCACGAAGGACAGAACTTTCGTTCGTAATATTTTATTCCGGGCACATGGATTATTTTAATTGTTTTACTTGTTATTTAAATTATCGTGGGGATATGAATTTTCATTTTAACTTTAGTCCTAATTTTGCTGGAAGAGTGTCGCTTTACGGTTACTTTATGTAAATTAGAGAGAGATAGACAGATAAGATAGCTTTACTAAGGCCCAATTATGTTACGCAAGTGATTTACCGTAAAAATAATTGTTCTTTTTTTAACAAGAACGATTATCATTATCTAGCTCTCTACACATAAACTATTATAACTGTCGTTACCTAGTTTCGATGCTTTTAATCTCAAAGCACTTGAATTATTCGTATTTTGCACGTATAGTAGTTTCGCGAAACGAATGCTTCTTTAGTTTATTTACCGATATATAAACGTTAACGTTTACTTTTTCTATTTGCTAGTTTCGTTAACTGAATCGTTAAATTAATAACACAGATACGTCGACTTTTTAGTCGGGTCGATCGTAACTCGAATATAGTTTATCTTTGAAACAAACGAAACAACACCTAAAGAAATCTCTAAGCGTCTCTGAGAAAAGGAATAGTTGCATTCTATATTGGAGAGAGTCGCAATTAAGCAATTAAACGACGAGACGTAACTCGTCTTCCTCGGTTAACAGATCGAAGAATGAATTTTGATTTAATCGTTTTCATTGAAACTATTTACTATTAAAGCAATACCATTTAAGAAAAGCGGTTGATCTATTATTTTTCTTATTCCTACGATCGGTCGGCAGAAATCATTTCTTTTATGCGCAGTCACATAAAAACGCGCGCGCGCGCTCACGTATACAGAGTGTTTTATAGTTAAGCCAACATTTCATAATAGAAATACATGTTTGAAATTCTAAATGTTTCTCGTTTGAGATACCTTATCGAATATACTGTAGCATTTTAGTCGTTTAACGTACGTATATTCCACGAGTTAAGTGACAAATTACAGTGAATGAGCTGCGTTATCTCATTTTGTTTGATTTCTATGTTAGCTGCACCATTCGTATGACAAGAACGTTTACGATACGTATTTAAAAATTATACCTATTGCTTAATAATCAACATTCGTGACACGAGCATTTACGTGAAAAATAAATAAAGAAAAGTTTTAAAAGTTTCATTTATATCTCTTTATTACTATTTCTTCCTTTATCTAGATTCTACGATTACGTAATATTTCAAGAGATATTTATAACGCTATGATAAACCATTTTCCTCGAAGCAAGAAATTTTTTCATGTTTCGGATTGCCGAATATCCGTTATTTCGATACGTATTTTATACTTTAAAACCATATATTTTGCCTGTACTTTCCAATATTCTACTTTCGCATCGCATTTATATGCTACTTTCCTGCATATTTCTTAATGGATCAACAAATTTTACAAAATAAAAAAGAGATGCAATTCCAAATGTATATAATTTGATTTATATTTCGGAATAAAGATAACGTATGTTGATTTTCTTCGATTTAAACAAAATATCTTGTGAAATAACTGAATCAAAGTAACTCGTCATATTTTTCCATCATCGAATTTACATACGGTTCGTAACAGATTCGTAACGGATTCGTAGCAGATTCGTAGCAGATTCGTAGCAGATTCGTAACACGTTTAATTCGGAAAAATGCATAAAATTTTTCCGTGTCGTCGGCGACACTGCTACGAATTGCTACTGTAAAAACGCAATACACCTGCAAATTTGAAAATTTGCAATTTTTTTTGCAAAATTGATCTTTCAAAAATTAGCAAAAAAAGGAAAGAAAAGAAAGGATCTGCAGATTCGCGTCTGGGTCACGAAGATCTCCAACAGGAATCGCCCAACGAACATCGCAAAATTATAAAGAGTGGCTTTCTTTTTTTTCTTTCTTTTTTTTTCTTTTTTCTTTTTCCTTCTTTTGTCGTTTCGACGAGAAAAGAAGGAGGGACAATTGAGTTCGTCGCGTACACTTTTTCCATTCGATTAGTAAAATTTTCACGGACGTAAGGACTTTCTCTCCGAAATTCGATTCAAAGGGACCGTGGTGCTCGTTTTTCTCGAGAATGTTTGTCTCTGACAAACCCAAGACCTTTCGGTTTACGCCATTAGGTATTCCACGCAGGGACGCCACGTATAGTTTATTTAGAGATTCGGGGCTCATCCGTGAACGAAAAACCGGAGCAGAACAGAACGAATATACACGGAATTCCTGTAACGGCGACGAATATTCGTTCGTGAAACTAGAATCTGAGCGAATTAGAGTATATCGGTAGAATTTGCTCAATTAAAATATCGATGATCGTTCGGAATCGTACTCTCGTAGCCTCGGCGATCGTCGATGATTTTCCTATATGTTGTAGAGATCAAGGTTTCGAACGACTTTTCCCTCTACGTTTATACCGCCTCGCTTTCGCCTTAGCTTTCGAGATACATGTTCGAAAAACACTGTCGGCGTTATTTTATCCGGCCGTCGTAAGCGTGCTGGCAAACGACGCGAATATATATAAACAGAATTCGGCGTAGCGATATCGACGGTTTTTCGCGAATATCTGGCAAACTAGGGCCGAGCGGCGGTTACATGTATAGGAAAAATATTGCCACTGAATCATGCCACCGACAACATGTTCGAAAGTCATCGAAATCGAACAATTGCCACTCGCAGAAGTGGATGCCGTACGATTTTTCGTTCGAGACGTAAAATAAATCCGTGCATCGATTGCGCAACGTGGATCGGCGAGCGTGACCTTCCTTCGGCCAAACGATACACGTACGTACATACCTGTAACTTACGTAACTTGTTAACGATATATAGAAACGACGCCGAGCGTTGTATACGCAAAGCGTTGTTACGAGTACGTCGCATCCTGTCTGCAGGCGTACGCGTAAATGAGAAGAAAACGCGTTGTACTTGGGCCACGTGTTTGCGATCGAAAGCGTGTAAGTTGAACGGCGATAAAAACCGCAAGCGATTCGGCCGCGACAGACTTGCCCATGGCAGACATACTTCTTCCCTGGTCGTGGACATTGAAAGCGAACACGGAGAAAGCGTACGTACATCGTACATACGTTAAAAGTAAACGGGCCTCGATAGATCGTTTCATCGATCACCTGATAATATCTGTCTGGTTGGATCTAATAGTTTCTTAAATCGTTCGTTCTCGTGATTTCTTATCTATGCTGTTTCTATCAATTTCTATCTATTTCATATCATCATATTTCATAAACTATATATTGTTTTAATAGTTTCAAGAATACGTAGGAAGGAATTTCTTAGTTACTCGCTGTCCTTTGATAGAACAAGATTAATTTATATCAGTCAGTTTTATGCGCAGACGTTGTTAAACTCGGAAGGAAGAGAAATTTGATCGCACCATTGTTCCACGAGGATTATTTGCGCTTGAGTTTACAAGTGCTATTCCACGTTATTGGAACTTGTGTCAAAGTCTCGAGAACTAGTTGGTGCGAGTTAAGAGGTAATCGTTCGAAGCAAGCGTTCTTGCGTGCCTTGGTATTGCTTTCGCGATAATCGCGCTAGATATTTTCCGAATATGTACCGCGAAAATATCCTACGCCAGACGGCGGATTTTGCAAAGAAAGAGAAATAATTGATAAGTAAAAGGAATCTAACGAAAAAATGAATGTGACTTTCTTTAATAGGTGAATTGTTGGAAAACGTGAACGACGTTTTATTTATATATGTATGTATGTATATATGTATGTGTGAGATGCTGTCACGGGTACGGTATTTTTTCCCGAAAGTCAGGAAACGTCTGCGTTTCAACATCTAATTTCGAAAGTGAAAGTTTTGATTTTAGCATTGTAATAAATCGTGGAATTGGAAATTTTTCGTTCATATAATAATAATAATAATAATAATAATAATAATAATAATAATAATTACATTGGTCGGAGAAAATTGTATAAAGGAAGTAAAAGATGCACGAATTTACGGACCACTTTGGTAAAATTGAAAAGTTGCAAATTAAAAACGATTGCGTTCTGTCTAGATATCGATTGAAATATATCAAAGGAAAGGCGAAAAGAGACGGAGAAAAACAGTCAGAATCAACGATACTTGAACCTTATAACAAAGAAATAGAAATAAAGGGCTATCGTAAAATATAACGGTATCCTTTAAACGTCGATTCGACTAGGCAAAAAACAGTAAAATATATCGACGAGATGTCAACAGAGATCTACGAGGATTCTTGCAGAGATATTCTCACGTTTTTATGTGTCGTACGAGTCACGAGTCAGAATCGGAATCGGAATCAATGACATTCAGTATCAATCGTGATGGCGATACTTACGCCTAACGGAATACGAACGTGAATTCTCGTGGTATTTTTAGTACTCGTCGACTGGTGAGCCGGCAGCTAACGTATAGATTGTTGCACCCCTGCTCCATTATGATTTATCTCGTTAAACGGCACGACGAACGCGTCTCTATTTACGCCGAGTCGTCGCATCGAGCTCGATCGCGAGTTGCGACGACCGTCTATCTATCCGTCTCTCTTTCTGTACAATGTACGAGCTGCTTTGGAATTTCGCGCGACACGTCGCATCGGTATACGCGTAACGTTCGCTGCACCATCTAATCCGCGTACTCCAGCGTATTCCGTGTTCGAGGCATTCGTGCGCGTTAGACACCACTCGCCAACAGAGAATAAACGACTCGCGGTTTTTTTAACGAATCAAACGAATCGGCGACTGACGGAGAAAAGAAAATTCCAGTAGATCGTCGAGAACGTAATTTATCTTTTTCACTGGTACCGTTTCATCGATATTGGGAAAATTGAGCAGCTCGTAACGAAGACGATCTCGGTGAAATTTTTCAGGCTTTTTACATACTAACGTATTCCGCTACCTTCATCTTGAGCGTTGCAACTCCGAAACATCCCTCTCATTTACCTCTTAGAATTCAGCGATTTACATACGCGCAAGATGTCGCACGTTGATTCGTACAGTTAGTATTCGTTAAGCACGACACGAGTCACGCGCGCTACGTCACGTTTGCTTGCGATTCTAAATCAATACAGGGTCGTCTAAATTCCTAATGTAATCGTGTTGTTGCATCGCGACAAGTGAACCGATACACGTAAAACGATACGTTAGCGTGCAACAATACTTGAACGTATTTGAAATATTTGATACATCGACGAAGTCAAGTTGATTTGCTGCTTTATTTGAATTCTCATCGTAGAACAATGCCTTTCTTCTGTCCGCTTTCGAAAGTGTCAAGACAAGCATACGATGGCTACATCGTAGCGATAGTTTTCGCATTAAACGAGCTTGACGTTTAATTTTAAAGTAAGAGAGTATAGTATGATGAAAAGATTCGGAGTTTATGCGTACTCGATAATCTCCATCTCATCATCGATGGTGTAAGGTGTAAAAACCCGTTTCTCGTGTTTAGAATAGAATAACGATATCTGCTATAGCGTGGCGATGAATACGGTATCGTAGACTAATCGCAAGTTGCGTCGGTTGTTTCGACGGAGAATCAAAATATTTTACTTTTCGAGGATTTAACGCGATACGAATTCGTTAACGTTAATCTTAGATATTGAGATTAATCGTATCGTATATCTTAATTTTTGTTCGATCGGCACATTCGTTCGATATTTCATTTTACTACAGTTTAATGCCATATTCGTTCAAGAAGGCCGTATACACTGGACGATATGTTTGACGAGGTGGCGAAATCTGATCAATTTCGTTCACGGGCGCGTTATTTATCGATTATCGTTACAATTAAATATTTATCGCGCGTTACAGTTAAATTTACAATATCGTTACGTTTAGACCTATTTCTCCTTCTAAAAACCAGAGATTGGCATCTAATTTACGAGATGGTAAGGCGACGATTTACGTTGAAATAATTATTACGCATGACTATTGTGATATCGTGATCGCGTGTTACATAAAGCGAAATCGTAGCATTTCTGTGTCGCGATATTGCGTATCTGGATCATGATACAGAGGCACCCGACCAGACGAGGCCACCAGTCAATGGCAAAGAGGCATAAACCTTTGTGGTATTTATAGTATACATTTATAGTATCATAGTGAACGCTCATATTCTTTGCTATTGGATAAGTTATACAGCAGAAGTCTGATTATCATCCGAGTTTCATTCTATTCATAGCAGGACGACCCCGGATAGCCGAGGCCATTCCAAGAATCGAATCGTACTATCGAAATCTCGTTAACGAAAGAATCAAATATGTTGCCTATGTACACGTATATAAGTTTTTTTTATATTTTCATCTGCATTTTAGAAAGCGATATCGATGCTGACCTTTTTCTTTAGTTCGACTCTTAAAATTCGACTCTTAAAATTCGACTCTTAAAATTCGACTCTTAAAATTCGACTTTCTTCAAACTCGACTCTGAAAGGTCTAGAAATAATGCTAGAAATCTTTGGATCGATCGGAGCCATGAGATAATAATTTGATCGAACCGAGATGAAACCGGGAGCGAATCGAGAGAGGACCGGTGATAGCTAAATCTACGTTGGCGTCGCGTTTCAATGACGAGCAACCATAATCAGCGGCAACGTACGCGCGTAAAGTAATTTCCGGCAAATTCCGCTCCAACCCTGTCCGAATGAAATTCTCCGTCGGTTTCCCACGCGCGTATATACACGCACACATACACGCACGTATATACAGACGCCATATGCCCTTGTACATCCCGATTCATAAGTATCAGTAAATTTGCGAAAAATTCGGTGAAACCAGAATGCCAGGGGAGTTATAAAAAATTGTACAATCGTTTGAAAATGTGTACAGTGTACGTTGTATTTGTTATAGCATTCCGTACTTTTGTACAACTAGACAAATTTCATACTACGGATTAAAAGTTCTTTAAATAGGCTTAAAAGCATTGCGAAATATCGTGGCCTACCGATAGGATAGGACCGATCCAATGAATCCACGATACAATAAAATCTAAAATGTTTTACGTACTTCCACGAAGTATTGCACCGTGTATATTTTCTAACTTGTGTATCCATCATTTCTTCGCATTGATTTCAAATTTTATCGACATAATACGAAATGTTTTACATCACGCGTTGTTATACTTTGCGTAAAAGTTTTCTATGATAGATGTTGAAACGTTTCCGCGAGCCACATGTGCTAATACGTGGCTGGTTTCGTTTAAAGTGATAAATCTTCTTTTATGGTCTATTTATGAACGGGAGTGTACATATGGCACGACCCAGCGGATGGGTTATTTCGCTGTTCTTCGTACAATTAGGAATTCCTGTCGTCGTTCGCGACGACGTGACGCGCGCCCAAGCGCCGGATGAAAAGAGCTACGACGAGGAAAAGGGAGCGCGCGCGAGCTGGTCGGATTCTGTGGGAAACGGAGAGGCGAAACGAAGGAGGGATCGATATGTAGGGAGCTGAACGTCGCGACCGGATCTAGGAAAAGCGGCTCGAGGCTTGCACGCGCGCCATCGTCGCGACGGAGGAAATTTTTCGGAATTGGTAAAGAAGAACTTGGAAAACTTGTTGCGCGAATAGGCGATAGTTTATCGGAAGAGGCTGGATAAGGAGAAACAGGCAAGAGACGGAGCAGGCTGTCGGTGAATTCCAACAAGTTAGAAAATCGAAATTACCGATATGGTTGAGAACGTTGCGTTAATACCGTTCGAACGATGACGAGAACTTGAACGGTAGAACGTTGGAGACGAGTCGATAATGCGAGAGAGACAAGGACCGAGGATGTTGGTATGGATGTTGGTTTCTCAGAGATCTCGAAGGGAAGAAGAATCTCGATTGCTCGTCGTATGCAAAATGAAATTTTCGGCTTTTCATGGTATAGAAGCAGCCGAGGTTACGAAAATCTCAACCCAATAACCAAACGACGCTGTAAGAGTTGCTCGAATGAACGAATTGCTCCCTGTGACGTTGGAATACGATACAGTTTCCTCTCGTTCCTTCGCTGAAACGGAGGTACCAATGACAGATAGAACGGTCAAATTGATATCGTTTTTTTTTTTTTCATATATATATTATTCGCTGTCCGCTGCAAAGTGTCGCGTTGCGGTTGAGTAACGGCATTATAAATTTGCGGTGCGCCTCTTTCCCACGTCTGTCTCACCGCTTCCGGCATACCGTGAACACTGTATAGTATACACTGTACATTGTAAGCATGTACCAGCGATAGCACTCTATCGGAGTTCATAGTTACGAGCATCGTCGTCGATAATATCGCTACGAGTCGATTTTTAAACTATCGGGTCGTCCGAAAAGTTTCTTTCGTTCTATAAGGGAGTAATGGATGTACAACATTTCCCGTTTTATATTATTTTATCGAATTACGTATGATCCATTTTGTTCTATCAAGATAAAGATTACAACGTTCGACAGATTAGGTTTCATGTTTGTATAAAGATGCGTCGTTGCAAAAGACGCGTCTGTAAAAGAAAGACACTTTTCGGACAACCTAACAGATAAGAGAATTTCGTTTCTACGATCGATCTTTATCGGTCCGTACGTACAACTCTACCGATCACCCTTTTTAACGTATTACGGTTTGAGAAATATCCCAGCTGTCGACCAAATTACCACCCGCTGTTATACCGATTTTTCTTATTTGTAGTAAATGTTCGATTTTTCATTTTCTCGGGCGTTCGTACAAATACATACCGTTGTCAAAGGTGTTAATCGGTTCTTTTTAGGTCACGTATTCGGCGGATCTCGCAATTGAGATACCAGGAAACTTGAGTCAAGGCGGTTCCTGGTATCGTTTAGACTACAGTCCTGCCGTTGGTTATCCGCCGCCAAATACCACCATAGCCGCTACCGACATCGGTGATGTGATCAAATTCAAGGACGGACTTCCTGGCACTAGATACGAATTTTGGTTATACTATAGCAATAGCACGCTTCACGATTGGCTGACATGGACTGCGTCGATAACTACAGGTACCGTAAATTTTACTCGCGATACGTGTTTTGGACGAAACCTATCGTTCGAGTTATTCGGAAACCAGGCGGAGTCTACTTTCGCCGAAACTGCAGAAACCTTATCTCCTCCCTGATTTCGATGACTTTGAAGCACATTATAGAAATCGGCGTAACGAACAACTTGTTCCTATATTGATCTATACTATCTATATATAATCCTATACGTAATCAGCGGTCGGAATTAGTTTGCGGGATATTCGGAAAACAATTCTCCCTCTCTCAGGCCTCCTATGCTATGTCTCTACGCTTCCCCCGGGATTCCATCCTTCTCCGCTGATTTTTTTCTTTCTTCTTTAATTTACTTTATTCTATTAAAATTCCTTCTCCGTGTGCTCTTTCTCTCTTTTCCTTCCTTACTCTTTCTTCCGATTCGCCCAAAAACCTGTTAAAATGTTCCCTGCATTTCGTAATCGTAAAGTAGATTTCCATAATCTAATTTAATCCGATCCAATCTGATCTAATCTAACATAATGTAATGATAATTAGTCGATACAGCGTAAACGTTTTTCAATACTTGAAATTAGTCCGGTATTCCTCTGGAATTCTATAATGCTCGTATAAAATTATCAAGCAGACGATATCTAACTAGACGTTGCGTCGAAAGTATCATGGGATATTAATTAAAACTCCCAACGAGATCGACATTTAATCACGTTCTTACCTTGCTGTCTGCTCGGTTTTGCAAATTACTCGCGATAATTACACGGAGAGGGCAGGAGGTATCGAATGAAAATGAATACGCACATTTTTGTTGAGAAACGTTTGTTTTGCAGCCCCGGATCCGCCATCGAACCTCACGGTCTCGGTACGAAATGGAAAGACGGCGATAGTTTATTGGGCGCCACCAGCCCAAGGCAATTATTCCGGTTTTCGGTTAAGGGTGCAAAGTTTCAGCGATACCGGAAATCCAAAAACCAGCGTCATTCCTGCGGACGCGGTCCCCTACGTGCTACGTGATCTCATCCCTGGGGCTACGTATTCTCTTCAGCTTTTCACCGTGTTAGACACCAAAGAAAGCGTGGCGTACACCAGCAGGAATTTCACCACCAGTGAGTCGATCGAATTACACGCGCGCGCTTCGTTACGCTTGCGCTCCGCGAGATTGCAAATTATTTCGATGCGACGATTTCCTTACAAAACAACCAACGACGGTTTCGCGTATAGATAGCGCACGTTTCTTTTATTCTTATAGAACCCAACACACCGGGCAAGTTTATCGTGTGGTTTAGGAACGAGACGACTTTGCTAGTCCTCTGGCAACCGCCCTATCCTGCTGGCATTTACACCCATTACAAAGTTAGTATAGATCCCGCTGATGCCATAGAATCCGTTCTTTACGTGGAGAAGGAAGGAGAACCTCCTGGGCCTGCACAGGCTGCTTTCAAAGGACTCGTCCCTGGTAAGATATTTATTCAAATAATTGAACGTAGAGCGAAGAAAATCTCAGAGCTGAGGATAAACGTATCGGTAGAATTTGTTTGTAATGTCACGGTTAAATCGTTTCCGAGACGATGAGATACGTTCAGGTAACTGGCGTTATAAAATATTTCGTTCGCACGTTTCAAACGATCGTCGTGTACCATACTTGCGCAGAATTCACAAATATCGGGATTTTCTAGTTTCTCAAATATTTGTCAAATAGTCGTTTCGTCGCTGTTCGATTTTCTGCCTTTCGCCTCGCGCTTACGTCTCTAATTTCGAACCGACGTTACGGATTGTAGCTTGTCGTTTTGATATCCTATTTCTGTTCACCGCAGGCAGAGCTTACAATATTTCCGTTCAAACGGTGTCAGAGGACGAAACCTCCGCTCCCACGACTGCTCAGTATCGGACGGTGCCATTACGTCCCCTCAACGTTACGTTCGACAAGTCTTCCATAACGTCCACTTCCTTTCGCGTTTTCTGGAATCGGCCCGAAGGAAACTCCGAATTTGACAAGTATCAGATATCTTTGGGAGGCAACAGAAGACTAGCGCCGGTTACCAGGAACAGAGACGACGAGAGCAAATGGGAATTCAAAGACCTAGAGCCGGGCAAAACTTACCAGGTGGTTGTGAAGACAGTCTCGGGCAAGGTTACCAGTTGGCCAGCTAACGGAGACGTTACTTTAAGTAAGTTTTCCTACTTTCTACTTCGTTGTCGACAACTTTCTTTCTACTTCGTTCCGAACTTGCACGAAATTACAAGGATAATATCTCCCATATAAATAAGTTTCTATTTCATCTTTTCCCAATCCTCTGTGCAGATGTATAGACGTACAGAGTGTATACCTGTACGTGTACAGTCGGCGTTCGAGTGGCAAATTATTTATAAATATCATTTGAAGATTAAGATACGTTTTGCTAGTGACAAAACAGTTGTTCAACTTCTTGGTGTCGAACGACGTCTTTGGCGTTATTATTAGACAGTGAATATCTTTTAAAAATTAGTACACGGTATGAATAATACGGTTAAAGGTAAAACGAGTGACGATAATATTTACTCTCGCTAAATATCGCGGCTTATTAATATCGTAAATGATTAGAAGTAAAGTATAAGAAAGGATAAAGTTTGCGGTAAATATCCTGCAACCTTTATGTACATTTTCCGATTTCTTTTTAACTCTAACGATACGAACGTGATGGTCGTATTATGTCATACGCTGTAGAAATTGTTTACATAACACGCATGATACACTTGGCGAATGCGTTTCTCTAGGCGTTGAAATATTTTTCCCAGTCATTATATATTTTGTTACTTTCGTGTTTGTGCGTGCGTCGTGTAAAATACGTAGGCGACGATGCGCGGTGTCGAGTCGGTGAAACAGCTTTGGGGCGGCTACAGACGGGTCGGCTAAGTGGTCGACCGACGAAAAATTTTTAAACAAGTCGCTTTCCGTGGATGCAAATTTGCTCAACTGATGATGATCGATTGGCGAAAAGTTGAGAACTCGGTCCACCCGTTTGTAGTCGTCCTTGAGACGTATACTACGATCTATCATAAATAAATAAGACGCTATAAAGCATTATTACAGCACCGAGATGCAATTACGGTTGAAAATAATTTTGTTCGCGGGTGAGGAGATATAGTCTAATTTCCACGTATCCGTACGGACCTTCTCATAGGACCGTTTTAACTGTCTGGGGGCACGATATCAAAGGCAAAGGAGAAATTTTCGTTGCCGCGCAAATGCATCGTCTCGTTGCTGTCAATAATAATCATCGTACGCAGTGTTCTGAAAAACTGAACGGTCTTCGCTTTCCATTATTCTGCAAACAGCGAATGACAGGATGTTTTTTTTTTTTTTAAATAAATAAATTAGATATATCGTTGTTTAAAATATCGCTTTTGACATTAATGTCTGTAGAACCGTTGCCCGTGCGGGATCTTCGCACTGTCATCGACGAAAAAACCGGCATGGTCGAGGTTTCTTGGCATCCTGAAAATTCAAGTACTCAGGATAGCTATAAGCTTCAATACCACGAAGTGGAAACTACGATCGGCGGCGATAGCAATATGTTAACAACTGATAAGACCAAGGCAAGTATTTTATCTTACTTTTATTTTAACAAATGTACGATTCGATGAATTAAGATCTCATTTATCGCATAGGAATGTACGTTTCCATAATTTACAATGTGACTCGTATCTTAAATATTGGTAGAATGTTAAAGGAAACAAATGTGTCTGTCGAGTCAGGGTTGCGTTTCGTTGTATGCACAGTGATGGATTCCTATGAAAAGGGTGTCGTCATTCGTTAGGCTATCGACAGAGAAGCGTAACGGCACTAACGGTTTCGTGTTTAGCGAAATTTGAAAATTCGCGTTGGAAATTTGGAAAACATCTCGATGATTCGTTTTAATAATAATCAATGTTTCGAACAACTTTCTCTTTTGCACGTTACCGCTTTCAAGTTTCGAGATATTTGGAAAAATATGTCGGTGCCAATACGGCGAATTCTGTCTGTAATTTTATCGCGCGGCCGTAGCAGCGTACGCCTCGGTATTGATTGCCACAGCCGCCTAAGACCGCGGTTATAAAGAAGCGCGAGAGCGGCAGAGCGGTAGCACAAGCGACGGCTGACCGACAGAAAACAAAATCAAACCTATAGATTAAGAGGCGACGAGCGGCGGTTACGTGTATAAGAAAAAGTAGACGTATCTCATAAATCATCGAAATCCAAGATGATTGGATGTTTCCAAACGACTAGCGGAAATATTCACGATATACGAAGTATCGTACGGTATAATTGTTTGCATCGTGTTTACTTTCCAAATATATATACGTGTAATGACTTGAAAGGCATTCGAAGTTTTAAAAGAACTGTAATTTCAAGCTGATACTGATTTACGTACGTACATATACGTAGATATGTAACGAAGTATCGAATATCTTTATTTTATAAAATGGGAATTGCTTCAATTCTTTGTTCGGATTTCAACGATATTACATCGTATTGAAGGATAAAACCGTGGTAACTGAAACTTAATTGATTAAAAGACGGCTCATCTAACAAGTTAACAGTTGATTGGTAATTTTGTATATTTGTTTCAACTAATATTTACGTAATATCGTATGATTATTTATTTTCAGGTTACGTTAGAAGCTTTATTACCCGGCAGAAACTATTCGATAATCGTTCAGGCGATTAGCAATAAAATCGAATCAAACGAGACTGTGTTATACCAAGTCACACGACCCTCGAGTCCCATAATCGAGGATTTGAGGCCAACCGAGATGGGATTGAATATCTCATGGAAGAGCGACGTTAATTCGAGACAGGAGAAATTTGAAGTAACGCACAATAGGAACGATACTGGGGAGAGCGCGACTACGTTAACCACGGAATCTCATATAGTGCTGGAAGACCTTTATCCTGGTGCAGCGTACGAAGTTAAAGTTTTCGCCATTAGCCATGGTCTAAGGAGCGAACCACACGATTATCTTCAAGCCGTTTGTAAATATGATATCACGTGAAAATTCTCAAATTCAGAATTATAAAATCGGGTTATGCAACAAGTATTAAGATGCTAATGAGCAAGATTTTAAGATTTTACGATTCGTTGCACTTTTTCCGATATTCCAACAAATTTTAACGCGTTTAACGTTTCACGCTGCAAGAATATGGAATAAAAAGATATAAATCGCGTTTAAGCAAGGTTATTTCAAGATGAAATGAATATCGGTACAACATTTGTTTCAAATATTTTTCCGTATCGTTCATATTCTCTTCGACATATTTACACGTTTCCAGATAAAACGCCCAGTATATGACACACAGTATATGAATATTTACATTTCTTAAATTATTTAACGATTACTCGCGAGAACAATTTTTCACATATTGAAACAACTAGTAAATTACTGGTAAAGCTTCGACGATATCCCGCGAAATTTAACATCGAAAGATGAACAAGCTTATTACGTAACCCGATATATGCGTAAAAATAAGTTAAACTTTTGTCTTATTCGGAGAAAGAAGTTATACAGAGATTCGTCCCGTTTACGAAATATTCGTTATTGGCTATCGGCTATATCGGCTAGCTTCAACTTTTACTACAAAAAATCGAAAAGATATAGTCTTTGTTACAGTGTTTTGTTATGATTAGAAAAAACCGTCCAGTCTCTTACATCCTCGTGCAATAAATTGCGAAACATTCTTATGTTCGTGTATAAAGAGATTATACAGATGGAATGTTATGTATAAGATACTATACAGTGATGATCAAAAGTATTGTCACACGGACTAGTTTATCTCGTAAAGCTCTGAGAGTTTGTAAAACACACGATTCTTTATGTAAGTTTTTGTTTTTGTCAAATAATATACAACGTAGGGGATAAAAAGAGGTAGGCTTCTTAAAGAAGCATGTTTCGTAGAAACTTTGTGGGTATTTCTTATAGGAAACTTAAATTTCTGTTCTTCTTTTTTTTTCTCTCTCTCTATCGGTTGCAAAACTGCTCTGGAATTGATTGTTTCGAGAATTTTACGTTTTGACGGAAGTAAAATATCATTATAATGATATTTTGCAAGAACGTTCTATACGCGATCGTAAGTTTTTCAAATTTGCAGAAGATTTTGTAGGAAAATCCAGTACCTGCCAATATTTTTGTTCATCACTGTACATCTCTAAAAGATGCACAATACTCGAATTTTACTTTTTTCTTGTGGTAATTGATACGACGATTGTTCGATCGCAGTGCCTCACCCACCAAAGAATTTAAGTATCGAGAAGGTAACGAGCAACACGGTTGTCGTGCATTGGGAGGCACCAACCGATTCGTTGTATTCCGAATTTTCGATACGATATCGAACGGAGGATGATCCAAGATGGGTAAAATTGCCCAGTGTTCGAGAAACGGAAGCGGAAGTGGCGGATATGACCGCAGGAGAGAAATACACGATTCAAGTGAATACCGTGAGTTACGGAGTCGAAAGTCTCTATCCCCTTCAAGTGAATCATACAGTTCGTAAGTAAATAATAATCTACAATTTTTTAACTATGAAGATTTGAATAAACTACGCGTTTCAAAACATTATTCGCGTTATTAATCTGTTTTGCGAATAAAGTAAGAAGCTATGCATAAATAGAAATAACTGTTTCTTCGTGATAGATGAGATCACTTTTTTTGCCATCAAGTTTCTCTAAAAGCTCAAATACTAGTATGCTTTGACTTGCTATTTTTTTTTTTATAATTTTGATAATTAAAGTTATGACAATGGAAATTTTTGAAGTGTCAAAGTGAATAAGGAAAGCAGAAATACAGTTTTAACAAAGGTGGCAGGACAGTTTTAACAATACGTCCGAGTCTGATTGCAGCGTATTCAATTTTAAGATTGTCTCTACGAATGAAATGTATATTGTTATGTATATATTGGAAATTCATATTTTTATAACTACGACTAATGGAATGGAACATTTTTGCACGTTCTATACATTCTTTTGCTGATAATTATTTGAGCTTGAAAAATTCAGAAACTGTTTGAAGAGATTGAGATAGAAGCAAGGAACCTTTATAGTCTTAATAGTCTTATTTAGTAAAAGCAAAGAAAGGTATAGAAGATGTGTCTCATGTGTATCCTGTACGTTTTTGCACATTTAACTTTTTTTTATATACGCATATACATTCATAATCTATTTACAGTGGCTCGCGAAAGTATAGAACATTTTTATGAATTATAAGTATTATATGCGTTGTACGAAACATTCTGGAATTTCATCGATGGTATAACGAGACGCGACTATCGTGATTGCATTGACAAAATTTGAAACAGATCCGAAAATGTATATATATATATATACAATAAAGGTAAGTAATTTATGGCAGACGTATACCTGGTAAAAAGTTAGTAGGCTGCAAAAAATAGCGGTGTTAAACATGTAATTAGCGCTAAAGATAGTCTCGCTAGATATTATTGCAGATACCTTTTACCGATACGATCAATGACGACGATTTGTGATTTTTTGCAAAGTTTTGCACGTTTACGATAAATATGTTGAAACTTTGACATATATTTTCAAGTTCACGGTCGTGATAGTCGTGTTTCGCTACAGCGTTTACAACGCAACGATTTACGCGAAAAGTTTTCGATATGTCGAAATACTTTGACGAGCCGCTAATAATCATATTTCTTTTCTGTAATCTGCAAATGCTTCGATCGGAATCGGCATTAATTGTCCCGTTTCGCTGATAATTGAAAAAACTATATCCTGTTTCAGGACCGAATCCGGTGCTTAATATAACCCCGATCATCGATTCAACGAACGTGACTCTAGAATGGCCAAGACCAGAGGGTAGAATCGAAACTTACGTGATAAGATGGTGGCCAGTCGAAAACCCTCAAGACATACGTAGCAAGAATGTCACGGAGAGTAACGACGTGACCAGCGTTCTTTTCGAAGAAAATTCAGTGCAAAGGGTGCTTGTTAGCGATCTGATGCCAGGTGTTCAATATTCCTTTGTAATCTACACGGTCTCTTATAATCTATTCAGTGATATCACCAATCTAACAACTAGAACAAGTAAGTCTTATTATTCGTTTGTTCTCACAGCAATCCTCGTGTAATTTTAACTAATGGCTACGTTTCTCTTTTTCGATGGATTGTCCAACTATTTCACCGAAATAGTACAAATTTGCTTTATCACGAGTACTAACCCTATACTTGAATCAATACCATTCATGGTTATTTCGTTACTAATCGCGTGTGTGCCGCGTGATACAGTGACACCTTTAAATGCATTTGTCACACGTGCAAACACCTTGGAGACAATCTTATTCTGTAAATTAATATACGATCGTTGACATAACGCGTACATATAATTTCGCGTAATTGGAAAATGCATTGTTTTATCCTCCGTTTAACCGAGATCCTACGACATATAACACGTTTAAATTACTTTATCTAATTTGAAGCGTTCAATTATTTGCATTAAAGCATTTGACTAAAAACCTATCGTATATAATAATCTAATTTTACAACATTTTCAACATAGATCGTATCGTAAATACAGTAAGAAATTCTGATTGCGCATATAAGAGAAAGATAGAAAGATCTTGCATCTATCGTAGTTAACTTCGTTCTAGCCGTTCAATTTGTCTTTCATTGAGAAAACCGATCGTATATATTTCAAATGCAAGAAGGAAATTTAAAATGTTGGGAAATTGTATTTTAAATGTAAAAGAGTAGATCTGTTCAAAGTCGATCTGAATAAAGAGAAACGTGATTAAGGCTGCGGTAAAAGAAGGTTCCCTATAAAAGAAAACAGAAAAAAGAAAAGAAAAGAAAAAAAAAAGAAAAAAAAACACGAGTCTATCGAATTCAGTGCCGCTGATCCAATCGGAAGTCGTTGTGGTGGTCGATCAGGATCAGCCCGACTCGTTAACATTGAGATACACACGGACTCCCGTTCAGTCATCCAAGTTCGATTTGTATCGATTTCGGATTAGCGACGAGAACAACACGACGAAGGAGCGGATGGTCGACGACATCGACACCAAGGTGACGTTCACGGGCCTTATACCTGGTAAACTATACAACGTCACAGTTTGGACTGTCAGCGATAACGTGGAGAGCAGACCTTTGCTCAGGCAGGATCGACTTTGTGAGTATTTTGCCTGTGGAGAAGCATCTTCATGTATTTCACTGTGATTAGATCTTTTCGATGCACGAGCGTAAAAGTAAATTCAGGCAGTAGTGAATACGCGAAATTTACAAATTGGAAAAGTTAATTGCGATTCGAAAAGCGACGAGGATGAAGAAGTTTAGCTGTAATGGCAAATGTAATTATAAAAAAGAAAAAAGAAAAAAGAAAAAAAAAGAAAAGAAAAGAAAACGACGATTCACCGATTTATTATTCCAAAATGACCAAAGTCGAACAATTTCGTTTCATTTCAAATAATAAAATTGTAAAATTAGAAATTTTTTTATGAAAATTAACATTTGTGATTATATTTTGTATTGTAGGAAGAAGAGGTTTAGTATTAATTTGCCGATAGGTACGTTTAAACGTTGACGTTTGAATCAATTTACCCAGTTAACACAGGTTAATTGCGTGAAGCCTCTACTTATCGTTTCGTAACGGGACTCGATATTAAGATACTATATTCGTTTGAAATGTTCATTGCGCAGCTTGTGTTAATAATGCTTATTGAAGCGTACATCGGGACAGTACGAGCTCCAATGAAACTCCACTTAAGAACGTGGTGCTTTTCTCTTCGTCGAAGTTCAACTCGAAATCATACGTAAATTGTAATTAACCAACGAGAGTAAAGAAATAACGATTTAAGCGAACTTCTTCGAAGTAACTGTGTTATCTACCTCGTAAGTCGTTTCAAGCGCATTTTAGTCTGAAAATGTGTTGATAAAGTAGTATTTCAGAATTGTATTCTTCCATGGTTAAATCGTTGCGATGCAACGATAAGAACACGAAGAATTAATGGTAATTGTTCGGGAATAATCTCCTTTCCTTATGAAAGATAACAAAATCAGAGAGGCGAATTGTTATTAAGAAATCGAGATTGACCACGTTTTAAACATGTACGACGCGTCGTCATCTTAAACGTACGATATTTCTTTCATCCTGGATAATCCACGATTCCTTGTTCGACAAATTTATGGTTTAAAAAAACACCGTACGGAGTAAAATGTCGTAGACGATCGACGAAAAGTTTGGAATCGCTACGTGTGTGATGGAAGAATTAATAGAAAGTAAGAATTTAAAAAGAAGCCAGCTTCGACTCCTGTTGTCTTAGAAAATCGATCGCAAGTTGTACCCTTGAAATTAGCCATGAACTCGTCATAGAGTTAATAGTAGGCGAGTTGGCGAGAGATTTCGATCGTTTGCCCAATGGCGTCTATCGCGATGTCGTACGAGATAAAAGAAAACTTTCAAGATTATCGTCTATTTATCGTCCGTTTATTTCAGACAATTAAAGAAAACAATTACCATTGTTTGTATCGTAAAGTACCGATTTTACTCGTGGTTTACTCGTCTCTCTAAAACACTTCAAATTCCATTTTACGCGCAATGTAAATAGGCGAATTGCTGGCAAACATGGTTGCTTTTGTCGGTAACTTGGCGAAATCTATTTTCAGATCCCGAACCAGTCACATCCATTCAAGCAATAGAGGTGAATGATACAAGAATTACGTTAACCTGGGATATTCCGCGTGGACAGTACGACGCTTTCGAAGTTCAATATATAAACACGGAGGAAAATTATATTCAAAATGTCACGAGCACCAATTTAATAACAATCTCCGATTTGAAGCCGCACAGAAATTATACTTTTACGTTGGTAGTACGTTCCGGTACGGCGTCCTCTTATTTGAGAATATCGAATCCTGTGAGCGCAAGCTTCACAACAAGCGAATCTTATCCTGGCAAGGTGGAAAAGTTTCATCCTACGGATATTCAGCCTAGTGATATTAGTTTCGAGTGGTCGTTACCTAGTCAGGAACAAAATGGAATCATTAGAAAATATACAATCACGTATGGGCTGGAGGTAAGCGTATCTTTGTTGTTGATATCAATTTTTTAATGGTGCACTCTAGATTCGATACTACATGTGTTTTACGTTAACAAATAGAAAATAGATTGTGAAAAATCGCATACTGCGTTTATTATCCGTATGTAGGATGCCTCGTACAAACGGGACAAATTGTAACTGCGAAACAGTTTATCATAATATTAATAACACTATTATCTATTATTCTCTATATATGAAAGTATTAAGGCACATTGGCGGAAAATTAATTAATTTAAAACATATCTCAAGTACACGAGTGCGCTGTGTTACGTTTGTTAGCCCCTTTTTATCTTCCATTGCTTCGGAATTACAGTTCGGCCCATGTGTACGGGATATCCTGCGCAAATACGAATATACGTTTATACGAATATAATCGATCCGATAATTAAAATTTAGTTAAAGCGGGAACAAGTCGTCGGACACTTTTTGCTAAGATATAGACATAATAATTTCATTTCTCTTATAATACGAGTGGTTGATAATTACCAATTTTCTTTTATAATCACAACATTCGACTATACCTACGCTAAATGTACTAATCGTAAATGTAAGTGTCAAACGATTTACTTAATTAATTTACACGAATAACGGAATTTAGTTATTTCCTGCTCTTATATTTCGATTCTATGTTTTGATTAGTTTGATCGAACCGCTGGAAAAAAATTAGCTTGCACGTTATCGTAATTGCGAAGTAGGATTCGCGAAAACTTGGCGTTTCGGGGAATTTACGTTCGAAGAACAAGTATTAGCATTGAGTTAATCGTGATTCACGCACTTGCCCCACCACACATTCGGCGTATGGCGCACATAAACGAACGTCTGGTAATATTAAAATTTAAAAAGGCAACGAAACAAACAAGATTCGATTGAAATTAGATGCGGCACTTTAAAACGGTATTTTAAGCAGCTCGCGCAAAGAATAGCGATCGGATTAAATTGACACGTTGTTTCTTTCATTACTGTCATTAGGGTTCGGCTCATACTCAAATGCAGGACTTCAGGCCGAACGAATATCGCGGCATCGTAAAGTCTCTCATACCTGGAAAAACGTACATCTTTCGGATTCAAGCGCAAACGAGGATCGGCTTTGGTCCCGAAGCGGTGTGGAAGCAGAAAATGCCGATTCTGGCACCGCCGAAACCGTCCACCCAAGTAGTGCCAACGGAAGTGTGCAGGAGCAGTACCACGATACAGATACGGTTCCGGAAGAACTATTTCAGCGAGCAGAATGGCGCGGTTACGTCTTACACGATCATCGTGGCTGAAGATGACAGCAAGAACGCCTCTGGTTTGGAAATGCCCAGCTGGAGGGATGTCCAGGCGTACAGCATCTGGCCACCGTATCAGGTAAGAATATTCGGCTAATTTATCCAATATTTGAGAATATCTTCATTACTCTATCACCTTGTCTCTATTATATGGAATATGTAGATATTATTCTGTTAGGTTTCGTTGAATTCGATAGATTCTTTGTAACAATCAAAATTTTATGTAAATCGACATTCGGAAGTCTATAATAATTTTTGTGGAAACATTATCGAATGGTGATCGACTTAATTAACGAATGGTAACGACTTAATTAATAAGTTGCACATTTTCTACGTACATACAATACGTAATTATACATGTGTATGCGGTAGTATCGTTGAGCAAACGCGTTGTCGCCAACTTACATATTTACCTTATTCGCGTCGAACGTACAGATTGCTTCGATCTGTAATTAACTAGAATTGCTTTCAATTGATTTTTCTATGATTTTTCTACGTTAAACGAAGCAATTGGAAACGGCAAATACGAGAATAATAAATGGAAGCGATAGGAATATCGTATCATTTTCTAACGCAGTTCTTCGATCCAAGTAGCGCGCATACAAATATCAACGTAACAGAAGGAAATCCAAATGCCATCGAGAAGACACATGCTTGTCGGTTATGTGAAGCATTTTTTCATTGCAAATCGAGCGATGAGATGCGATGCGTCATCGACATGGCGAATGATATTGCAATCGAGATGTAAAATAATTAATGCAGCGCGTTACAACTCGTTGGCTTGCAAGATCACGAACAAACAACGCAAACGACCAAGAAATACGTATTCAAGACCAAGATACATCAAGACCACGCATAAACAATTAGCGTTTCTGCGATCGTTGCGTTATATGCGTTACACGTATATGTGTGGTATATGCGTCTTGGCGTGCAACAGTCGATGGGCGAGCGTGCGTGTTTCTAGTTGTCGTTAAAGAGACGAGTTAACGAGGCCGAAACAAAATATTCGTTGACGTTGTAATGGTGAAACGCGTAGAAATGAAATAGGTAGCATCTTTGTGCTACATAGAAATACGATCAAATGCAATCGTAAGAAATACAGAATTGTAAGAAATATCGTATAAATAGCGAATCGACTCAACGAGGAAACTCTCATTTGACAGTTGAGTTCTACCGATAGCGATCGTCGTACAATCGTCGTAAATAAGATGATTGCTAATAACGAGTCTGATTTCGAATACGACGTTAATCCTGAAAAGTATAGTTCGTTCCATATTACGTATAGTTAAGTTTTGCTTACGATGGAGTTGAAGCATTTTTCTTTCAGTTTACGCGTTTGTCGAATGTGTCTTTTTTCTTTTTGATGGAACACCGATAAATGAACGTTGACGTACGATTACTCCGGTTATACTATGGATGTTTTAAAAAATTGGATCGCGAACACAAGAAAAATAGTTACGCAGGTAATAATTCCTCGTTCTTTTGCTGTCGGTCGTTACATAGGGCATATAATTATATCGTTATACGGTACACAGGGTGAACATAACAGGACCGTACAAGTAATGTGTCCACCTAAAACGTCTCTCGGAATTCTGACGATGGAAAAAATGTTTCCCGCGTAATGCGAACAATACGAAAGGGCCGAGATCAATATTTTCTTCGAGGATGTTCTTTCCGGAACTTTCAAAGTTATTCGTATTTGGATATGTGAAAGATATGTAAAATAACGCGATATTGAAACGATCTTGAACTTGGAAAATTAAAGTTTTACGCGAAAGCTATATCTAGTAGCTCTAGGCAGCCTGTGAACGTAAATAAATGTAAATAATTACTTTATAGATAGTAATTGCTGTCGCGATACCGATGATCCCTGACAATCCTGAAAGTCCGTTTACGATTAATTGCTAAACTTTGTTTCGTAGCACCGCTCTTCTTTAAACGTCCTTTCCTTCTTTTCTTTTTTTTTCCTTTTTTTACTTTTTTGCAGTCTACTATAGAGGATAGACCGTTGAAACGTCAGTCTTTGTTGACGCTACGAACGTCATCGCTGTAGTATTGGTCGGGTTAAACCACGTGGGTATATTTCTCTGGCCACAATTTCTCCGGCGTTCGTAAATCAGAATCATAAAAAAACGTGATGGAATTAGCAAGACGTTGATGCGATTCGATGCGTGTTTGATTCGCAGGTGATGGAACCTTACTATCCTTTCAAAAACGGCTCCGTGGAGGATTTCACGATCGGTAGCGAGAATTGCGACAACAAGATCGGATACTGTAACGGGCCATTGAAGTCTGGATCCACGTACAGAGTAAAAGTTCGAGCGTTCACCGCGCCGGACAAATTCACCGACACCAGTTACAGTTTTCCCATTCAAACAGGTGAGAATGATCGTGCGAAGATGATGTTAGGAAATTCTTCCAATTTACGGAACGACAACACGGCAAAGACATAGTTTTTATGGTTCCCAAGGATTCCGTATACGTCATTTTGCCTCCTTCGTTGAGAATGTATTTTTCTTTTACTTTGTCTCGCGTACAGTCTTCTTTCAAATTCGACATTTCGATTAAAAATCCATTCCACGGGAGTCTGCTTGTTGTAACATAGCGCTATATAGGAAGATTGCTAAATTCATGCCTCGTTATTTCATGCACATGTCTGCTCAAGGATTGCTGCTGGCAGGTAAAGTAATAGAAATAAACAAGGTTGTTACAAATAATTAATTATAAATTTCAAAATCCATTACAATTCTAAATTAACAATCTAGATGAATAAGACGCAGTTCCTTTATTAATTTATTATCTATTATTAATTTCTGTTAAGTCTCGCACGTCCTTTGACATTTCCATCTCGTCGTATTGATTTTTGCATTTCCATTCCTAAATCTCTTTAGAATGGCTAACGTATTTAATATTTTGATTACGAAAACGTAGAAATAATGGTATTATATTTTCTGTGGTGCGCGATTCAAATTCCGCACGATAAAAGCCAAACATAGGGCGCGCGCTTATAAAAACTTATACACGGCGAATAGTCGTAATATCTTAGACTGAAATCATTCGATAAACAGAGTTTTCGATTGAAATTTTGTCGTATTCGAAACAGATAAGGACAATACGGCCATCATAGTTGGAGTCACGGTTCCAATAGTACTCTTATTGACCTTATTGGGCATTGGACTGCTGGTGAGGCGAAGAAGAAGTCAAGGACGTAAAACGACTGAAACGAGGACCACCGACAACTTGTCTTTACCAGATAGCGTGATCGATACTAGGCAAGTAGGATCACAAGTTTTAGGTATTTTGATGAAATCAGTGCGTTAGTTATGAGCAACGATTCGTTTTAAATTTCTATATTTTCTGTATGCGAACTAGAGGGATAATGTGCTGTCAAGCTTAATATAAATTGATATATTATTTGTACCGTACCACGTAATAACGATTGATTTCTCGATTTAATTTGAACGAATAATTAAAGAAAGAACAAAGGCAGGAAGCGAGGATACGAGTCAAGATATATCGGCAAACTGCCCAATTCTAATTCTGTAATCGAGCAGTTGCGGTGTACGAAACTTAAGACGATCCTCGATCGGAGAAGAGAAAAAAAAAAAAAGATCGAGTTAATTTAAAGTCGTCCAAAGAGCCTTTCATGTTCGATTTATCGGATTTATTTGTTAAATTGTCAAGCAAAAGTAAGGTGAATTGATGATAAGCGATAATCAAATCTCTTGCTTACAGTCGGCCAATTAAGATAGAAGATTTTTCGGAACATTATCGCACGATGTCGGCGGATTCTGATTTCCGTTTTTCGGAAGAATTCGAAGAACTGAAGCACGTCGGAAGAGATCAACCGTGCACAGCTGCAGATTTACCGTGCAACAGGCCAAAGAATCGTTTCACGAATATTTTACCTTACGATCACAGCAGATTTAAGCTGCAACCTGTAGACGACGAAGAGGGTTCTGATTATATTAACGCCAATTACGTTCCCGTAAGTTTGAACTTGTCTGTCGCATTTGGAATTTTGAAATTTAAAGGATTCACGCGGTTGGCAAGATGAAAATCCGATGAAAATTATATTTAAAAACACGATGGCTTATAAATAGCTATACCGATACTTGCGACGTTACGATTGGAGTGAACAACGAGTCAGGATCTAGCGGATGAAACGAGAAGTGGTAAAACATCGCACCGACGGAACGAAAACAAAGAACGGACGATATGTTGACTTTCAGTATATCGTGGCTCATTTTTCAACGACCAGTTAACTCATCATGCCCGGCCTAAGGATTCATCGATATCTTCGTTGCTTGCTTATCTTGTATTTTAATATTAAAAATGGATAGTATATCTTAGCTTATAGACGATCCGCGTTACTCTTTGAAAAAAAAAAAAAAATCGATAAACTCGAGCGAAGATAAGATTTGAAGTAATAGGCATATTTTATGCACCAGGGTCACAATTCTCCAAGAGAATTTATCGTCACGCAAGGACCTTTACACTCGACTCGCGACGATTTCTGGAGAATGGTGTGGGAAAGTAACAGCAGAGCCATCGTGATGTTAACGAGGTGTATCGAGAAGGGCAGAGAAAAATGTGATCACTATTGGCCTATGGATACCCATCCTGTTTATTACGGAGACATTTGCGTCACGATATTAAACGAAACGCATTACCCCGATTGGAGTATCACGGAATTCATGTTGTGCAGGGTAAGGAAACATCTGTTGTTCCTATAAGATTCTTTCTATATCGTATCGTGTATGAAAATAGAAAAGAAAAAAACCGTATTATCGTTCTACGTTTCTCAAAGATAATGCTTTTACAACGATATATAATTTGTAAAACGAAAGCGATCGACTCGTTGAAATAAGACGAGATAATATTATACGTATATGTATATATAGGCGATTCCTTATGAGATAAAATAAATATTTGTTAAAAAATGATAGTCCCACTGCGGAAAAGTAAGAAAAATAAGAAAGACAAGACGTGTATGTGTTTCATCGAGGTGCACGTCCGTATACCTTTTAAGCGACCGATACCGATAGTTACGGAATAGTCTACAGACGAGTAACGTTAAAATGTGATAATCGGGTACCCGCTCTGATCATCGCAACCACGATTAAAACACGTACATCTTGTTTCCTTTATCTTTTTAGCTTTGCGTAGTCGGTTATTATTTTTGTCAAATATCTATTTTGTTTGCTTCTTTTTAGAAAGATAACGCTTTTCGATTATCTATAGAATATGTATAGAGAAGAGGGAGAGAGAAAAAAGGAGCAAGGAAAAGAAAAATAGGTAAACGTTTCTTCGACAGGGTGACGTGAAGAGGGTCATTCAGCACTTCCATTTCACAACGTGGCCGGACTTTGGTGTTCCGAGTCCGCCTCAAACGTTAGCCAGATTCGTTCGGGCGTTCAGAGAGAGAGTTAGGCCAGATCAAAGGCCTATCGTCGTCCATTGCAGCGCAGGTGTTGGTCGCAGTGGTACATTCATCACCTTGGACAGAATACTTCAACAGATTTTGGTATCGAAGTACGTCGACATCTTTGGAATAGTCTGGGCAATGAGGAAGGAGCGTGTTTGGATGGTACAAACGGAACAGCAATACATTTGCATACATCAGTGTCTTCTGGCAGTGCTGGAAGGCCAAGATATGACAGGGCCACCACGGGAGATTCACGACAACCAAGGTTTCGAAGGTGAGTTTCCATTTTTCAGTTCCATAATTTAGTAATTGTAGCGAATTCGAGGAAGAAGCTTCGTTCTTTGCAAGATAAGCAGGGATGTGCGCGTATTAACAACTCTTCGACATTCGTGATTAACGTAAATCAGTTGTAAATCAATTGAAAAAGATTATATAAAATATTTTCTATGACGAAAAGCGTCATAGAAATTCAGAATCCTAGCAAAATTTGTAGAATACGCACATCCCTAGCAACGATGCGATATACTTTGAGCATCGAGTATACCATGTGTTGGTTATATCTTATACGTTAATAGAAACGATGCTCGAAGGAAGATCCGCGAAGTAAAGAGTTACTTCTTACAATGGAAATTTAAGTTAACGATGTTTGAGTCGGGGAAAAATGCGAGAATGTTGACGATAAAAGTTTGCTCGACTTATTTCCTAAATACAATTCACCTTTGTAAATGATATACATTTTCATATATATAATAAATAAAAGTACGAGATTTTTTAATACATGTACATGGTATATCGGTACGTTAAAAACTCAGGTACAGTTTATCTCAAAGTATGACAAATAAATGTGCAGGAGAGAAATTTTCATTGAAACGTAACTTTGGATATTTATTACTTTATTTCGTTGGACGACCGATGCATTTTTCTCTTTTGTGTGAGTTAAATCGTTACGAACAGAGAACAGTAGTGCATGAGTGATTCGCAATGGACGAAACATCTGCCAAAGTGCGAGATATGCGCTTTGGAGGAGAAAGTGAATCCATAATTTTAAAATTCCCATCGTAATTTTTTCGTCTCTTGATCTCGGTAATTTACAAACTCGAGTTTTCATCGACTAATTATTTTTAATATCAGAAATTACTGAAATTACATTAGCAACGAATATGTTCGCTGCCGCTCGTAAGTATGCGGACGCTACTTAAACGGTCGATTTCTGCAAAGATAGATCCGATTAGACGAATGTTACCAAAGTATATGATTTAACGGTCAACTTTCTCTTCGACATGTACACTTCAACTTGCATTTAAAGAAACTATTCGTTATATTACGTAGGCCCGTTAATTTTGAACAGGTTTCTCTATGTTGTATACGGCCGAGGATGATGAACCGCTTAAATAAGAGAACTGCGTAACTGTGTAACAACAATTAGAGAAGTTGAGTCACAGATACCAGTTTTTTTTTAAATTAACGTTACCCCGTCGTAACATTCTACGACAGCTTTCATAAACGATAAGATCGTTTTGGCGTCCCTCCATTTGTAATTTTACAATTAAATTACATTTTAGAAAATACAAGCGAGCGTTCGCAAACTTTCGAGCGGTAGCTCGAATTAGCGTATAAATGGTATTTTAGTAACGAGCAAGATATAAAAAGGAGGAAACTATTAACGATTCGGGTATGAATCGTAAGAGGCTTGGTGGTGGTGACGGTGACGGTGTGTAGTAATGGTTTTGACTTTTATGGTTTCTTTAACATTGGAGAACGAAAAGAAAAAAAAAAAAAAAGAAAAAAAAAAGAAAAAAGGAGAAGAAAAGATATATTCGGTTTTGTGTCACGTGCAAAAGTGTTTGTTGCTTTTGGTAAATCGTATCACATGCGTACGTAGTGAATCACTTCCCTTCTCCAACCTCGTAATCCCTTTGAATCCAGGCAAGAATCGAAGCTCCGTTGAAAACACAAAGAGTTCTGCTGAGGATGAGAAGGAAAGGTGACCCTCGAACTGCGATTCCGGCGTCGATGGTAATTTCTGATCCTCGCTTATTTCATTTTCGACCTGTTTTCTATTTCTCTATTGTTGTACAGCGTGTTGCATGCGATGACTAGTCTTACCCATGCACGTGGCATGAAAGCTAATCGGTAGAAAGTGGCACGTACAGGTTTTGAAGGTACAGACAACAACGATGTTGATCGATATACGATCCATTTCAAGAGTAAACATCATAGACTAGTTGGACTAGTTGATATGAAATTCATAGCGAAAGCATGTAACCAGAGATCCTTTATATATTTCGTACACTTTACAAAATTGCATCTGCTATCGTTTTGATTTCTAATGATCGCGAGTTTGAATAGCAAACAACAAAATCCTTTTGTTTTATTCTTTTACAGTTTCGCTATTCTTCAGTTTCAGACGCTATTCTTTGCCATCTTTTTCTTCAATTCGTAATCGCGATTTTATCCTATTAGCTTTAATCGGTTTAATAGACCGTTTGCTTTCTTCGTTTGCGCGGGAAAATTATACGAAAGCTACCTCGTGCGAAATAAAATGGCAACAACGATCGAGCTTCGGAAATTTTCTTCGATCCGTTGAATCACGGAAATTCTTTTCAATGTTCAAAATTGTCGTTTCGTGCGCGTCGTATAAATTTATTACGTTTCGCTGACAGATAATTTATAATGTTAAACGGCTGATTTCAAGTCCGAAGACCTAACCTGAAACCTATTCGTAAACAACTTATTATATTTGTAAAGGAACGGAACTTTTACTTTTTCGTAGGCGTTACATCTTGTTTGTACAGCGTTTTTGCATGACATTCTCGGGGAACGGTATCGCGTAAAAGGAGGAATAGCGAATAGAATCGCTGAAACGTCTACGAGTTAAATATATTTTGCGACGCGAAGCTTTTACGGAGAAGAAACTGTAAAATTATCTCTTGGCGACCTTAGCGACAAGCAGAATTTTTCCCATCAGTGACCGAAACGTGCAACGGTGAGAGATAATATTACGGACAATCGCTATAAGTAAATTATACGTGACTAATAAATCGCTAATGAAAAGATGAAAAAAGCTAACGTTATTTCTCATTTATATAACAAAGCCACCTGCCACACGGTATTACATTAGTTTGCTGCATTCAATTAAACAGCTTTACGATTGGTTTCTATGATCGCAAATAGCATGATCTTTCATTCGGTTTAAGCGTTTAAGCATTTAAGTTTGGAATTGAGTAAAATTAATCAAACGTTTCATTCTCGTTCTCGTGTATTTTTACAGACGACGAAGGAATAGCAGAATCAGGAATGTGATGTTCGGATACCTCGTCTCATGCAGGAACACGAGGATATTTTAGAGGTATCTTGAAGAGGTGCAGCGCACCGTACGAAGAATAGTATTACGATGATACGTACGTAGCGTGTTATCTAAAGCTTGAAAATGGTAATGAAAGCGAGGGTTGTAAAAGCGAAGAATAATCGTCGACCGGATGATTTTCGTTCGGTTCGTTTCGATCGATAGTCGATAGTAGATAGTCGATAGTTGATAGTTGATAGTTGATAGTTATGAAAGTTAATTCGCTAATACGATAGCACGAAGCCATACGATGCTTGTAAACGTGCTCCAAACGAGAAAACTGATTAATCAGCGCTGGACGTTAAAAGAAGGAGGATGCGTGTTTCCTTCTTTAGCGACGACTCGCGACTTTGCTTGGTGAAAGCGTGGTCGCGCGATGTTTCGCGCGAATGGCAAATCCGTTTATACCGAACGAAAGTATCAACGATTCGATGTGACTGATGTTTCACGAATGGCTGTCGAAACATCGGAGCGATAGACGTGTCTTGATCGATCGATGCGAAGGAAAACGTTATTCCTATCTTCGGCGTGGTAGACGACGACGTAGTTTACCTTTGTCCGGACATACTCGACACGTTCGTTTCGCGAGCCACGTAAAAGGAGGAATTTCGTTTCTTAAGCAAGTTTCGACGCAAGACGTAGAAAGTAACTGGCCAAGGAATCGAATTGCGATGACCGAGGTCGAAAATGGACAAGGACGCTGAAAGGGCCACGCTCTGACGAACGACGATGGAATTCTCTGAAATTTTTCAGACGTAGATAATTCGTAACACGCATAGAAAATTCGATCGAAGGCAGCTGTACACGTATAGCTTTAAAAATGGATCGTTTTATCGAAACATACTGAATCGAAGGTAGACTAAAAGGGAATAGAAAATGCAGCAACGACGGTGTTATTTTTCAAACGATTGTTCAAAGACGGTATGTTTCGGCAACAAGTATTCGCAACGAGAGAACGTACGACGATCGCAACGTACGTTCGATCGTCGATCTGTGTCTCACCGTGTAAATATAAATCGATGTTTTATTTTCCACTTAATTAGACGATTTTGACGTATTTTCGATCTCGATGTCTCGCCGAGAGAATGTCTCTGCGTCGATTTTCATGTCGACGCGATCGATGCTCGTGTTTAGGTACCTATCGTGATGTAGATAAGTCCAGGTTGCATATCTTAAGGATTGTAAGATGCGTATCCCGCACTGGGTTGCCACCGTTTCGATCGAGACGTTCGGTTCGCAACAAATCGATTTTCGTAAGAAAAATGACAAATGCTGGAAAACCCTGATAAATCCCACGTTCTTCTCGTTTATATGTTTTATAGACGGATTCCACTTATTATTAAATTTTATTTTTACTTTATTCCGCGTATAATTAAATAAATTAGACGCATCTTTCTCTATGTAATTATCGCTTTTATTTTGTTTTTTTTCTTTTTTGTTCCTTTTTTTCGTTTTTGTTTGTTTCCACTTGTATAAATTATTCCCCGTTGATCAATAAACTTTTACTATTATTTATCTACACGCGCTTTAAGATGATCCGCGAAACTATGATAAATACGTGGCATCTATTATCAAATCTTTTGCCTGTTTCTCCAACGCTAAAATTCCGAAATTACGTTGTAAATTTAAATATGACTTGTTGGGAACCCGACGAGAATTGACTCTGCGAACAACGATTGCTGATTCAAATCGCGAGTGGCAACTATCCGTCCAAGGGCTGTAGTAGAGACGCAAATTAAATGTAAAACGTTACCTAGAATGGAAAAAAAGGGAAGGTCAGAGACGCGAGAGAGAAGAACGATTTCCTTTTTTTTCCATGATAGGAAAAAGACACGTCAGTGGGAACAAGAAACTCGCATCTTCGTAGAAATCATATCACTTTTCGCAAGAATCATTCGACGATCCGTATAATATACATATTTACTTATTAACAGTCGATTCGAAACGACGATCGCGATATCGTTCTGAAGTTAATTATAGCGTAGATCGTGAGACTAATTCGTTGAAAGGAAGGAAGGAAAAGAAAGAACAGAAAGGAAAGGAGGTAAACCAAACGATCATCGAACCGTGAACAAGTCTCTTCTATGCGAGAGTTTCAAGAACAAAACTTTATACAATTTAGACGATTAATAGGGCTACGATTTAGAGGATATCAACGGCCAAATGTCCGAGGAAAAAAAGTCAAATCTATGACTCGTTATTAATTTCACATACCATCGAACTGAATGGAAATGAGTACGCATTAGGCGTAGTTACTTATTTCTAAAAGGATCGCCAAGTATTATTAGTTTTATACGATCATTCATCTGATCAAAGACTAACCTATTTATCCTGTTTCTTTATACATATACGTATACCTTCTATTACACGTCAATTCAAGTACACGTATTTCGTATCTTTTTTTAACGATTCTTATAATATTTTTCGATATTAGCGATAGAAAATTCTTAGTTACCAGTAACGATCGAATAAGTAGCAAACGTCGAACGACGACGCGTTTAAAGGTAGAGTACTTAGAGTGGGATTTGCTCGATGCTACAAAGTCGCGTACTTAATTTTCTATATACAGGTGAGGCAAAAGCAAAGGCGTGATCGGTAAATTTTTAGACGTTTAAGAGCAACAGGGAAATCGATTACCCGTTTTCCCCGTAGTTAATGATTTGCCCGTAATGATTTGCCCGTAATGATTTGCCCGTAATGGTTTCCCCGTAATGGTTTCCCCGTAATAGTTTCCCCGTAATAGTTTCCCCGTAATTGTTTCCCCGTGATGGTTTCCCCGTAACGGAGAAAGAAAAGAACCGACAAAGGGATTGAAATTCACTGCCCATATGTATTTTTGGAGAAACATTTTTATATCGCTTAAGCACATATGTAGAACGATTCGTAAAACACGCGATCGTACTTGTATCAGAGAGAAAAATGTCCGATCGACTCGTTGTTCTTTTATCGATCGGTTGGTGTGCTCCTCGATGTTTTACATCTTTCGCGTGCACGCATTTTTCTATCTTTAAATTTCGCGCAAACGCCTGTAGCTCAAATACTATGGAAATCCTTTATCGCGTAAACGGAATACAAATTGCAGAGAAGTACTTTAAAATCATATAATTTAATTGAACTTGCACGATAACTTATCGACTGATAATATCGATGAACCGTCGTAAACGACAACGAGTTAATGATTACCATCCGATCTGCTTTATTAGTAAATATTAGCAAATTTAACGAGTTACGTGTTACAGATTATAGATTCGTTTTCTACGATTTTGCAGTTTACGTCGCATAGAATAAAAGTGCAATAGCGTAGAATTTCATTTCTCTTTTTACCAAATTTGTTACTGCGGTGAAAGAGGCTTTATCGGTATCGACCATTTGTAACCTTTGACTCGTTAAATTTCATTGATAGCGTTGTTTGAATCGCTATCGACGATATCGGGGTTGATCGTTAATTAAGAAAATTGCCAATCGATTGCCAAATGCGTTAGAGTATTACAAAGTGATAAGACTAACATATACATATATAGTCGAATTTTATTCCGAGCTTGTCTCCTTTGTAACAAACGTCTCATCGCTTCGAATATCCTAAGATGTCGTAAATATAATTATACTCGCTTATATTTAGCAAACGGAAAAGAACAGACTCACACGCACAGGCTAACAGATCGATAAAGAAGAGATCGATCGGACAACTGCAGTTTCCAATCCATCGAACTTACTTCTTTGCTATACGTATTGTATATGTGTAACAGTATGCTGTACATTTGCGCGCATATATTATCAACCGTATCATCGATGTTTCTCGTCTAGGTGAATAATTGTCGAGTATCGATTAGATTAGGTTTTTCATTTTCAACGTTTTGATCGACGGATCTTATTAATACGATCACGGGAATAGGAAATAATTCTACGATTTATATGTCTTTTCTTTTCTTAAATCTAGAAACTGATGCAATCTTGTTGATCGTAAGATGCAGGTTTTATAACGCGTTTCAATTGGTTTCCTCGTTGAAAAAGTGCTTGGATACTTTTAACAGATGCTCGTAATGTCATCGATTTACCACGATCGTGGATAATTTTCAGTAAAATTTATCGATCAATGTTTAAACGAACCTTTCCCATTTTTATAAGTATGCTGTCATTAAGTTTTGCTCTCTGTCTGTCTGTCTGTCTGTCTCTCTCTCTCTCTCTCTCTCTCTCTCTCTCTCTCTCTCTCTCTAGACTCGTTTCTTATGGGAACATTATAATTTTCACATTTCAGTAAAATTCTAATGTGATAACATTATCGATTTACAAAGAAATCTTCGTGTAAATATGGTAAGATAAAAATCGAAGCAAAGGATATTATTTTGTTTCTTCTTAGGATATCGGAAAGCCTGTAACGTAATAATTATTTCCATGTATTAAACTAAATAAAAAATACGTGACGTATATTACGAAATTAAAGGTATAACGTAACGAATTTCGAATAAATCAATTTTGCTAATAATATTTTACCGCTTTTACGTTGGGATAAATTTACAAATCTTCGTCGTTATCGAATCCTATATCGTTAATACGACTTTAGTTAGCGTTTAACGTGATAACAGAGGAAAGCGGATCATAATATTTGCGAACTGATTGAAATTCGGTTTCCATTGAAACGTGCACGTATTCGCGTAAAATTTTCCATTACATGTGATAAAAGTTAATTAGGCAATTATTTGACAAACAAATTTGATTAACTTGTACAGTAATTATTATATCGCAATCTTTTATTAAAGATTATTGGCTATATGTATGTATGTATGTATGTATGTATGTATGTATGTATGTACATATATATTTGCACTATATTATATCTCCGATTCAAAGGAGATATCGTATCGCTTGTGGAAAGGATTACACGCTTCGTTACTGTTAACAATTCAAACTAAATGTCGGTGTATCGCTTTCATTGGATCAGCTTGGGAAAAATCGTGAATCGGTTTCATCCGTTCAGGTTGTCAGTATATTTGCAACGTAATGCACGAGCGATTGAAAAATTCGGCGATTGCCCGTGCGAGTGTGTAGATACCACCGTCACAATGTAACATAAGAACGATCTATGTATATGTATATCTCGTATATCTCGATTACTCTATACTAAAGCGTTTAACGTTTCGTTGTTATATTGCGTTATATCGTATTATTTTTGTACGAGAGAAATAAGGAAAAATCGTTGGATAAATTTTGTCTGTTTAATTGCACAAGCATCGTATTTGAAATATTCTCTTATCGCTGTTTTACCGTTTATCGCGATTACCGTTTCAAAAATATCAAAATGTAAATACCGCGCTTGCGCGAATTCTAAAAATATGCAACTTAATTTTTATTTATCGTAATTAATATTTTCATTGAAATAGATTTACTTGCAAGTGGACGAAATTTATCGAGCGATTCGACGAAAATAAATAAGAATTTCATTGGAACAAAATTCATAGACCTGTCAAATGTTTCTATATACCGAGATTAATTAGAGGATGGACGGTGCGAGGTGCAAGATTTTCGAAGCATCTCGTAGCCATATTTCCAAGACATATCACGGTCTAAAGGTACTGGCCATCAATCGAATTGAAATTATTTTCGTTTTTACGGTGCTCGATTCCAATGTTTCTAATCTCCGTCGGAAGAAAACATTTTTCTCGTTCGTACACAATTGGTCAAGGGACACCAGCTAACCATTAAGAAGATCGAGCACAGGGATATCCGGTGTGAAAATTGCGTTGTCGTTGATACAATGAATGTGTTATTCTGTGATAAATCGTAACTGTCGGCCGAGTATGCAACATTCTATGCAGTTGTGTGTTGGAAAGATGTTTTGGTTTACACGGATGATTAATAACGATGATAAATAATGTTCGATCGATCATCGATTCGTGCCAATTACTTTTTAGTCGATCGATAAATATCCAAGTGTACGGTGTAAGAGAACGACGCGGTTGTATAATAAATATGATACGATAACGCGCATTATCACTGTTGTACATAGTATGATAATTAGGATAGGATGGAAAGATATATATATATATATGTACGTTTATATTTTTTAAACAGCGCGCACAAATCACAGATCCGTTAAATACCATGAAACGTGCTTAAATAACTGTGTCCGCGATTAAGTTGAAGACGTTAGACGATGTATAGCTAGTCTATTGAAATTATGTTACCGTTCAAGACGAAACTGTGAAAGAATCGGTAAAATCTCTCAGACAAACCGATCTTTTCGAACGAAGATTATAAAAGGCAAGCTAAAAACAGATCCCTTATGGTTGTAACTAAAATTATTATAAACGAATTAAAGGATTCACACGATGCTCGTAGATCAGCTCTGATGGTAGTAATGTTGTCTTTATTTCAAATCGATCGTTTCTATAACGCAGCTGCACGAAAGTAAATTATATTTTATTCTTGAATGGATCATTCGTCGTTAAATCGTTGAAACGAACGATTTTCGAGTACGATCGCTTGTACAGAAATATTTGCTTCTACACAAATATTTGTACAGAAATATCGGTTAAAAACGTATACTTTGGTAATATACTAATTCTATTTTGTCGTAATATGTATTTTTATACATATTATAACATAAACCTATTAAACTCTTTGCCTTATCACATTTTAAGTCACGCTCGATCCAATTCATACTTTTAATATCGAATGCGTTGTCGCGTGTACTTATTAATTAACTAGTTATTTCCACGAGTTATTCATTAATTAATGATCAACGATAAATGTATTTATTTTCGATAAAACTGCACATTATTACATCGTTGTCGTTGTCATTGATACATCGTGTCTTCTTTACTCAATACGATCCAAAGCAGTACCAATAGTATCCGTTAAATGCCGGTTGTTGAGTTTGGATGAGAAATCGATTAAATCGAAGATTGACTTTTTCATTTTACGCGCAAAGAAGGTTAAACGCGGATTATACATCCGAGTACATGTATAACGTTTCGATGTTATAGCAGCGAATAGCTGACTACTCGCGTAAGTAGCTACTAAGAAATCGTAAGGCAAGGGGTTAAATAAGAAAAGAATACAGGAAGTTTAATCGCAGCAACGTACGAAATATGAAGCTTTTGTTGCGTGTGGGAACGAAGTATATGTTTAGATGTGAAAATTCGCGGATTTTCATCGAGCACGTGCCGCTATAACGGTTTCCTTTTGAGGCGGCAGCGGCGAGATTTGCGTGCGCAAAAAGGAAATTACGTAAGCTACGTAGGTCTACGTTCTTTCTTTTGTAAATATAGAATTTTGTACCAGCTGCCAAAACAGCCGATCCTTGGGGATGATTTTACGAATCATCGACTCGTGCGATTTCTTTTAGGATTCGTGAAACTATCTCGTGATAATTTTGTCGTAATGCTACCAGTAAAACGCGTTAATCCGTATCTAAAGAAATGGTACAGCGTGCGGAGTACGAAGGGACACCGGTTGTCTCGCAGAAACAAAACGAAAGACGAAATATGCGTACGTAATAAATATGGTTCTTCCAATAAACTAAAGTTTCTTTCTTTCCTTAGTTTTTTCAATAAATATACATCGTCTATCCTTTCCCGATTCTAAGTCTATTTTTAAGTTCTTTTTAAGCTTAAATATGCTTTAAATATTTAAATATAACGCCTGCTTTCATCCTTCCAGGATGAGGATTTTGCTTTGAGATCTTTGCCGATCTATTTGGACGTCGTTGTTCCTGGTATATCGCGTTTATCGTTACTCTTTCTTTAGAGCGATAATCGGAAACGGAGGGATTTGATCATGAAAGAGAAAGATTTTTTAATACGTTAATTTGAAATTGTATTAATTAGAAGGGGACGTTGCTAAATGTTGTTAATGAACAGAACGTTGTTACGTAGCAACTAAAATATAATAATAAGTAAAGTAATAGCAAGCTGCTGAACAAAAAGTTTGCGCCGCCGTTCTTAAAATTCAACGACCTGCTGAGACCGATACGATCTGCAGACGAGCCTGAATTCTGAAATTTAGGTTCGATCGATAGGAACGTTAATAAGGAGAGTTTTATTTTCTTTCGATTAAATTACGCGAATTTGGAATGCGTTGGAATTCTTTGATCAACTCGTTAGTTGGATAATCTTAGTCTTATTCCAAGCGTGTAATTAGATAAAAGAATATGCCCAAGTAATTTCGATGCAAAGATAAGAATAAAAATTTGTTCTACACGGAAAATGGTCTACGTCGGTCCGAATAAAACTGACGTGCTAAAAAATGCTACGCAATGAAATACGAGTAAAGTAAACTTTGTTTTGTCGTTTTCTTTTCTTTTCTTTATTCTACAGTCGCGTTTACACGTATCGAAACGATTTCCATAATATATCATGCATTCGCAACCTGTCGATTGATTTTCGATAACGCTAAAGCTCGAACACCGAACGAGACAAAAATTTTTACTCGTCGATTCTGTGTTACAATTATACAGGTAAATGTATTCGTCTGTTTTTCTTCCGTTTTCTAAATGCACCATACTCGATCGTTTCGTTTCACGTGCCGTCGTATCTGAAAAATACAAATGAGAGTGAACTTCGTTACTGTACGAGTTAAATACGACGACGCTGCAACGAATCTAGATACGTTTAACATCGATTATAATTACTACTGTAATTGTAATATAGCAAACGAAGCGTTAATTACTAGCGTTTTTTTATCGCGTATCGATACTTGGAACGGCGGCGACTTAAATCGAATATTCAAAATTTGATAATTTTTGCGGCGATTCGGTGACTCGCGTCTGTGGCGATGAAGTGGACGTCGACGAAGATAAATTAACCGTTCTTGAATTTAATGGCACTTTTGGAGGTAGCGAGCTTATTTTGTCGCGCGTCTTTAAGTTAGGCTCCAGCGTAGCATTTCCACTTTGTGGTCGTCCTGAACATCGAAAAATCTACGTAAATACCACGTAAATAGGCGCGGTGATTCACGATTTTTACGCGAATTTTTATATCTCTTATATTTCTACGAATACGTGTTAAAAGTTTGCAGCAAATTTTTTTTTTTTTTACTTTCCTCTCAACTGATTCAGCATCCTTGAAAAAATGCCCGGTGCGTTTTCTTCTATATGCTTTTTGTCATCATTGTCCTCGTTATTAGGATTGCGACGCAACATGCGGCTCAGAGAGCCAGCTCGAGGATGGAACATTTTTTTCGGCGACCCATCTTTGTCCACTAGCTTCAGCATTCTACCTAAAGAGTTGCTCTTCTCTTTTTTCGCTGCGTCCTCGCTTTCCATAGTTTTAGCCGGATTCTGAGAAAAAACATTTGAAATATCATTCGTCTTTTGTTAGAAATATATCTATACTATCGTAAATCTACGATCTAAAATCACTCGATCGTTTTATATGTGTGTTATGAAAGAGAGGATTTAAAAAAGTTGCAGAGAGATGATGGTTTCGATTTTACAATAGCTATTCTTATACGAGTAAAATGCAATATTATTTCTGAAAATCAGATTAATTACAATCAAATTTCTTTATTTATCGCGCCCATTTACTTCGTATTTGCTGTGCTTGTAGTCGTATAACTATAGCGACGAGTTTCGTACGAATAACTCGCTGTTATACTCGAATCGATTATTCGGCTAGTTGAAAAAACTCGAGGCCCGTCTTCGATAGGAACTTGAAACGAAAAATGTTCTAGTACGAATTTACGTCAAATTCCCAAACAACATATAACTCCTTTTCCGCCCAATTATTTTTCACAGTTCCCCTTTCGTTAAATGTCTATCTGCTCCTTTCTATCTGATATTTCGTTAGGGCAAATAATATACTTTTTGCGGTGTCGAGTTGCTTACGATATCGCTATCGATATCGAGGCATGATTTATCCGCTACAGGTGTTTGAGAGCGCTGCTTAAACATTTTCCCCATTCGATTAAGCGTAGCAGTCTTCAATTTTCGGGCATCTTGTCTGACAGTCTCAGTCCTTGACAGTCTTTGCGTTAACTCCGCGGACTCGTTAACTCCATCCTTTTTCTTCGCAGCACCTTTGTCTCCGTCCGAACCTAAGCAAACAAATTAAACCGTTCAAGTCGATTTACCTTCAGATTCTCCAACAGATACGTATTAATTGCTCGACGGAGTATTTTACAACTGGGCCCTACAACCTGCAGGGTACGCTTAATTTTAACGTACGTTCAGCCATCTTGCAAGGTAAGTTAACGCTCCCGCTAAAAGCAAAATATTTCATTCTTCGCTTCGCATCGTTGACATTTTTTTTGTTACTTTACGTCGGAACAAATCACTAATAGGTTTTACCACGCCAGATAAACAATATACAATTTAACCGCCCGATATTATACGAGTTAAGATAAACTGGCGTACTACGAGACAAATTCTTAGCCGAGCTCGTTAATCGTTTGGATGGTCAATGGTTAAGATTAATTCAAAGTTTTCATTTCGATGTCGCTGTCGCTCACGCGGATGTCAACCAGTCGTTATTTTAAATCCCGCTGCTTTTCCCTTTCACGCGTAATCCTTCTTTCCTTGAAAAGCTTAACGTTCTCCTTTCGCGATAAACGATTGACAGCTTCTTCCGTGTAAATCAGTTTACTTACTCGATGTGGTCCGCAACACGATCGATCGCGAATCCTTAATTACGTCCTGTTGCGTGGAAGAACGATTCGTCGAACCGTGAGATTCGTCCAAACCAGTTGCTCCTGCCGTAGCCTGTTAAATTAAGCTTCGTCTTTTTATTTCGTTTCTTAGTTGCGCGGTCGCGCGATAAATTCTTTTAACGAATCTTTCGATGATTCAGGTTTTATCGTCATCCTCGTCATTCTATACCGGTAAATGGAAGCCACAGTTCTCTCGCAGCCGGCACGATTGGTAGTTAAATCACGATCGTTTCAAAAGATAGAATCGTAAAGTAGCATTATAGAAACGAATAGGAATAAATTTAAACTCTGTAGCTCGTGATGTTTAACGCGATGAAAATACAAGATGGCAATATAGTTGATATTACGCGATTCGATATAATGGCATTGAGACTTGTACCGTTTGATAATGAGAATGGAATAGTAGAAAAGAAGCAAAGCAAAAAAAGCAAAAGTGTGATTGACGTGCAAAAGAAGAGACTTACTGATTTCTGTGCTTTTACTCCTTTCTGAGCAGCGTCGTTCATTTTTCGTTCGTTTCTTTAGCCAACGAACGGAACGCGAATCCGTGAAAGTAATCGAAAAAGATTGAAACGTGGTTGCGTTTGTTTTTTCCTCGCTTGACTTTTTGATTGACGATGCGCGTCGTTCATGCCTCCGCTTCCGTCTCTCCGATGTTGGTTTTCAACCTCGAGATTTTCTTCAAAGCTTAAACATTCGCCAACAATACGTTAACGTTTCCATTCTTTCGGTGTAAATTCACGAAACGTGCACGAAAACGTGGTTGTCAACGTTGTCGTCTCACGACATTCTATCGGTAAAAAGTAATTATACCTCGTCAGAATCGATGTACGAGCGTTTTCCTTTTTCATCCCTGACCAGCAATGGCGGAATGACCTTTCATTGTTTCGCGAGCTGAAAACGTAGTAGATGGTATTGAATATATTTGCATTATTAAGGCTTTTTCGCGTCAAGAATATTTATATTGCCCAGATGACAAGAACTTTCATTACAGTATCTACGCTACATTTTCTTCCATGTGAATTAGCATTTATTATTTTATTTCTGTGTACACGAAATAGAAGATTAGATAGATAGAAGAAAGCTGTTCGCGGCAATACGCTTTGTTCGATACCCGGAGAATAAAATTGGTACGATTTTAAAAATTAGTACGATACGATGAGTACTACTGTATGACTGACTCGCTTAATGTATCGCTGAATGTATTTGCGTGAAATTGTCTCTCGTCGTTCGTCAAAAATGTGGGGTAAAATATTAATGTATAAAATAAAGTGTACAAAGATTTGAAAGCTTTGATATATAAAAAGTAAAATTAGACGATATATTATTTAACAAATAATATATGTTCTGAAATATGGAGGCGCCGGGTATCGATCCCGGTACCTCTCGCATGCTAAGCGAGCGCTCTACCATCTGAGCTACGCCCCCAATACGAACGTAATTTTTATTTGACGATCTTCTAGTTATTATTTTCCTTTATACAAGTTGTAAAGCTCAGAGTCGCATAAACGTAATTTATCGAAGGTGTCGATATATTTACGCCGGTATTCAGCGTACACGGCAAGATACGAGGTCAAGCAACCACAAGAAGACGCTTTCGTCTTACATCGCTACGTTCGTTTGTGGCTGCAACGCACGCTTCGCTACCGACAATGTTAGTAACGCCACTCGTCATGACAAAAACGCGTAACATCGAAAACGGTTCGCTACTGTTTCGTGGACAGGTTCACGTTATTTTACAACGATCGCTGCATGGACGCTTACTGTCAGTATCGGCAGTTCTATTATGCCTAATACGCGTCACAATGTACGTATAATGTGGACAGTGGGTCTTAGATTGCATCGTTTCTATATTTACGATCATGCAAGCATTAGCAATGTCATGTTTGATCTTGATAGAACTGTGATTCACTCTGCAGGATCGTCGTCATTCCGATCGTATTATAGAATTTGTGTATGCCGAAGAGTATACAAATCTTAACGGTAACTATAAAAGCGAAGTATACAGGCATTTGAACGACTATGAAAATTCATTGACATTGCTTGATGCTTTTTTCGTGATTCGACGAGCAACAATTTGTTTACGGCGGGATGAACGACAATTTCAGTAATTTCTTCGTCGATATAAATTTTAATCCCGCTAAAATATTAACAAGTCCGCAATATTGTCAAAATAATAACGTACATATAGTATAATCGGTTGTCACCAATTTTCAGACGTAATTTTCTTGAAAACGAAGCCGCAAACAAATAATCGTTATCCTATATTTTTGATTTATCTTTTCATAAGTAATTCATCGTTGTCATCCTATACTGTTTGTTCCGAAACACACTCTATAGTGGAACAAATGAATTGTTCATAGATGTAATTTCGTTATCATTAAATTATTGTTTTATTATCATGTATTTATCAAGTTACTTTTATTAGATTTTGTAATCTACATTGAGGAAAAACAACTTTTGTACGTTATCCCCTATATAAATATTAAACAATCGAAATTATTTTATTTCAAACAATTTTCCCATGAATGAAACTGTTTATATAAGTACAAAAATATTTTAAATAGAACATAAATATTTTGAAACAATACGCTGTCATTAAAGTTATAGTATAGTAAATAAATAAATACTTGATAAAGATTTTAATGTTTCGACGAATTATTGTGGCGTAAATGCACCAAATTTTCACCAGAGGGACACGTTTCTCACTTGCGAAAAGGGCACTGGCGTAAGATAAATTTCAACGTAAGGACGGTGCCTATACCTTCGTTCCCCTTCAAATAACGTATAAATCTTTCGCCTTTTACTAAAGATTTCCGTGGAGGGGAACAATTGATAAGTTTATAACTTAATTTTTTGTTATACCCAACTTAGGTTGGGTAATTAATAATTCAAAGCATAATCAGTTGAACGATTATTATTGCCGAGAGGTTATGCGTGCGACTTTTTCCACGCATAAACAATTTAATAGAGACGCAGTGAAAGCGAAGTTGTTGTGTATATACGCCTTAAGTATGTGTATTATAAACTTTGACCAGAGAGAGGAGTCCCAACTGGTTTCACGACGAAAGCAGTAGTGAATAGGATATACGTGATTGTTATTTCAATCGTGACGTTTGTCAAGAAAGAGAGTTTTCAAGTAAAAACTAGCAATCACATAAAGAGAATAAATAAAGTTTATAACCATAATTGTGTAACAAAAAAAAAAAAAAAAAAAACGGGCTCGTCCGGGATTTGAACCCGGGACCTCTCGCACCCTAAGCGAGAATCATACCCCTAGACCAACGAGCCGCTATGTAGTCGGGTTGATCGATAAATATTATAAGAGTGAACAGTTATATTGTAATATTAATAATAATAAAATAATTGCACAATTAATGGTAAATTCGGTTTGACTTCGGGGGTCGACTTCTTCGTGTTGTCGAACATAACGTTATTGCCTTTTTTGTTTGTCATCTAATAGTTTTAGGTTCAATAGTTTTAATATATATATATATAATTTTCCTTAGAAAAACAAAATTGACCCTCGCATGTCGTCCAGGCATCTTCGTCTAAAAAAATAACATCCTTTAATCATGTTAAATTACGTCCTCCTCGATCGACCGTCCAATTTTTATTTGAAACATTTAGCTGTAAAAACATTACTTGCGTAGTAATCGGAGCGATTACAGTTACGGGCTCGAAAATGCTGCATTCGTGTTCGTATCGTTGAAACATCTGTAATGCAACGACGAAACCTTTTTATTTCAAACCTTTCGGTGATAAAAATTTTATTGACGGTTAAAAAAATTTCAAACACGTACATTTCATTTTTAACGATCTTTCAAATCATTTTGTGCAAAAGAGTCGCTGTTTACAATTTTTTCCGACGCGCCGCGGTACATAAAGTGCCTTGTCCCTAAGCGTAACGCTCATCAGATATATTTATAAATACTTCTTTTAGACAATTGTGGTGATATATTTGAGTGGATATATTTTTTAAATGTTGCTATTTATAGTGATTGAAATATTAAAAAAGCGTGGAAACAAGCGGCGCCGTGGCTTAGTTGGTTAAAGCGCCTGTCTAGTAAACAGGAGATCGAGGGTTCGAATCCCTCCGGAGCCTAAATCTCAACCTAATCCTCGTCGCATAGCGTGTAAGAAGAGGGTTGGTTGTTTATTATTATTATTTTTTTTTAACGTAACATTGAAACTGTCAACATCTACGTAATTACATATTTTAGAAATATCGATGAACGTTAAGCGAAATACATCGTAACTAAGAAATTTCTAGACGTATAAAAGTAGGGAAGAAACGAAATTCCAATAACAACCATATTCAAACATCGTTGGGAATGAAATAAATTCGAGATAATAATATGTGATAAATTTGTATTTTCATGTGTACACGGACAGTGGACAATCTCCTGGTCTCGACGGTGCTTAAAAGACTAGATTGCGTGCCGTAAGCACGATGTATGGCGCAACCATATTGCAAAAGCAATAACGAAACGTATCGTTTACCGATGGCAGTTTAATTTTGTTCCGTCCTATAATTCCAAAGCTGTTCGTTCGAATTCATACGATTATTGCGTTCGAAATTGAAATAAAATTCCTTCGGAGCAGATTCCTTATAAAACGAGAGAACGGTTTTAGCGTTTTAACGTTTTAGCGTTTTAGCGTCGTTCGCCGTTCTTCTTTAACGCGTGGACGTTTGAAAATCATGTTTATTTCTTATAATTCTTATATTCTTCGTGTACCTATATTTATAAATAACGTTGTATACGACGAAGGCATATATAGTCGCGCCACTACCTATTGTTAGCAGGGAAAATGCAGCCTATCTGTACACTGTGTATAATGTATTACATTTCCTTTCGTCTATACTCGTCGAACTTAATTTCTTCATACATAGTATACTATACTTAAGTATGCTACTTACAAGCATTCGCACGACTCGCTTCATCTCTCACAGTTATATTCAACTTTCGCGTTACTCAATTACATCGATCATTCAACATTGATTGTAATGGTATCTACAATGCGGATGATACAAAAGTATGTGGTACTCTGCGCACAATTGTTCGCATTATGTATCGTTAGATCAAACGTTGCACGTGCTACGTACGATTTACAAATGTTGAAACGGAACAGAAAAATTAATTACAACTAATTTGCGTTACGATTTCAGATTCGAAGAATCTATATGTAACACGTGCTAAAGAATGTTCGATTAATATGGAACCTAAAATTAATTTTTCTCGATAATAGAGTAGAATGTAATTTTATCTTAAAAATTGTATCTTAAAAATTCACTTTGACGACATATTAAATCAACGTACGAGATATAATATTGTTATATCACATCAATTAAGATTATGTGAGGCGTAAAACTTGATTTCAAGCGTCATCCTCTCCTTTGGATATAATGTTCACATTTGCGAATCATGAATTCATCAATATGTAAGTAGATTTTCCTTATTCGGCAGTATCCAACATACGTATGTTTTTCGATTACTTTCGTAATTCAACCGTACTGTTTAAGCATTATACACAGGCAAATAAAAAATTAGATTTTCACACCGAAAATATCGATTTTAGTATCTATATCGATCGAACATATTTTATTCCTTTTAGTTTGCATTACGAACGTTTACAGTTCCGTAGCTTGCTTAAACGTCTTGTATATTTAGTCAATCGTTGTTAGTTCTACTAATGCACGTTTATGCGATATAAAATAGACATTTTTTGGTCGTCGCGACAGATCGATTCAATTTTTTTTCTAGGAAATATTTTGCAATTGCTACGAGGAATAAATCGTGGAATCGGTTTCGACATTTTTAAACGTATAGCCAATTATTTGCTAGATATTTATGGCGTCAAGATTATGTTTTTACATAATTTACATTATATTGTCAAAGCAAACTATTTGAAAGGTGGAACTGCACGGATGCCTACTAGTTAAGACGTAACGAAAGACAGATGATAATTGACTTTTCTAACAACGATTCCTTATGATTGAACAAGAACACGGACATTTGATATGTTCTGGTGGACATTCTTCGTTAAAATCTGCTACTCGAACGTTAAATGCTATACAATTGGACAACGAATCGTGTCCAAGTGCTTGATATCATGATTTTCCACAGATACTTATCCGTCGGACGTCTCGAATATTTACACAGAAGAGATAGAAATTAATTACGAATAAAAGTGGTATGATAAATTAGAATTTAATGAAATATTTTATATGACGTTCTGTGATAATTCTTACTCTCACGATTGGTTAATGTCATGTAATTAGTTTGCTGATTTAAAATTACATTTGAAAATTAACTTAAAGCAAATAAACGAGAAGACTAAACTAAAGACGCGTTAATTATTTTTATAGGAAATTTTAACGCAGAACGCAGAATTGTTAGGCGATAATTATATTAAGCGCGCAACCGATAGAGATTAAGACGGTAATAGTTTTAAAGAAACATTCGGATATGTTTCGCGTCGTTGGATAATAAAAAGATTGTAAATTCGTTTCCCCTCGGTTCTTTCACGATCGCTGTAGAATGCATGCGCGGGGAATCCCAAAGCGGACTACCACATTGTCCGTGACGTTACCAACGATCCTTTTATCCTGTCTCGCGATCCTTGCGATATTATATCTTACGTTGATCACTAAAATCCCATGATCAGCTTTCTTTTTTTGAAAGCTCCTGCTTTTTGAGTACGTCGCGTTCACGAGCCGATGTATCGAACGCAAAACGATTGATCATCCGATTCATAAACACGTGGTCGCTCGACCAGTGAAAATTCTATGTACATAATATGTGAAACGTAGAACCGTTATGTCGAGATCTTTATGAAAAACTATAAACCTTTATCTCGATCGTCTAAAAGTATGTAGTTTGAAAGTGACGGATAAAGGATTACTTGCCAAAGTTAAAGTGTTTCTATCTCTAAACAGGCTCAACACATGGAACTCGTGTACGTAGAGTGGCTCACGAAAGTATTTGTACGCTTATAGAATCTTTTCATCGATGTATTATGTATTACGTAGGTGAAAATGTAGGAGGAAAATATTTGGAAATTTCATTAGCGATGTAACGAGGCTCGACCGTCGTGGCTACGAGTATATCGATCAAATTTGAAACGAATTTGAAGATGTACGATATGATAGAGATTACAGGATATTTAACGCAAGCATACGACGCTTCATAAAGATCAGCAAAGTGTCTGAACACGGTCAATTATTCATTGTATTAATATCGCGCATTGTATTAATATCAGTGAGATCATTTTTAGCGTTAGTTAGATAATTATTTACTAAGTGTATGCTCGCGATAAACGTCTTGTGGCTCTTAATACGAGTGTTACCCACACGGCGGTAGTTGTCGCGGTAACGATGTCTCGTTGTAGTAACTAATGAAATTTCGAAAAGTTTCGTACGATGCCTATAACGCGTTTATACCTTCGCGAGCAACCGTATATTTTTCAACTAGCGTCGTTAAAACATTAAAACACTATTTATTCCGGAAAATTGATTAATTTTCATGCTACTGTCGAATTAATTCGCAAATAAAATCGCAGATACACAAAGATAACAACGATTGCTTTTCGACGTAACAACGAATTTTCACGTCGCTTGTAGGTCGTTGAACGATACGTCGAACGTTGAAGTAAATTAAGTGGTAAAAACGTTAATAGGTTTTCTTAACGCGTCGGATCGAATTTTAGTACCTTCGTTATACATTCGAAATACAACAAAACCGATAAGTACACAGACCGAAAATTCCACTTTGTAATTTATTTACGCAAGATGTTCGAGTTTGAAATAAAAGACAAAAGAAATCTCGTATTTAGCGTTAAGAAATATTCGTTTTAAAATTACCATAAACCTTTGGTCCTTGAGCTACGACAAACGTATAGTATATAATCAAAGTTCAGTATTGTCGAAGGACTTTTTAAACGTGTTTCGTATTTCATCAAAAGAAATAATTCTTTTTATTTCCGAAACACGTTGCACATTTCCACAAATATTTTTCGACATTATTCTGTCATATTACGTAACGGATGAACTTTCTCAAATATCTATCGACGTTTCATGATCCGTGAATATAAACAAACTTTTCTATTTACGTACTAATGTAATCATTATACCGGTATATGCATTCAATTTCGACGTATTCTAAGTACATACATCTATAATCTTTGTATTTAAATGTGTTTTAATTCTAAAGCCTATAAGCTTCACGCTCTTTCGTACATTTTAGTAAAATCTCTATGTTAGTGTATCGCTTAATTAAATCTATAAGTTTCAATTTACATTCCACTCGTATTACATTTATAGACTATATAGTAAAGTTAATGGCGTTTTTATTTGTTTTTCGAGACAGCTTAATCTCCCGATTATTACAAAAATTTGACGTAGTTATGTATATGCGTATAGCGTATATCTTTGAAATTGTTCGAATCTGCATCGAATAGCGAACAATATGTAGACGCTGCCAATGGAAATGAAAAATTTCGTTTTCCTATTATTTAATCTCACAGTTATCATCTACCGATTATTCATACCAGTTTAAAACATGATATTGATTTGGAATGTTCTTTGAGAATTTTTTGAGAAATCGGATTTGCGAAATAGATTTCCAATCACTGTCTTCTCGTGTAACGATAGCGAACAACTTCTCATACGAAGTGTACTTCGTAATGTGTATTCACGACCGGCCACGTAAATATTCGGGCACCGTCTAAAACGGAGTAACCTTTTAAAATTCGACTTGAAGTCGATTGGAATGTTTGTAAGAGAATTGGCGAAAGGATTAGTTTGCTAGATGACGCGTAAACAATTTTTGAAAAAATTGACCTGACGTTGAACGTTTCAAATTTTAGTTAATCCCCTCCTAACTGTGAAGAAATTTCTTTTCTTCGCGAAGAAAGATTATCTTGGAAAACACTGGCATAATTTAGCGACGACAATGCGACTTTTTTTCACACAATTTTCACGGATAGCTTTTGAGAAATAACAATCGAGGGACTGTACAGTTTTTCCTGCCCGTTGTTTCACAGACAGATTCCATCTTCGATCGATCCATGATTTTTATGAGCCACGCGAGGTGTGATTCAGTTTCAGCCATCTTTCGTTATTTAATTATTTAATGCAGTTGAAGAGCGTCGAAACGACGCTCTCAGTCTTTGGATAATACTATATCTAACGTACTACATACAGTTATATTATATACATATATACGAATATACGATTACCTATACAAATACATGGGCCGTGTTATAATACTTTATATATATATATATATATTATATATATATATAATCATATATAATACGCGGTCGTATATGCATATGCATATGTATATGTATATGTATATGTATATATACAGGAATGCATATCGATAATCGTTTCGTTCGATACACATTGTCCTTGGTATAAATACGAATCACTGGAGGCTTTCACCGAGACTGTTGGTGCTAGTTGTCGAGCGCTCGTTATTACGTATTCGCAAAATCGATTATACCAGATTTCTATGTGTTATCGATCTTCCTCGAAAGTAAAACGACGCAAACGAAAAGTTTGATCTATCGTAACTTAACGTTCGTTTTTTTCTTTTATTACGCAGAGATATAACTGTAAGCAACAGATAGAGATAAAAATTAGATATTTGTAAATAAGAGTAAAAGTAAAGCGCTGTATATTGCAATTGCTTCTTTCGAAGTATCGTAGAAGTAAATCGTAGTAGATAGTTTCGAAATTTTCGACAAAAGCTTTCCCTGTGAGCACTTTAGACACGCTCTGCGAGAAAATCTATGTGACTCTGTATATCTCTTACTTTATTATTATCTTCGTTTTCCTTTGTTCGATTATCTTCAGCGCGCCTGTCTACACTACGAAGAATATAAGAAAGAGTAAAAGTACTAATTTCCGACTAGCTACTAATATATAAAGATAAATTAAACAAAGTTTTCTAATTTAACGCGTGAAACATCGCGAACGAAGAACGGCTACCACGATCTTGATCTCGTTGTAAAACGTTAACTCAACTGACTACGCGAAAACTAAGAACGAAATTTGACATTGACTGCTATCTCGAAGTATAGCGTACCATTGAGCATGATCCAGGCTCGCTACATAACGCACCTGTAAATTCAATTCCAGCACAGGATCTTCTCGTGTTCCCTTACTTATTGCTCGCTACGTGACGTTCTCCGTGATAAAAGAACTTTTCCATCCGCTTAATCTACGCGATTACGCTTTACGAATAACTTACGACAGCTAATATCGTTACACAATAATAATAATGACGCTAATCATAATAGGGTATGTCGTCTTATAATACAGGTGTGATGGGTGGTCAGCGCGATTTCATGATTTAATTTATCCTCGGTATGGAGTCCCTGAGCGATGGATTTTTAAGTGGATTTACAAATTGTCGATGGGTCGCGATCGAAAGAAGGATTTGATGATAATGTGCTGGCACGGTGGGGGCCGCTCTTCAAGCCGGATGCAGCGTTCTTAACTGCGGACGATGGTAGAGGTAAATGGTGAATGTGACCAAAGCGAAAATCAAGCTGAAAGAGTCCTTGTTCGACGCCGCAGCGGAATCTTCGTAATCATCCTCTTCGTTTCCGCCGGTTTCTTTGCGGCCTCGTAACTTTAGATCTGCAAGAGGAAATCACGATACTCTTACGGCGGCGTGTACAAATTGATTTGATGAAAATAGTTTAACGTAAGGTGTTTCGTTTATTTCCGATTCAGAGAATAGAATAGAAAAATGAGAGAAGAAGGAAGAGTAGATTTAGCGAGTAATACGATAATAACATATAATATGCGGTTTAGTTTAATTATAAGTTTAATTATGTGCACGCAGTGGCCTAGCGGCCAAGTTTCTAGGCGAAACGCAAAAAAAAAAAAAAGGGAGAAAAAAGTGTATCGAAACGCGCCTTTGCTTCAAAAATGAGAAAATTCGAAAATATTAAAGAGAACGCGTAGAGGAGAGTCTTTGAATACGATATATAATTGCCAGCAACATAACGATACGTTAGTTTCTTAATTAGATTCATTAACATTAACGAAAAGAGCAACGTTTATTTGTAGAACCGAATGAAACGCGTCGTTTTTCTCATATCTCTCAAGGTAAAAAGAGAAACATGCATTTCGACTGTTATTAGTTTTATAGCAGATACAAACGAGATACGAGTATATACAATATCAAACGTATGTAATTAATAATGATAATCGTCATAGAGATGTATGTTGTTTACGAAATACACGAACGTATCTGAGACAATTTACCTCTTTCTTTCAGCATGTCTTGGTTTCCTTCGAAAATATCGTTTCTCGAGTTGTGCCTTAATTTCCCTGTAACAATATCGATGTTTATCAGATAAATCATATGGAATCGTGACATCTTATCGAGATACGAGAATTTAAACAATCCTGTAAACACGGCACGGCATTTGCCGTTCTAAAAAAAAAAAAAAAAAAAAAAAAAAAATGTCCTACAGAATGTAATACATGCTATATCTCTAACGTATTACAGATCGTAATATAAATCGCTTCCCTTTATCGTTTTATTATCTTTTTTGTCTTTGTCAACCTTTCAAGATATTCTGCGTTCCGTGGTCTAGTTTGTCGTCCATTTCTCCTCAAAGAAGAACAAATAGGTGAGAGAGAAAAAGGAATCGTTGCATTTTTATCCGGTTTTTTCAAGTAAACAGCTTGAACCAGAGTTGACGTTAAATAGGAATGAAAATGGAAAATGGAAAACCGTGGTTGCCTTTTCGCTGCAACCGGAAAATCGATCGGACGTTTTGTCGAAGTTCAAATCTAAGTTCGTTTGTCACTGTGAAAAATGCATCTTAGAGCTGTGTATTTTCTCAAGTAACGAGGGAAGAAGTTAAGAACAGGAGGTCGTTGCGAAACGACAGGATAAACTAACGTAGATCGACGCAACGATCGAGATATAATTGGCACGTTCCTTTGTGCCTCGATAAAGATTCTCGCTAAATTCTCCCTCGTCCCTGTTTAAAACTTCCGTGTATTCTTTTTCGTGCTGTTCGATCCACTCGTATTTCTTTTCGTTTGTTTTAATATTTTTATCCGCGAATCGAATAAAACAAAGTCGAACAAAAGGTCATCCAAAGAAGATACGTTTTCCGTTAAATTTTACCATTTTTCTGTTCTAAACGCTGAACAAAATCATTTAGCACAATCAGTTTTTGTGCGAAAAATCAGCGAACGCTATAGAGTATCCGAACGAAAAGCAATTGAACGTCTATGGTGCCTCCAACGAGACAAATCGCAAATGTTTAAACTGCAACGTGAATAATTTTGCAGGAGGAAAGAAAATTGATTTTTTATATTAATCCATTTTATCTATCGTATGTACGTATCGATTATGATTTTCGGACGATCTTGAATATAGAAATTCGAAACGATGCTAGTACCATACGTGCTGTTTTCCTTTGTAAGTTATCTCTTTATAAATACTCAAAACGATACCTATCGGCACCGATACAACGTTTTAAAGCGAGCAATCGTCAATCGTTATTCTCTTCCAATTGCTTCTGGCATCAGCAGCAATTCTAATTGGGAGACTTTATTGTCTCGTGGCAACAGCTAACGCGATTAACCTTCTCGAGGCTCTTGATCTATGCGCGAGTACGTTTTTCATGTTTTTTATAAAGATGGTGAACGAATAGCGCAGAAATAGTCTTAAAAAACTGGCCTCTGCACGACTACCTCCGCCACGTTTAAGCTTCATCGATTTTTTGGGTTTTATACGAGGAAAGCGAAAAGCAACATTTATCGCCAAGTCTTTTCACATATGTACGTTGACGAAACTGTATCGCGAAGCGATACCGGCGGTATATTCATCCACCGTTTCATCTAGTCTCGTTATTTGTTATTCGTATTTGTAAGGTTTTTCCTATCGCGTCTAATGCCAAATATCCCTATAAATAGATTCAGATTCAGAATTCAGATTTCAGGCTTAATTATATAGAATTGTTTTTTTTTGTGTCGCTATCTTTCAGAAATCTAAAATTTTTTACGTTTTTCTAATTATCTAATTATCTAAATCGATCGTCATCGTTTTCTATAAGAGCAGCGAGTGTTCCGGTGCTTGGGAATCCAATCTAAATAAAGTAAATTCGCTAATTTTTCAATTCCAAGAGAGATTCTACTACAAAGCGTATTTTTGTCGAAAGAGAATAATTGCAAGTGTCGAATGTACATAGGCTACATAGTCTGTGTTATGCAACGATTGACTTTTTCCTGCCTACATATATCTTTGTGAAGCAAAGAAATAAAATGTAAAATGTTAACGCCTATAGACATTCATAGAATGAATGAAGAAGCTACCGCCGGAAGATGTTTAATAGGACGATAGTCCTAGCACCGATCGCGGAATCGAAGCTTGGCTTAGACATCGAACGTTTAATAGTTGAATAGCAGCGCGTCACATTTCATTCTCGTGATTTTGTTCGTTGGTAATACTGCGATATTTGCTCTAAATCCCGAAGCAGGTACTCGTGCAGAGAAGAGTGGACAGAGTTCAATAAAGTTGACCTATGGCTCGAAACGGCTCTATAAATCTTCCATCGAACGCAACGTCGCCTCTCAATCTGTTAGCATCAAAATATTTTGCATATATCGATTTCCGGCCTTCGAGTGTACACGCAAATGCGGCTGGACACTGAGCCAATAATAAATCCTGGATTTTTCATTACAATAGAACAGAGAGAGAGAGAGAGAGAGAGAGAGAGAGAGTATTCATGAAATGGAAAAGTGAATGGTATCGCTTGTTAAGAAACATGCCTATTGAGTATTAAATTCAAATCGATCGAAGATATTAATAGAGACGTCGACACTAAAATTATTCTACGGGTGTTTTCCGTCGGATGAAATTAGCCATTAGTCGAATATTAATAAAAGAATTTCAATCTTAACAAATGATAGAGCAAGTATAAATATCCAAACAATATTCATATAATTAATAGCATTACACTTTTTCCATCGATATACATAAATATATACGTGTATATACGCTTAGATAGTACACAATTTACAGATAAATACGCAATGTTGACTAAATATAATAATTTAGTAATAAATTTACATCGATTTACGATGGATTACAACTTGAATATCAACTAGGAGAAACAATGAGCTTTTACCCCCTGTGTAATTATATCAAATAGCGTTCTCAAGAGGTTATTTAAACATACCCGAATTATAAATCATCCAGCAGGTACGAGATTATGAAAATGAAGAAATCCTTCCATTGTTCATTTTTCAAAGAAAATCCCTGAGAAAATGTAAATGTGGTATAAATGAAAAGAAGCTCCGTACGGAACTGGTTCAAAGGGAAAGAAGATAATAGACATAAAGGTATATCGGATGATATAGCTGAGGGAGGTTGCACATGTGTGCGTGCGTGCGTGTGTGTGTGTGTGTTTATGATGTAATATTATAAATTTATGTAAATTTAAATGTACAAAAATGCATAGAATGCATGATAATATACAATAACAATAATATACAATACTATATAAAGTATGCAAGGTAAGATTTTTTACAATATTTAGAGACTGAAACCAATCTGTGCTTGGATTTTACTATTTTTTAATCGACCGCGTTCGTAAAACTATGTATTTGCGCGAACATCCGCAGCCTAGTAATTCTACATCAAGATACGATTAACGGCAAAGTATTTTAATACAACATTCGTACATACTGCTCCGTATTTAAAATTTTTATCAATAAAGTATGACTGCAACTATGATGGAACGTTGAAAACGTGGAAAAGTTGAAGCACGCGCGAACTATTTTAACGAGTCGGAAATTTTTGTGTTCGCGTTATATACAAAATAAAAATTGCAAAATGTTTCAATTCGAAATATTTAATACGAGCTATTGCTATTATATGTACAGTGATTATTTTTACATCTTTCAATTACAACTGTTTTTCTTGATGTTTTCGATATCGGTCAGAACGATGATCGAAATATTTGAAAGTCAGTTTCGTGAGATTTATTTGTACGAAGTAGAATCTCATGTTCTGTATGAACTGTTAAAATATTGTGATACTTTGTAGGCTATAATTTTCAATACCGTTACGTATAGTATTTCTTTGTACGATGAAAATTTTATGCAGTCGTACTTCTTCGTATTTGCGCACGTTTATATTTCTTTCGAATATTCCAGTATTATGAAGTGCTGAAAAAAATATTCTCTGCAAGAGGTAGTTTAAAAAACACGGCCGAATTTAATTGCTCCGGATAGAAATCGCGAATAATGTTGTCCAAAGTTGTTCAGAAACTAGCGATAGAATGGGCAACTATTCATACGCGTTGTTCGAGCTGATGACTATTGACACTATTGACGATGATTTGTTGCAAATACCAAAACGCTCGATTTACGAATATTTCTGTTACAGAAAAGTGTAGTTCATCCGTTACACAAGTTTTATCATTATCGAGAAATGAACGAACATCTTTTACCGAAATTTTCGATATCAGTTGAAACGGTATATTTGAAATATTTAAAACTGAAGCTTAAAAATTGATTTCCCAAGTTTCATTGCTATTTAATACAGCTACGTGCTATACGTTATCTTCAGGCAAGGTACACGTATAAAAAGTTATTGTTAGATTTTTCTAAAGGAACGCTACAGATAGAAATATGGAGAAATACGTATACTACAGATACGTTAAAAAAGTGAAAGAAAGAAATTCTTCTATCGAATATTTCATTCTTGGTTTACGATTTAACTTGCGCGATCGTACTAAATTAATCCAATTTTTCCTCTATCCCATGAATTTCAAACATTACATAGCATTTTATTTTGAACGCTGCGCGAATTCTAGTAATAGCTTTGGAATTATTTATTGGAGGGGGAATTATCGAGAAAATTGATTATATCATAACTTTTTCAACATAGAATATCCACAAGATATATTTTAAATGTAATTATAGAGAGGTTTAATAGAGAGAATCGACGTTTTATCGAAAAGTATAAAACTGGGATGAAGAAGCTATTATAAATCAAGTAAGAATTTATTTATTTATTAAGATAGAACGTTGAATATTCGTAGGATTTTCGGAAATTTGCGCGTGTATTGAAAAACGAACTGGAAGTTTAGCAAAAGCCTGGCATTCTGCTCGTAGGGAAAAGGGTTTGATGAACAAGGTGTAAGTTCAAAATGGCATTCAACCGTGGCTTTTTATAGAGGCGTTCTTCTAAACGTCTAGCTTCTCTGAAACGGGTTCTATCGACTTTTGTACGTCTTTTTCGCAACCAGCTGCCTGTCGAAAGCAAATGAGATGGTGAGCTTGTAAATCTGACACGGCGGTTCCTATTCATTCACGATTTCACACAGAAATGGTTCCGTCTCGACTTGAAAAACGAGCGTCGTGATCATGTTGAACCTGAACTGTCCTTGGAGAGACTTTCAAGAGTTACACGTATAGATCTCTGTGAATTTTTCCCAGCAAAATCCGACTTTGCCAACGTTTGTATTTCAGAGAAACTTGACGCGTAAACGTCAAGTAAAATAATTTTTAAGGCGGGAAGAACCGTTTTATACTAGGTTCGTCAAAGTGTCCTGCCATTTTTATTCTCTTAAAGTCTGTATCTCTACGGATTGACCTATCAAAGTATCGAACGTATTTCCTCCAAATTTTGTCACATAGTTTCGTCAAGATTTCAGGCTGTCCAAGGATGATTGCGAAAGCTGTCTCTGTCGCAAGTTTTGTTATCCGTAATTGCAAATACAAGATGCGCTTTGTTATAGAACAGTTGAGTAACGAAATTTCAGCAACGGATGATTTGTTCAGCGATGTTTGATGCTTCGCTTTTATCTGTAGCTTGTACTTACATCGTTAACATAGAGATATAGACTTAACTGCGATTTCTGGAAAACTCGTAACAGAAATGTAAATATACGAAATATATGAAAGAAGCGTTATATTTTGACGCGTCGTCTCCACGCTTTTACGATGTCGCTGATATTTTCCACAGTTTGGCTCAAGTGTTACAACGCCATACATTCGGAACGAAATAGGCGTATATCTGCAAAGTTGTGCTTCGTGGCTTTAAAGCAAACAATAGGGTCGAGATACAGCGATAGAGTGGCCAAACAATATCGTGGGATTTATCCTTCGATAGCCTTAAACGGCCAATTCAATTTACACAGAGGATACTAGTACGTTTTATACAGCTACGAAGGATACTGACATCGGACGGTATACCAAACTGTTAACAAAATCGATATAGAAGGTGACGCCAGTAGAGTACACGTTGGACGGATATAAAAGTGTCGATTTGTTTACCAGAAATCGACAAAGCTGAGTAACACGACTGCTGACTGACGAACAATCGTCGTACGGCATCCGACTATGCCGTTTAATATAACGAGGAATAACCTCGTTTGTTTGCTTCCACGATAAATGAATCTGACGTCGGAATATCTGATCGAAACATATTTTAGTATTAAATCGGTAAGCGATGCGAATTAGGTAAATGGAAGCGCATTTCCGCTGAGTTTGACAGTTACGCGCATCGTGAAATGAAACGTAGCTATAACTACTTCTCGCGAATATTTTATTCTATACCATAATCATGTCATTGACTGTAGTGAAGTAAGTAGTTTCACGCGAGTCACGAAAAAGATGTTAGTAATATTTATCGTATGTTCGTCACTGTATATCGCGTTAATCATAAAACATGAAAAACGCGCGGGAAGCTCGATATATTTGAGAAACTAGTAATAAAAATGCATTTACGTAAAACGTATACCGGTATTTTCTCCGATGAAGTTGTCACTGTGTATACCGCGTTGTCACTGTGATATTACGCGAGACAAATACGAACGCTGAAATTCCTTTGATATCTTTGTTCTTCTGCGAGCGTTCGACCAACGTCAAACGCGAAGAAATAAACAAACAGAAAAAAGAAATTTAATCGAGTTACTCGGTTCATTGGAGTTGGCGAAAAAACGAAATGTTACCGCGCTGTGCATGGTAAACGTAATAAAGTTGGGTCGACAAAGTTCGGACAATTTCGGACCAGTTATTACCTTACAAAACTAATCCACGTGGATTCGATCCACATTACCGCTGGTGGTGCTATCCTGTGGCTCATCAGAGGAAAGGCAATTTTATTTTCGAAACTGACACGCGATTATCCCAGGGCGAAATAAGCTTTGATGGGGGCCACGTCGGTGAAAGCAAGGGACTCGTGTCTAGCTTTTGTAGAGGTTGTGATTCAAGAGAATATCCGTTGAGTGGATTGGCATGCACAAACCAGACACTCGATCTAATTAATCAGCGACCCGTTATTTCATCGCAAGTACGTTACGCTGCATCATTCGGAAAGTACTACTCGACACAAAGCGAGCAATAACACAGCGAGCGATTTCTGGCTTGCGTGTCGAGCATAAAAAATAAAGCACCACCGCGGACGATCTGGATTCCCTGAGACTGACAAAAAAAAAAAAAAAAAAAAAAAAAAAAAAAAAAAAAAAAAAAAAAAAAAAAAAAAAAAAAAAAAAAAAAAAAAAAAAAAAAAAAAAAAAAAAAAAAAAAAAAAAAGAGAGAAAAAAAAAGAAAAACTAAAACAGAAAGAAAGAAGAAAAAAGAGCACAATACCGAACGGAATAACAAGTAGATTTCGAAATCGTTAATCCACCAAGTGTTGCTTTTCGTGATAAAAATGCAATATTAAATGGAATATTATATAATGTATCGTGCGTGGAAAGTCACGCGACAAAAGGGATATCGAAGTATAAGATATACGTACGTGTCTTTTCTGTTATAACGAAATTGAAAACCTCCGCGTTTTTAAGACTAGTGGTTCCATGTACAAAGCAAATTTTAACGAAATAACTGACCTCTAAAGCGACATTTTGAACCAATTACATATTTTAATCAATCGTAATGCGAGAACGGTGAAACTACTGTAATCGAGCAAAAAAATACCGAGCTTGTTGGAAGAGTTCGCAAAGTAACAATTTATTGGAATTTTAACATCACCAGAGATTGGCGATAAGAAATCCCATTTGCGTTTCAAATTGTGTCGTGATTATGTTTGAACCAACTAATGCATTAACACCACTCCAAATTGATTCTATTCCCTGACCAACTATTTGGATTACTGATAATTTGTTCCTGATTTAAAGGCATGTTTATGCGTGTACATGTATTAATATAGCGAGGCTAATGCTCGGTAATAGTTCGAGTAATTAATAAACCTAACGTTTAGTGGCATGTTACATTAAGTTATATAAACTTTGAATAAAATTTCGCCGAGATAAATTTTTCTAAATCGATTTAGTGGCAAATTTGCGGCTAGGATAATTTCTAAATGTATATCGCGTACATTTAGAATTGCCCCTGGATCCGTGTAAAAAACTACTTCGATCTTATTATCGTACTATCATGAAAACTATGATTCTCAAATAAATAATATTCGTGGCGAAGAAATATAAAATGTAAACTAGGGATTTACCTTTGTACTTTGTATTACTACCAGTAGAGTTCGAAGATGTTATTGCTAAAACATATGGAAAAGATACATTACAATTATTTATTTTATATTAAAATATATACATTTGTTTGATACATATATGGTTATATATTGGTTATTTAGAATATGTGCATTAAGATGTTCGGGTGGTAATATTTTAAGGCGTAACGAGTATAAACAAAGTATAAACGGAGAATTTTGTAAAAACATACAAGATTGAATTTTAGAGAATAGAATTTTATTGCATAAACGGTTATACGTTTCGTTGTATAAATAAATTCGGAAGATTTGATCTCTTTCCGTAGAATTTAAAGGTCTCGTGTAACTACGACTTTAAATAAAAAGAGCTGTTTGTCGCGATAGGATACGAACATTAGAAAATAACGATATAAAATATAAAAGATCATATCATATTCTTCGATATCAACTGACCAAACGATATGTACTGGATGATCGGAAACTAAGTTTCACGACCGCCGGATCGATGGAGAGGAGAGTACTTTCAACGGTGTAATTCTGCAATTTCTAATAAAAAGCACGATAACTTTAAAATTGTAGTAGAAAAAGATAAAATTTGTTACCGTGATATTACGGCGAAGTAGTGAAATCTGCTTTTTAGAAGAAACGTGTTGAGAACACGGAGAGATTATTCTGATAAAATTTTATATCACGACAAAGCTACCGTTACGAGGTATTTAAAGAGTTTAACAAAAGGCTTCAACTAGGAAGTAATTTTCGATGAGTTTCCTTAAGCGTGGTTGTTTTAACGAGATGAGCCGCCCGCTCGTCTTACTATAGGCTGAAAAATCGCCCGCAAAATCCAGAAAAATTTTATCCACATTTTTTATTCAGATACGATTTAAGATTGAAATAATTTTCTACTTTATCAGCAGTAAAATCGCCTCTATTTGTAAAAATAATGTGACCCTTTCGTCGTTCTAAAAAATTGTCGAAAGAAAATTAAAACGCCGTTGAGACGATACGTATCTTTAAATAAAATTTTGTTTCCGTATACAAGCAGTGTACAGGTGTACAGTGTTATACGAATGTTGGAAAAATACTTAATTATACTCACGATAAACTTTGATGGTGCCATCGGTGTCTCCCAATGCATTTCTAGAGACACACTTGTACGATCCAAAATCGGATGGACTGACGGAACTTATCGTTAATTTCATATGAACTTTATACGCGTTGTCCAATAGTATAGGCTCGTATTTCCCTCCTGAAAGAAATTATAATCCTGTCAATACATGAATCGACGTCGACATTAATTACTATTGAAATTATACCGCTTTATTATCTTGACACGTTATTAAAACACAAGTCTACATACACCTGACGCGGATGTTATTTTTCATTCGGCATTAAATAAAGAATATATTAATAAATTCTATTCGAAGGAATATTTATTCGGTACTTATGCAAAACTTTATCGCAGTTTAATGAAACATATTTCCTGAAGTATTATATTAAAATTTGAAATTGCAATATTTCGCGAATCGTATAAAATATCTTACAAAATATTACATAAATATCGAAATTCCGATTACGATCACTATTACATTTAAAATTATTAAATCGAATAGGTAATTTCGTTACATATAAATCGATATATTGACTAGGATAAAGTAAAGTAGGGTAACAATTACATATACGTATGAAGACAAATTACTTAGGGATAAAGTTGACGTTAAACAACATACATGCATATCGACGAAACACCATTCAATGGAATAAAATTTGCAATTTGCTTTAACGAGATAACTATCATGCGTCGGAACCGAATTTAGTAAAATGCCGATAATATCGTAAAACATGTCTAAATACGTTATCTCTATGATGATAATAAATCATCGAGCATTTGAATTTCAAACAAAAAATGTCCATTTCGAATTTGTTACGCTGTTTTACGATTTATATGTATCACGTGTAAAAAGAAAAGGAACTTTGTATTCTTGACCAGGTGCAAATTCACGTATCCTCTCGAAGCGATTCGAATAGCCTTCAATAACATAGTACGTTAGACGATCGTGTAAATTTTTAATAAGCAAAATCCAGTGTATCGTCTTGTGGAATGGCGAGTGTCGTGCGTGTTACGGTTTCGTATCTAACGAGTATTTCACCGCTGTGTATCAAACATGTTCGGTTGCAATTAAGAGCTTTCGTTTTTTTGCGAAACAACCCGTTTAGATTTCTAGACGGTCATGAAATAAAACATCTACGCACCGTAATTTACAGAGAAAAGTTCACTTCTTTAATTGGTGGGCGTTAAAACGATGGAAAAGCGAAATGTATTTAAACGACTGATATTTTTTGCCGCTTGGCACCGCTTATAAAAACTGTTTACGGGATAGTTATCTCGCACATTCACAGCATAGCAGTTTCTTTAAGTCGTGAAAACAGCATAGTAGAATGTTGATTCTGTGTTGAAAGAAATTTAGTAGCAGATTATGCTTTGTACGTTTCATTCGTTACTCTATATTTTCCTTAATTTATGCTTTCATTTTCATTCTACGTAGTTTAGCGCCACCATACGAAAATATTCTATATATTTTCGTATTGTTGTCAGGGCAAGGTATTGACTGTACTGTACGTAGACCGTCGTACGATGAATTTAAAAGGCTCGTAATGTCGCAATTACGAGAAAGTATGAAAAATAAGTCAGTTTGTAAATCATATCATCGATTATCATCGGCAAATTACGATCATAAAATCGGCAGGTTAGTAACCTCGCAATCACGTCGTCATCTTAAAATGTCGATAAGTCGTGACGATCGATCTGATAGATAATAAATAACTCTTCGCTGGCCGTTTTTTTTTTTTTTTTTACGGAAATGGTCGTGTACCGTGCAAAACGAGTATAGAAATTTCAGCGTCTTTCGAACGAACGTCACAATAGTTCAATCAGCTTGAAAGATGGGCCAGCTTATTTTAGTATTCGTCGTGCAGCAGTCTAAGTTAACGTGATTTCTGTTTAGATCGACACCATTCAGAGACGTTTCCGTTCTCCGACTCGTAAGATTCGAGATTCTATCGAACGATGGTAGCTATCTTACGCGAATAGAAAGGCTACGTGGATGCAAAGCGAAATAATGAAAGGAAAGTACGATTGCGAGGTGAATAACTACCGGGAATGTCCACGATTCAGTTTCGAATGGTTAAAAACAGTTTGCTATTTGGGAATCTGAGAATCTTGAATGAGTTTTACGTTTACCGAGCCGGATAACCGAATCCTGCAATCGCAATGACGATGCCTCGATCCATGCTTCGATAAGCACGAACGATCATTTTCCGAGAATAAGCTAAATATTTCCTCCCAAGTAATGATTATTATCGTCGTTCGCATTCGAATTATCGTAATAGCGTCAATTTTCGCCCGTATAAAGAATAAGTAAAACGAAAATCGACCAGATGCTACGGAAAAATTACGTAGAAAGCTGTAGATAAAAATTTTAAAGCGCAAATGATAGAAATGAGAGGAAAGAAACGAATTTCTTATTCGTTCCAATGGTAAGTTCCAAGGTAAAATATCGATTGAAACTGTAATTACAGCGACAGACATTTAGGCTTTCGGAATATTTCGATTTTTGAATTACTTGATATACCAAGCTCCTACGTTTGAAATTTACATTTACGCAAGAAAATATTAAGCAACGAGTAAATGTACATTGACAAAAATTGCTTGTACTTGTATTGAATTGAATTCACTTAACAAAGAGATTGGCTCAACGCTGTTAGCGTTATCGGTACCTGGCAAATTGAAATGTATCGTGCTTAAATCTCTTGATCTTTTATCCTTGGTTCTCCATCGACTTTAAAAAATGCGCAGTAAGAAAAAAAAAAGAAAAAAAAAAGAAAAAAAAAAATATGACGCATCGTCGAGCATAACGACGGTGGAAATTGTGTAGCAACCAGATTGTGGCATCATAATTCACGTTGCAGGTATTATTATTATTATTATTGCCTTCGATACAGATGCAAATATCAACAAGGTTATCGACGTAATAACGACAGCGGAAAAGGCCACACGTTGACGCTTCGGTCTTCATATACGTACACGCATCCTCGACTCTTCTCATAAATGCCAGATGAAATCACGTTATACTTCTAACGTCCTGCTTCGATTCTCATGCATTATTCAAAAGCTAATTCTGTTCGAACAACCGACTGAAAGCTAAATCAGACGAAACATTTGGTTAGGCGCGTGATGTATCAATCGGATAAACGCATTAGACAGTCGATTCGGTTTTTCAATCGACGCATCAATCCATATACATGTAAAGAGCTTTCCAAGTCGATCGTAAAGTTGCAGAGAATATTTCAAAGTACTGGGAAATTATACGTAACATAAACTGTGTAGAACGAGGACGGAATTAAACTATAATCATTGCATAACAATCTACTAATAATATCAGCGAATGTACAAGTTAGAAATTATCGGTTATCTAGGCTTTTCAGTTACAATTTTCTAATTCTATATCGATGATCTGTAAATCTCTGCTAATTCGTAATTACTTCAATTGCGCAAGTTAGGGTCCACACACATACCTGCGCATACAGTAAATAACAAAAACACAAAAATAATTCGACACATTTGTAAGATTCGGTTTTTATTTCGTAATACCTGTCTCGTGTTTATCATTGCCGACATAGATCGACCCTCGTTAATAGCGAAATTCTAGCAAAACCAACGGTTCGAAACATTCAGAGCATACTGAAAAATAAAAAAAAGAAAAAAATTGGTGTAATTCAAATGGACGACCGGAAGATCGATCGAGTATCTGACGATGGAAGTGGCAATTGAAAGAAAATAAATTCGGCCAGCATGGAGGTTGCTGACGCATGACCTTACACACAGTTAGGAAAGGATGGACTTGCAAAATATATTTGACGGAAACCACTAAACGAGCGGAGATCGTGATACGAGGAAAATACGAGGATCTGAAAGGAAAGGTGGATCGATGAAGAGTACTAAAGCTGCCTTTTATAGCTGCCCTGACATAAAGCGAAGCTGAACGTTTATATTCGCGCTTCCTTCCACGCGTGTTTATGCGTTTGATACGAAGCTTTCGTTATTCAAAGGTCTCGTTACAACCAATTACTCTCTTTTCCTTCTTTTTCTTCTTCTTCTTCTTCCTCCTCCTCCTCCTTGGAAGGTAAATGCAAGAAGAGTGTACGCGGATACGCGATTACATCTTGGAAAGACCAGGTTGAAGGCTATCGAAAGTTTTGCATAAACGACCGCTGGAGAAAATAAACGGTGAATCATTGTTTTAATCTACCTTGCGGAACTATCTCGTCCTTATCCCTTGTCCAATAATTGATGGATTTAGGATAAGCCTCCGAATGGCACTCCAGAGTCAACTGTTGTCCCTCCTGAGCGCCCACCAATTGATTCTGCACCGAAATCATGGGTGGAACTGGAAGAAGAAAGACAGATCTGCCTATCGCGTAAATAAACGTTTGCTTTTCCCTTCGTGTTCGCTTAGCTTTCTGCATTTTATCGCCGTGGCTGGTAAATTACGGACGAATAATAGAAAGCACGATATAACGATAGAACGACTTGATTCGAGATTTTTTGCTAATTAATCATGTCCCAAAATAGAGAATAAGAATTTGAGAAGGTTCCCTTTAAATAAATTCTTTCGCTATGGTAGTTTTAAAATAAGGGAGATCTTTTGATATCGAAATTAATAATCCGATAAGCGGACTGTCTCTGTTTGATGTATACATACTTATATCGTGGAATTAAAACATAACGAAGTCAAATTAATTTCGATCAAGTAGGTCTTAATCTTAATAATAATATATATATATATGGAACAAGTTAATTTTACGTGAAAGACACGTAAAAAGCTAGATGGTTTCTAAGCAAAGAAATTATTCTATCCAAGAAATTCGGAATCTCAGTGACGAGTCTTATCGGCGTCTTATCGGATTATTAGACTAATAAGATACGGAGTTGAACAGCTAAATGCTTTGCCTGCTTTAATCATTAAATATATTTTTCTTCTAATATGAATATGGTAGTATTAATTACGGCATTGCACGATATAGATTGCACAAGTGGAGATAAAGATTTAAAATTTTATATTATACTTATATTATATTGCATTAATGTAGGTTACTCGAAATAGCGAAAGAATCGAAGGAGATTTTAATTGGCTATTGGTAATATGTACTTACATTGAACAGTCAGCATAATTCTTTTACTAACTGATGGTGGCACGCCATTGGATGCGATGCAAAGGTAGAAGCCCATATGTAACCGATTTACTTTAGAAATATTAAAATTTGGTCCTTCGACACTCTGCACTGTAAAATAAATTTTAACGATAGTTAAGCTTAACTCGTTCAAGCTCGCGCTTGGTAAACGGTATAAAACTGATCTTTATATGGATATTATCCGTTTTACAATATAACGTTTTCTAACGTTACTTAAAATTCAAATATTTTAAAATAAGCTGTCGTATAAAATTATATTTTATCCAATAAAAGTCAGCATTGCTTTCGTCATAAGTATACGCGCGTTTTTACCAATTAGAAAAAGAAAAAATCTGAAATCTTGCATTGTCTTTGCGTTCTACTTTATACCATAAATTTGATAAAATGATTTGTTCCGTTCTTACTGCATAAAAAAAGAATTGAAACCGACAATGCCCTATTCCCTGTAAGTTGGACATTCAAAAATAATAAGTATCCCGGAAGCGAAAGGGCCGAAGGACGGAAGAGGGAGAAAGTAGTCGTCGATATCGATAGAGATGAAATTATCCATGAAAATGTAGTAATATGGAAGTAGTAGCGGATGGTATTGCAAGCTCGAGTACCACATTTTTTTTTTTGTTCCTACCACAGTGTCTTGTTACTAGAACATTCTGGAAAAATTTGATCAGAAAATGCTGAAACACAGTGTACATGGCAAAAGAAACGAATCTTTTTACACATAACGTATCTCTTCTTGAAATTGATATTTACGTACGCTATTTTCGATTAAACAGATTTCACATATAGAGTGGCGTGATACTGCTCGTTGAAGCTTCCTGAATGTACGCCTTTTTTTCCCGGCAAGTTTCGGTGAAGTTACACTTTCAGACAGTTTGGTATACGAGCATGAAGTTTTTGAAATGGGCTAGAACAACTTTTTCAGCGTCAGTATATTTCCCGGCAGTACTACCTGCAATACGATGAAAACTACGTCGAAATTTTCTCCTATAATTTGTTTTGCAAAGTAATCAAAAGCATAGCTGAGTTCACAAATTTTCTCCCCAATTTTAATATAATTTTTAAAGTCACATTTCCTTTTTTTACAATTTCACAGAATATTAATTTTTACTCAAAGCGATAGATTACATCGAAAAGTGTAAACTGTATCGTGAATAATATACATATATACGTATATCAAATGTCAAATGTTTTTAACGGAACGTCATCGAACGTAAAGTAGCGCAAAACTTCAAATTCGCAGTCGAACACTGAAACGTTTTGGAAAATTCGTCTGTCTGAAAAACTTTTCTCTTAATTGCTTTACATATCGTACAAATAGAATATATCATATAGATGCGAACGAGGAATTTCTTACATTTATCATTTAATATGCGTTTATCGATTTATATCGAATATATTATACATCGTGTAAAATTAATTTATTTCTTTGTTTCGCTATTTCTGCGTTCAGCGATGTTGTTCCTCCGACGGGAAGCAAACAATTGTTTAAAGTCTAAATCTCGCGTGTTGCGCTACTAGAAAATTAGTTTCGACAGCTATATAAAATGAAATTTTTCGTTCATATGGTCAAAGGCCAAACGGATATTTGCAGGAAACAGACAACCGGCAGTAACACAGTTTTGGTGTTGTCTTGTCCAGCTACAGGCCGGCAAATTCAGTTTACTTATCCGAAAGTCTGGGTAGTCTACGTACGTCGTGTAACCACGATTAAATCTAGCGGAATATTTGTGCCCAGCTAACAAACTGAACGACGTCAAATACGAAAGAGCGAAAACTGCCCGAAACCTAACGAGTAACCAGTTACCAGCCCTTCGTTACATTTCTTACAAAACAAATCGCAATTAATCGGTCACGCGGCTTACAAGTTTAAAACGTTTTATCACTGAATTTCGTTTCGACGAAATTTTCAGAGCGATATCTGAGTACGGTTTCCGAATTCGATTCATCCGAATTTGACATCATCGACGACATACAGTTTACATAATCGCAGTTCATACAGTAAAAGTTGACCGATTTTCTTCGCTACCTATCGTTTTTCGTTTACATGACAGCAGCTCACGTTCGGATAAGTGAATTAACCAGCATAAAATTTCAATTAATCTGGCATTAACTAAAATTTTGTTCCGATAAATGTCGTTCAAATGGATAGAGTTTCTGCTGTAAACACGCGTTATAATACAATATCGGATTTATTTAAATATTATAACGTCTGAAGTTTTCAGCAACGATAGGTATGTGTTCGCTATCGTTCCGTGTATTTGAAAATACGATGGCGATGTTATTGTTGGCAGATTATGAGATGAGTCGGAACATGGAACAAAGTGAAACAACGAAATAAAATAACAAAAAGGATAAAAGGGACAGAAGCAAGAGAAGTTTTTTAAAATCCAAAAGCGCACGAAACGATATAAAAACTTCTTTGCTATGAAACTTGATTAAGTATTTGTTCAAAAAATTTGTTGTAACAACGTTTCCGTGTCGGTGAGGTAAAAGTAAGGTAAACGTTAACGAATTAAATGTAAAATATAAAATGCAAAATGCAAAATGTAAAACGGAAAGTAAATTATAAAGTAAGTAAGATGGAGGAAAATTACTTTTATTAAATTATTTCTATGAAGCTTAGGAAGCTTACGAAGAATATATCATAACTTATTCGCGAAAAAATAAAAAATACCGTATTCTTTCATACGCTCTGTATATCGTCCGAATGACGATAATGAGCTGAGAAAGAATACCATTTATATAAATTTATATAGATGAAACATCGTTTATCTAAAAATAAAATATTAAAATAATAAATAAATGTTTAAATTTTCGATAAAAACCCTAAAGACTTTATATCGCTAACACAAATATAATGTCGCGAATAATATTGGATTCTTTTTACCAAGTGTCTATTACTGCTAGCAGCGTGTAGAAAACAATATTTCACTTTGCCTCGGTGTTTCCCTTTGTCCCGGTTCTGTCTACTTTAGTTTTCAGCTAAATAAATAGCATTTTTAAACAACATTTACAGACCCACGTAAATAGCAAACAGCGTAAATATTGCAATATGCGTATTTATTTCACTTTTTACGAGAAATCTTATTTCAATCGTCTTCCAATTAAATAGATTGTAGTTCTCGACAATCGTTTCTCGAATCGAGAAACAAATCCTTCGTATAGCCAAATTTTCTATTGAAATCTTAAAGAATATAACAATAGTATACAACCTTCGCTTTTGCACTCTCGTGCTTTGATCCCGTTGATCGAGCGAGCAATCTATTGTACGACGATCGAGATGGGCCTTGATCTTCGAATTACAATATGAAACCAAATCGATTGTAATTCGTTTTATCTTTGCAAGCAAGGAGAACACAAGTCGTAGACAGTAAAATAAAATTAGGGAACGAGTCATCGATGCGATCGAATGCATAATTAACGCGTAATCTCTGATCGCCGTATCGATCGCCTGGAGTATTCATCGATGGAATTTTGGAAACTACTGGTACTGCTTATCTCATATTTTCATTTGAATAATTGAAATTATAGAAGCGAGTGTTTTGTTGCTTACGAATGAAATATTTGATTAACGAAAGTGAGATATTTACGAAAAGCAAAGTTGATCGGTCTCGCTCCTGACAGACTCGTATCGTCGATCGCTCGTTGATCGTCATTTAAGACACGAAAGATGAAATTACATAGCGGGCAAGGTGGTCGCGTTTAAACAAACCTCGGTCACGACCCATTCGGTGTTTCATTGTCGGACGCAAAAGTCAGCCACGCGAAACTCAGTACGCATAGCAATCTGCCGGTGTTTGCCAATTTCAATGCAAATATAGCAGATCTTCCTCACCTATGCAAACGTATCACCAGCCTCTAACCTATTGGCCTTGCTCGAACGCGGTGTGTTTGCTCTCACTGGAGATTACAAGACTCGGTTACAGCGAATCTGGCGAATATGCTTCTACAGCTTAACACCGATACTCGAAGATCTTCAGTTTGCTCATACAGAGTGAAAGTTGTTACACGATTGCATGATTACACGATTACACGATTACACGATTACACGAAACGTAATGCTTGTAACGCATACCGACACTTTTGCATAAGCGTAAACATTCGAACATAATACACGATATCGTTGTCGTGCACATGAATTTTGTACGCGATGTAATTGAACGCGCAACTAAGTCGCAAAAATATTCGCTTTCAAATAATTAAATCGTATGGAATAACCGATGATAGATAATGAGTATTATTATATATGAGATAAATTCTCACTTTCGTAGCATCCTTCCTTTTTCTTGATCCAAGAGTCAATTTGACTCTCCACGAGCAGATTATTTTGCAGAACACTGTGCGTTCTTTGTTACGAATTTTCGAAACTTTGTCTCAACGGGTCTAAAAGAATTAATAAACGACAGAGTAGAGAAAGTAAAGTAGAGTAGAGAAAGAATTATGAAAATTGTTAGAAATTGCGAGCTTTTTAACAATCAAGATTATCGATGTTACGAAGAAACAGAGAAAACTGTATCGATCTTCCATTTGTTGTATCATTTACGATATTACTTTTGTTCGTGGATGAATTTGAAACTATTTAAAATATATTTTTTAAATTATTGGTAAACATAGACTCTGATAAGGATTAAACCGACCTTTTCGTCCATTTGCCAAGGGTATTAATTGGCCATCCTCGCGTCGCCAGGTGATGTTTGGTCCCGGTGATCCCGTCGCTTCGCAGTGCAAAGTCACTTTACTGCCTTCTGGTACCACCATGTCTGTGCTCGTTGAATAGTCCAGAATATTCGGAGGAACTTGAAAAAATAAAGGTAGATAGAATTGTCACGCGTGTAATGTTACATCTGTATCATATAACACAAATTATGGGAGACTTAAAATACTTTATCGAATCTCGAAAGGAACGTGGCGAATACGAAGAAAAATCCTCGGCTTAGAGCGATATATAACGATACATACGTACAATTATTGGAAGAAGCAATTTAGAACGTTCATCCAACAAAATCGGACGTTTGATACGTCGCGCGTTATAACTAATACTAGGAATTTACAAACTGAAATATGGAGATAACAGTACTTTTGTTATCCTTCTCGATTTATATCGATAATGATTGTTTAAAGAAAACTTTTAACTCTTTCCTTCGACTCTTCAAACGAATAATTTATCTTTGGACAGAAAAATGACACGACGTAAAGAGTAAAATAACAGTTTCTCATAAATTAGTAGTTGATAATTGATTCTGCGAATCCTTCTGGAGAGCTATAAAGAAGGAAAATAAAAGTTTTCCGAATAGATCGATGTTATCGCTTTTAACATTAATTCAAAGATCTCGTATTATATTAAACGTTCTATCGACATATCGATACATTACATTAAAAACATTTAAATTCTCTGGATCGATACACTATTTTTAATAATACGCGCGTTAAATGCGACGATAACTTGGAAATCTTTTGACTTTGAAATAGCTCCCGCGCTTATAATATCGTAGCTTCTCTCTAGTTGCAAAATACGTCTGACAATAAACGATCCGTTTCCCTTTGCGACCTATTTCTCACTGCTATGCATTATATCCCTCTTTTCCACTCTGACAACTTACACGTTGCCAAGTCATATCCTGTTTCCAGTGCGCGTCATATCACAAATTGCGTTGAAGAAAAAATTTCCCCGATTAACCGAAGATTATAGTTTTATCGTTAATTTTGTTTCGGCCCCTTGAATTATATGGCAATCTATTCCCCCTTAAAAGATAAAAGACTAACTTTTCATACAAAAATGTATTCGTTATCCGAATATGGTAATAAAGTAATTTTATATATCGAAGATGATATAAAAGTTGTAGGTTTATTTGATATAAACCAAGCCAAGTAACATTTTTAACCGAGCATCTTATGAATTTCAATAGATTTTCTTCACGCTGGACGAAACAGCGACGAAATTTTACAGAATGCACGACATTATTACGTATTTATTATTTTATCACGTAAATACAAAATTGTTTGTACCTATGTCTTTGACGCAAAAAGGATGTTGGATTTTTGACACGGTTTACGATGTAGTCGGGATCACAATGTACGGGATAGATATTTTCGTGTGTTGATTTGATACCGTGCATGGACGGCACTTAGTATCGTTTAGGGGTGTTTTTTTTTTTTTTTTTTAGAGTTTCGCGCCTAGCTCTCAATCCCCCGAATTATGTATGCGTCATAAAGCAGAAAGTCCAAAGGGTCAGTTTGTAACGGTAAAAGTTTGGAGAATTTCTCCGTCGCGATGTCGCTAAAAAGTAGCCGCCACTCATCGCCGCGGAAAAGTGCCTTCCGCCCCTAGATAAGAGCTCGTGGGAAGGGAGAAAGCGACCTATACAAGACACGCTGATTGGTAATTCGATTTCATGAAAACTGGCCAATCAACGTGTATTAATAATTAATAAGGCAACGTCAAGCGGAACGAGGACTTGCCGAGACAGAGGGAAACAAAGCTGTGCAATATAAAACATTTATGTAAAATTCTCCGTGATGATATCGTTTAACAAGGATATTAAGAAAAATAAATTTTTCCACGTGTATATAGATTCGTGTATCGACGATAACATTGCACGAAAAACGTTTATCTTCTTGTACAAGATAATCCGAGGAAAAAATACATTTACATCGTAATAAAAAGTTTTAATGAAAATGTACAATTAATTTCTAATAATCAATACCAGAAATTTCATCTAAATTTAAAAACAACGATCGTCTCTAACAAATGTGTATGTTCCAAGAGGTTAATAATTAAAAGTTGCGTTTGACCGATAAAAATAAATGTATCGTATTTATGCTGGTTATGTTAATATTTTTAAAAGTTTAAAAAGATCCCTGCAATAATTTAGAACAACTAGTTAAAAACGTCAGGTTTAAAACTATTTTGTTTATTCGCAGTGAGTATCCTTTGTATGTTCGTGGAACGGAAAATTGTCATCTCTGTGATATTCGCGACAAAAGAAATCGGAATTTCGGTCAAAGAGTAAGCACACAACGCGCGCGCGCTCGCGCGCACAGTAGGCTTCTTGGAATATTCGTGCCATTCGAACTGACGTATCCTTTTAAATCTACGTACAGACATATATCCAAGATAAGAGGTATGAACTTGCGATTACGTTTGCTTCGTAATTCGGTTTCCAACAGTTACGATACGTAACTATTAGAAACATAGCAAATTTCGATCTATGGAACAGCTGCGAGTTTATCACTCGAACGAATAAATTTCTTTCATATTACGAAAGCTCCTTTTGTCTCGATGTTCGTAATCTCGCCTGCAGAGAATTCAGATTTATTGGCATCGCTGTCTTAATTTCAAGTAGTCGTAAATTATTCTTTATAATTCCGAGCCATGATTCTACCATCGCATTCCACGTCTCCATCTTTGTCGAGTACCGACATTGTGCCGGAGAGAACGTTTGATACTTTTACAAGCGCAGTTTCTAGCTTTGTATCGTACATTTTGTATCGTTTCTCGTAACGGGGTCAGCAGGTGTTTCGCGGAAATAAAATTGCAACCTGTTTTCAGTTTACGAAACATAAATTCAGATTTATCAGTGGTAATGATCTGTTACGTCGGATCATAAACATCCGTGTCTACGTGATTCGTTTTACGATATTGGACGATGTATCGTGGGCAAAACGTTTAGCATTATCGCGGTAATAGTAACGATACTTTTGTATTTTACCAATTTATTTCATGGTTAAATGGATAACAATTTTTAGGATAATAGGGCTCGTTTCGTGCACGAAGAAACATTCAAGGGAATGTATGTTAGATTTATTATTTTGTACAATTAGTCTTCTGTAAACTGAATTTTTTTTCGCGAATGTATAAAAATATATATGAAGTGAAACCAGTAAATACGAATCTCTAGGTATATGCGTATAAACGATAAATTGACAATTTTCAAAGATCGTATAACGAGGGAAACGGCTGCAAAATGTACAAAGTCGTCCGGTCCACGTTTATTTCTGCAAGTTGACATCACACTGACCCCGTGCCATCCAACATCGCATTAGGTCACGCGTGACGTTCCGCATACAAGGGGATCTGAATCTCCATCGCTTCTGTTCTTGCGTGACTACGTGTTTGTATTTAATCGAGAATTATTAATTAATACACGAGAGGATGTTTTCTTTCCGCGTTTGAAGAGCCATGCAAGCGCGTTCATAAAACTGTAACACCTTTTAGCTTTGTATCTACATAATCATCATACATGCGGAGATTTGCTTGTTATTACGTATATTATTTATGTGATTCATGTGTGTATCGCGTAAAGGGCGGGCTTATCAAAAAAAAAAGAAAAAAAGAAAAAAAAGAAAAAAAAAGAAAAAAAAAATATAGAAACGTAGAACTAGTAACTGGATACAGCACATTCCGAGGGAAGAGTAAATTTAAAAGTATAGAAACGCGTAAAACTAGTAACTTGATACGGCACACGTCAAGGGAAGAATAAATCTAAAAATATAGAAGCGCGTAGGACTAGCAAGCTGATACAGCAAACTTCTGGAATAAGTCAGAAAAATAAATTGAAAGGATAAATTAAAATAAATATAGAGTGTATGTATATATTGTATATTAAAGATTAATTATTTGTGAAAATTTACCTTTAATATCGTTCCGAGATATATTTGTAATTTATAATATCGAAGCGTTCGTACAAGTAAGAAGGAAGTCGTATGGAATAGTAAAATAAATTTTTATGAATTATTCATCAATTATATCTGGTGTCCATAGAGACACGTTGACGTCAATAATTATAATATTACAGCTATTATAATGCAGCTTGATAATTTTAGCTTTTTACGTAATATTTAAACGAACAAACATGTTTCTGGTTATACAGTGATTACTATACATTACTGTACTATATACTGTACGATATATATGTACATACATAGGGTATCACGTAAGCGTATTATATAGAGTAAGAATGAAAATTGTAAAGTGAATATCGCGTTGAAATACTACGTTGAAATACGTTGATAAAGCGTAATCTTCGCTTTCTCATTTCTTTTCATCGTCCACGTTATTATCGTGTCGTACTACTTGGCCAGACATCAATTTTGTTATGACCCAGCGGTACTGTTTAGCACCGGAGCGTCATAAGCTTCGAGCGAACACGTGTCAAGCCCGGCTACGTAAAACGAAACACAACGAGATTCATAAAATGACAAACGGGGAAATCAATCGGTGTTCCATTCGGTGGCCGGAAATTCGTGTTCGCGTGTACATACGGTCGGCGTTCCCGTATTTTCGAAGCAATAAATCTATCCCTCTCTCATTCGCATTCCGTTTACGGAACGAGTTTCACCGGTTGTCGTAACACTTAACGCAACAATAACGTACCCCCGAGTTCCACTCAACGCCGTCCACGCCGGCTAAGTATATCTGTTCACCCATAAATTCTACTACGTCGTACGCGCATTCGTTCATACAGCACGTATATTACACGGACGGGAGTAAAATACATGGCGGATAACTCCGTGCATTCGCGTAAGCGAAGAGACTGTACGATACGCGTAATAAAGGGGAGAACGATAACGGTAGCCGACGCAGCTACAACATCAACGGAAACAAAATCGTAACGGATCCCTCCTGTGAATCTCCTCCGGCCCCGAGACTTCCAGTTGGAACAATTAAAATCCGGCTCTTTTAACTTGACCTCCGTGTGTCTCCTGTCCAACAGGGTGACTCTTCAAAGCCCAAACGCACCGCCGTTTACTTTTGTCGACAAGAGAAACGGGGTTTGCATTTAGGTTGCCATTTGCGGAACCGGGAGTTCCTACGTTGGATCGTTTCCACGTACCGAACTTGTTCATAGACAGACAAGTCCTTTATGTCCTATCGTTTTTTTTTACATTTCTACAGAATTTTTAGGATTCGGCGGATCGTATTTTTTGCTGGTGATTAACCGTTGTGGTTAAATTAAACGCGCTGAGATGCGTTTAAATTCTTTGGTGAACTTTACGAAGAAATATTTTTCTTTACTTTTATATCGCGTTATATACACATAGGGTAGCATATAGAGAAGCACATAGAGCAGCATCTAGATAAAAATTTCAGGAAACCGAATAGGCGGCTGTTATTGGTAGACCGCGGGTATTTATGCAAATTCATATTTTTACCACTTACAGCTAAACAGATGGAATCTAATTAATGTAATTAGAGATTTGTTTGACATATTAAATATAGCGATATAACGACGAGTAATTCGCCTTGAATATTTCGTATGTGCATACATTCTTCTATATCGTGTGTGCCTGATAGATCTTTATGTAGCGAAGATTAGTTTTCATTTAACGCAGAATGCTTCAAGGGGCTACAATTTACTTACGCGAGGCGTTTAAATACTTTTGACGACTGAATAGCAACTTGAAACTGGTACTAGTTAGCGAACGATCGTTTCCGAAGGAATTTAGAAGAGAACGGCACATTTTGTCTATTATCATCGATTAAGCTGTATAGCTAGACGGTTCGAGATGAAGAAACAAAAGCGAATTAACGTAAAAATGAATTCACCGATTAACAATTTGAAAGGGGATTCGGCATTAAAAATGTAACACGTCGGAAGGCAATTTTCTCTCGGATCTATCTAAAGCGAAAGCGCACACTCGCGTATCATAGACGGATGTGCGATATTATAAATACACATGCATCGAGCAACTAGATATCTCGCTATCTTCCATTCGCCTATGTCGATTATAGGCGCGCTGACTCTCTCCTCCGTTCTTTCTTTTCAGCTTGCTTTTCCCCCCAGAGCGTCGAATAAACGCGTCCCTGGCGAGTAATGTCTTACCGGATTCGCCTACATGCGAATCGGCCGGAAGCTAGTGTGGTTAGCAGGGAAAGGAGAGAACAGGTGGAGGGCGAAGGGTGGTTCGGGGGATGAAGTCGATTTTATTCCGCCCTACGGCCGGAACTCGATTTGCGGTTGAGTACCCGTATGGGTGATGCTGAATTGGCGGGTCAAAGCCACCCGGTTAGTCCATCGATGCCCTCCCACTTGTACGCTATCCCCGTTCACTCTGCCGTTCTACCACTCTCTTCCATCCCGCGTTCGTTTCCCTCGCAGTGCTCACGAAACGTCCATACGCTCGTTCCAGCTCGCACGCTTACCCTCTAACCTTACGGTGACGTACACGCGCTGTTTGAAACCCGGTGGCTACCTAACACCTGCTAACTCGATGCGATCGAATTAGATACGGAGACACGCGGTACTCCGTCGAAATGACGAAAGCCAACGCGCGAAGGAAGCCTGTTCGAGATTAACGTACAGCATCGCGTTTAGTTTCCTGATGTTACCTCCGATCCCGCCATGCCAGTCGTAATGACGCTTTCGTGACTTTATTTACTCGCAGTTTGAACGTTCTATTTAGATCCCGGCAGCGAGATTGGTTCTTCCAGACGGTGTGATGCTTTCATCATCGAAAATCGAGCGAGAATGACGTTTACAAGTCGTTGCTTTGGCACACGGAAGTCCGCGTTTTGAGCTAGGTTGTATTTAGGTGGATTTAGTTGCATCCATGGCCGATGATCCAGCCAATTTCGTTTTATAATTACACCTTGAACAACTTTGGCTATGATATTTACGATTATAATTCCCTATTTCCACTATGCGATAGGAAAATTTACTCGCGAAATGCTATTGTTTTAGAAGCGACGAAATTGGTTAACCAGTTGGATAGAACGATAACAGGAAAATATAGCGTAGCTACAATATGTAAATATGTAATATTGTAAATATGAAATATTCGCATAGGTCAGTATTGATACGGATGATCAAGCATTTGAGAGTTAAAGTGTTAATTTCTCGAAGGACGTTAAAGTGGGATGTATCGGCAAAATGTAACTAAAAAATTAGAATTTATATTTTTATCTAAATTCTTCGTACGTCCAACTTTGTCCGTAACACGACATGCGAAAGACGCAACGCGACGTAAGAGGGGTGGAAACACAGACAAGTGACTACCGGCGCACGAACAACCTCGAATTGTTACGTGTATAACGGGAAAATATATGGCGAATATTTAAAGTTACAGAGTTATTTTACTCTTATTGTAAACGTAATTGACATTGCTCTGGGTTATTCAACGGAGCCCCGAGGAATTATTCCTATTCACCTAACAATCTAAATATAGGATGGCTATTCCGTTTAGCTACAGCGATCGTCTTTACCATCTCGAAACGCTATAAATACGTCTCTGGTATGACGATATATTTCTTCATCTTCGGATTAATACGTTTTACTATCTGCGGTGACGTAATATATTCGTAACAAGGAATCTTCCGTCGTTCAATTACGAAAAGTATATTCCTGTAAAAGTATATTCCGACTAATACGTTAGCTTTATGTCAATCCCTCTTAAACATTTTCGCAGCATTATTAACGAAGATAAGCGTGTAATCGATTAATCAAGTACAAACGATTTAAATAGAAAATCGAAAATTTTATTTATCAGAGCTTTTATTTGCAGACAGAATGTAGAATGTATTTAGACGAATACATTTTCTGCGACATTCTACGGCAAGCTAAACGATAAATAGCTTTTATCGAAAAAGATCGACCAACTGAATCGATCTGAATCTGTTTCGTTTATTTCATTTCTCTTTCGTTATCGATATGACGGTACAGTCGTTTCGCCGAAGACGCTTTATATCCCATTTTCGTCGTGGATTAAAGTGAATTCGATGAAGAGTGAAAAGGTAGACGAGATACGACACCAAAAGTGCCATCGATATCGTATTTTTGGCTATATTTGGCTTCTATAAAATAGTAATAAATGGTAAAAAATACGATGTAACTGGTTATAGTATACTTGACCGATAGTTAATCTATAACTGATAATTTGCATAAATATATGATATATAAATCATTAATCGTAGCAAAAGTACGCTTTTTTTAATAACATTTTTTGTATCTAAACACGTTTAGTTTGATAAGGTAACGCTGTAACATACAAGGTAACAGGTTGACATGTTTAGTTTATGTAGAAGATTTTGACGGTTTTTTTAGTAGGAAGATAACGTGTAAACGTTTACAGGTGTGTTTTATTAACATCACATCAAGCGAAGCAGCTACATAACGTTAAGATTGTTATTTGCTTTTTATCAACTGAGTATTAGATGCAACGGTATGGTAATTACACTGCCCTGTTTGAAATGAAATTAAAGAAACAAAGTGATTTGTTTATAAAATTTCAAAGAGGGATTGAGCGATTCGATTACGATAAACTAGTTGAGCAGGCTACTTGCGAGACTTGATTCGTAATGGCGAAGCAAAGGATCCGCGATAAAGATAGACTCCAGGGAAATTAGACTATCTGCTCTAAACAAAAAATGTAAATCAGAATCTGTGTTCCCCTATGTTCGATCATTATTCGACGATCGAAAGAAACAAATACGTGTTAGAATACGTCAAACGGTTTAACGAGATACGTAAAAGAGACGCACAGGTATCAAGTAACGTATAGTGGTAAATGTAAAATCTGTAATTACGCGTGTGATAAATTGGCGTATGTCTCAGAGTCGAATAATCCAAGTTTGTCAATGCGATGTACGAGTAAAACTAACCAAAAGACTGTTTGAATCATCTAAGAAGTTTAGAACTGCTTGTACATAATCTATATTTGACGACCTCTCTTTCTCTTAGGACTTGATGTAACGTTTTATATGCATCATAATATCGAGACTGTTCTCGGACTTAATTAACAGCTGATGGAATTTTCTTTGAGAAGGATTTCCTCGATATATCTCACGAAGCAACATCTTCGAAACTGTGCTGTATCCTTAAAACGAAGCGGATGACAAGGGCGAAAAGCGCAGCACGATCCGCGTATAATTTATAATCGTTAACAAGGGAATTTTTCTCCGGCCATTATCCCTTTTGTCTAGGGGGTGAGGTAGGTCTGTTAGTTCGAAAGCAACTTCTTGCATCCTGCATCAATCTGAATCTGGCTCGTTTATTCTGTGCCGTGCTTCCATCGCTTCTACACTCGCCGGAATTCACCCTTTTCCAGCGTAACCGAGGCGGTAGCTTCGTGAAACGTCCTTCCTACCGATCACACTGACATTTCGTGCCAGCCCGGCTAGGATTGAAACCAGATGGTTGAAAAAGAGCCGTTCACTGAACGATCACCGCAATCCGAGCGTGGCTTAATTTCGATGCGTAAAGCGAACGATCGTTCGATACTTTCGCGTGCGCCACTGGACATGGCATGTACAAAAATAAAGGATTCGTTATTGAGTCCGAACGATATTGTAACCTGTGCAGCAGCCGACTACCACGCGGGACAGCGTCTAATAAATATCCCTCGAATAAAGGGTCTGAGTTAAGTTCCGTTCTATCTGCACGAGGAAGCTAGCAACAACGCAAGAAAAAACTAACAGCTTTTTATAGAACAGCCGTTTGTTTCCATTATCAAAATTAGACGACGGTTGGTGTACGTACGACTGATTAGCTTAATTGCACGCGATAACAGAAAATGTGACAAGTTATTACTCACCGATAAAACTTTGGTAGCTTTTACTGGATGGTATCGTTCGCATGTGATATTCCTTTTCGTAATTACGTAATTGGTTATGTTTGGCTAAAAATATATGTACACAATTTTTGTCCACGGTATATTCAACATGTTCGTTTCTCATATTTTAAAATACCCAATAAGGAAAATACTCCTGTCTTCGATTTGATTAAATCGTTAACTGTAAATTTCATGTACATCACTGTTGCTGTTGTTGTTGTGTTGTTATCGTTATTTGAACAGTTCGCATCAACTGCAAGGTTATTAATTGCAGACACGCGAGACTTACAGTTTTGGGTGGATGCGGAATCACTGGAAACCAATAGAAACCGCGCTGAAATAAATACGATACAACTACGAATATAAATGGAGTCGCAGAGGTGCCGTCTGAGACTAGGAATTCGGACCAAAGACCCTCCGGTAATTATTAAAATGATACTTGTAAAATGTTAGCTTTTAGCTTCGTTCTCTTTTGCGTCTCTTATTGAAACAGATACGTCTATGTACGTTCGATTCTCTACCCAATTTCAATATATATAACTTTAACATATATAGATATAGCGTAGTAAAATATAAATTTAAGTAAAACACGAGTGTCTCGAGATACGAATGAGACGACATGAGACGTATAGAAGAGAGCCATTTAGTTGTAGATTATGAACAAAGTAACATAAATAACCGTCATGTGGAAGGAATGTTTCGGCCGTAAATAAAGCTTCGTTACGTAAAGAGCGACGTGTTCGATTTTTATTTATGAGCAAATATAACATTTGGATAAAACATTATTACGGTTGGATCTAAATCTTGATACAAGAAAAACGTGACTCTTGGTTAATTTGAAAAGATATTTCTAAACATCGTTGGTAAAAATTCGTTCTGTCGAAAACTATGTGTAATCGTCTTTTTGTTTTTTTTTTTTTTATAAACGTAGAACAACGGAATATTTGTAATTGCACGCGATAGCAAAGTTATAGTAAAGTAGCGTTAAAGTAAATAAGTAATATAAAGTAATATTAAAATTAACAATTAAATTACCATGCAGTTTTGAATTTTCAAACGAAAAATCGTTTCTTTCTGTTTGCTGTTACTTACCTGTATACCTATGCGAGAACCGCTTGCAATCACGGAAAAAGGAACTACATCCTCGGCAGAGCTAAACTCTATTGCGGGCAGAATACAGAAACGGAGCACTTTATCACATATAAAATATGCAACTTACAAGTTTGATGCTACCAGCAAGCTGGATATTCCCACAAGAAGATTATAAAAGTGACAAGAGCAAGTTAGTTTCTATATTTCGTGAACAACTGGTTCGTATAAAAATTTCGCACAACGTGAAATTTGCATCCATTATGGAACTAAATTAATCGTTTTTAAAGGAACTTGACAAATTAATCAACCGTGTTATAAATCATAAATAAATGAGAAATAAATAATCGCACGATATTTTAGATCGTTCCGCCGTTCTTCGTAATTCCGTAATTTATCATTTGTAGTGTAATCTGAATTTTCACAGCGTGTTTCGAAATCATGGAATAATTACTCTAAAATTCGTCGAAAATTTTTCGCTGAACGTTGTGCTTCCACAAACAAAACTGTTGCTGCTTTTAATCAGAACTTTGTTGTCTCGACACTTGCAATTTCATATCCAGCCTGAATATTCATAAACTTAAATTCGTTACGCGGCGCAAAGAGGCGTTTTACGTGTTATTTCTTTGTCGAAACATTAAAACGAAAATAAAAATTCAATGACGCGTTTTCAAGACGTTAAAAGTCATCAGTTTGCGTTGCATTAAATCTACGAATCGATACGACGATGCAATACGACGGTGCAATACGACGGTGCAATACTACAACGTGTAACTCGACGTTAGCTTTGATTTTAAACAGCTTAATTATATCCTCTGCGATATTATGAATAATTCTGAATCTTAAGAGTTAACGGTAATTAACTGTTAATAATTATAAATAAAATAACAAACTGGATGATAATGTATAATTAAATATACGATAAAGAAGGGAAATACGGTATTAGCTGTCAACAAAGGATAATATAAATACACTAGCTGGCGAGAAGTGATCAAAGTTTGCGACAAAAGTATAAGTACTTGGAAATATCGGAGCCACACATTCGATACGATAATGGAGGTTTTATACGATTGGAGAGCAGCAAAGAATCGTAATATTCTAATATTCTAAACTGTGACATAACTCTTTTATACGAAATAGCGATAATCGTCTTTTATTCGTTTAAATGGAAAGAATGGAGAATTTACTTTGGAAGGAGTATGAAGCAATCAGTGTGATTGATTTTCAGTATACCGCTTAGTTGGCAACAATGAAAACATTCGATTACGTTCGCTGAAAATGTTGGGTAGCCATGCATTCTTCTTTTATCCTGATCTCAAGCACTCGCTTTCGCTACTTCTTTCGCGTATCTTTAAACAGGGAGGAATACCCGCAGGAAGAGGAAGAAAATACCGATCAGAGTGGCAGACAATTAACATCTTGCGGTATTTTTTCACGCGTCTAGCTGTATTTATCGAATAACTCGATTCAATTTTGCGACATGTTAAAACTCTGCCTCTAGAATAGATTATTTATCTTGATAGAGCGACGTAAGCCAAACGATCTCTAATGTTGCAACTACATACGGCAGAACTGAATATCCATCAGGAAACAAACGGTATGTATATATATATAATGTAAGTTCACATAATGGTAGTTCACTGATTTCCCCTGTCACTAGGATTATACGTTTACACATGTATAATAAGTAGTAATACGTTCAGGCAAATGAATTCAATTGGCAGAACTTTAATCGGCCGCTAATTGAAATTTCGTCGCAATAAACGGTGCTCTGCTCGCAACCTTTATATTATTCGATATATTAGCATTAGCGTGGTACAACCTATACCGACGATTGTTCGATCAATCTCACTGTTATACCGAAAGTATTAACGAATCTTTCTATATTTTCGATAACAACGTTCGAGCGCGCACGAATCGCTCGATTTTCGATCGCGCATCTATCAAACAAAGAGATAACGTTTAGAAAAAAGTGATGGAAGCCAGGCTTCGTTCAAAGGGTCATTATAAAATCGGCCACTGATCGTTTTAGTGGTGATAACTTTGGAAATTTTGTCCATCTTCGGAATCGATCTCTTGCGTGGTCGATTCGTAGGAGCAAATAAACGCACAAAGGATTATCAGCGCAACGGTGTATCGATGTTAAACGTTACATCGCAGAGAGAAATACTGGGACTGGGGACAGTGATTTTGTCTGGATACGCGTGCGTGTCGGGCCGCGCGTATATCCAATCAGCGCGGACTCGCTCGTTGAAAAATATTGAAACCTATGGCCGCAGAGAGAAAGCTCCTTTCTCACGTGTCGTAGAACAAATTGGATTTATAAATAAATCGTAGCCCATTTATTTTCGCCGTACAAAAGCTTCGATGGTTGCGTACCGGTACGCCAAATAAACGATTAAAATGTACGTATGACCGCTTGAACGTAGCGTTTGCGGATTACCCCGACACGTGTAAGCTAGTGTCTCTCTGTGGCTAGGCTATATTCGGAAAAGCAGACACCGCAGTTCATCGCGATTAACGCGCGTATCATGCTGGCACGCACGCACGCACATAATGACTCATACACGCCGCTCGTCATACACTTGTTCTAACGCTGATAAAAAACGCTTTATTCACCGACAACTCGCTTTGACCCCCTTTGTTCTTCTACTTTTTTCGTCACAACTCTCTTTCATTTAACGTCACGAACAATACAGTCGCTTTGTACTTTGCAACAAAGTATCCCTGAATTTCAATCGCTTCGATATTACGATTTTCCGATTAATTCGTCACAGGGGTTTCGAGTATTTCGAATGCCGAGTTACATCCTCAATAAATATAAGACATATCTCTATGTGTATATAAGGAGTGAAAAACACGTGAAAGCGAAGATGTCGTATATGTGAAAATGAATTTTTATCCTTACGGGCTACTGGGTTATTAACGATTGGGAATAATAGGCCGACGATCTCGCCAATCTCTCAATGCGCTGCCGATATACTTAATTAATAAACGACTAGCGAAATAAATCGACCGATAAAACGGCTTGATTTCGACGTTTGACAAACGCGATCGAACAATTATTGTACAAATGTTATCGCTGTACCAGCAGATTATTCTTAACGACGTACTATTGTCATCAATGATTAACAAAGGATCAGATATTAAAAATGTTGATGTGAAATGTGAATGTAAATGACGATACCAGGTAGTATGTTTCTGATTTGTATCAAAAAGTGTGATCTAGAAATTGTCTGCAATAGCGAAAGGCTAATCTGATTTGTCGCGTGATCATGCAGGCACGCGCGTCATAGGCAGACGAATGGTATTTTCGCGATATACGGATATAGAATGAGAGTTATTTCAACGTAAACGAAGCATTGTGTTTATAGATAATATTACAAATTTCCAATCATCGATACGAACGCAATTTCCAATCGTATTATCGAATTACCAAGTAGTTGCCACTTCATAATTCGATTCTACAACGGTTATTCGTACAATCGATCATCGTGCCTTTTCAAAATTAATTCCGCAGTTATATGGCGTTCTTTGTGGCGACTATGATTTCCCCGTCGAGTCTATGAGACACGCAGAGAGTAGAGTTTCTCAAAATCGAATAGTTTGATTTATATTAATTTCCGGTATACAAAAATGCAAAATTCCGCGTCGAAAGGTAAGTTAACGCTGCCGCTAAAAGTTGCAACGTATGATCGTCGAGTTACTTTCCGAGGCGATTGTAGTTGCATGAAAAATTGTCAAACTCGATTTTCGCGGAAACGAAATCTCGAGCGAGCAAATTTTATTCCATATTTTCGATTTATTCGTTCACATCGAATTACCTTCTACTCGGTTGTACCATCGGCTACGGAATACACCCTGTATATCGTTGTTTATTCGTCGATTAGTTACTTTTTTTCTCATTCCAGCAGACGAGTAGCTTAAAAAGATAAAAAGAATCGAAAACATTATTTTCTGATCTTTTTGAATTTGAATCGCTACGAATACTTATCGTTTAAACTCACTTTGCTTTGATTAAGCAACGTCGATCCTAATTAATCAACTATTTAATTAACGAAGGCCATACGACCAACCAAGGATTTTATTAATACAAGCCGAAGACAGCTTATATCGCCGATTGATTACTCGGTTGTGTACGCGTATACGCAATGTCTATTTTGACGTTTAATTTCCTGGTTAAGGAGAAACCTTACGTGACAACGGACTGTCGGTTAATTAGCACGTTCGAGCTTGCCGTGACTTCGTGAATAATTCAAAGTGTCTTGGGTTGCATTCGCGGCCTATCGACTGTGCCGATAGGTTACTCGCGACGTCTACATCTCGCGCGTTCGAATAAGCTCGTTTGAGCGACTATTACCTGCTAGAATAGATCAGTTTATAGAGTCGTCAAAAGGTTCGATCGATTTCAACGTGTACACGTGCAGTACGTGCTCCCTGATCATCGTTGTTGTATTCGGCGAATACAGAATACTCTGTTGTGTCAGTTTTACACAGAGTACGAGATACCGCGACATCCAGTGTTGAATTAGATGCGACGATGAAGCGCGAATTGCTCGTAACTGGGAGTTCAATAACAACTACGATACAAGGCGAAAGTAAGACGAAACAAAGCGGAGAAAAGGAAAAGATGGCCGAGATAATGGATTATCGTTATGGATGGTGGTAGGTTGCTTGCTAGACGAAAAGGGAATAAAATGGATCGGATGTGAAAGATAGATTCGACAAGTGCCATTTATATTATATTAAACCATCGCGTTCCTCTCGTAACAGTGATGAGCAAACCTGTACACGCTTTATCAAACTTTCAGGAATATTCACGTTGATCCAGGTACACGATATTGTATTACGTGCAATCGGGTGATACTTAAAAGACAACGTCGTATCTTTTTGCGCTCTGTTATCTTCAAGGATGTAAAAATCTGTAAAAGGATGTATTGCGTTGTAACGCAATATCGTGAACCCGAATCAACGTGGACGCTCTTGAAAATTTGTTCATGTACGTGCTTTAAGCAGATACAGTACGGTAGATCACATTGTGATCGATTATTGTCTTTTTAATACAAAACTAGATCAGGGGATGAATATGCATAAAAATGTTGCAACTTGGTTTCTTTTATGAATTGCAAAAGTTTGCAACTTTCTTGATCCGATAAATTGGGATAAATATTCAGTGGCAATGCTAAATGTCTCCGTGTATTTCATATATACAGGTTTTTTGAATTCTTCGAGCAGGGACTGCTGGAACAAATCAGTTACAAGCGCAATGGAAAACTTTCGATTCTTGATTTTTTGATTGAAGCGTTTCTGATTCGTTAGATGACACGATGACACGAATACAAAAAAATCCACCATGGTTTTAACCGAGTAAGCTGTACGATCATTTTAGTTATTTTGGTTTCCCTCGTGTCTGTCAGTTCCATGGAATTTTTATGGAAATAGACAGTGACTCTGTGAAATAAATCAAATCTATCAAGCAAAATGGGTGAAACCGAAGCACTTTCAAAATTTATACGCCCTTATACTATGATATGGTTTGACGAGTTTCCCGCCCAACGGACTAACGAGTCTACTTTTATTATTAATCCAGTGCTGTGACTACAAGTATCCCACAACACCGTATTGTCAATTTCATCGTCACACACTTATACTAACACACACTTATACCCCATGATATACTGAGATTGATTTTTGAATTGGGAACATGCCATCGAAATTACGAAGAACATCATCCAATGGCTATAGAATCGCGTCGATTAATGCGGAGATGGAAATATTAATTAAAACGCAACGTTTGAAATATCACCGAAATTACCGAGTCGGTAAATTGGATAATTTATTCTTCGAATAAAGTCTTGTCATAAATTACAAGCTTATATGTTTTGTAGAATTAATTATTTCGATATGAAATAATATTTGGATACTTAAATACGAATGTTCCCACGCAATATTATGGTGTAATACGCGTAATAATTAGGAAAGTTCATACTAGATTCCCACATATCATCGTGTTATATCAATTTTTTAATTAATTATTGCTTATTGTGAATATGTAGCGATGACGTTTATTTATCTGGAAACTCGTTCGTGCTTCCTGTACCGCGAGGTGCATTTTACCGCGAATTGTATATTCAAGCAGTTTCTCCACTGGCCAGACAAGTAGAACGAAGAGATCTGTCATTTTTTCGAAGAGAGAGGAAAGAGGAAGACGTAGACCGTTTTATTATGTATTTGGTGGTATGTATATTTCGTTGCTGTGGGCTGTGGCTGGATAACGAGGAAAATCTCTCTCCCCCCCCTCCCCCGCCGCCATCTCTCTCTCTCTCTCTCTCTCTCTAGTTACTCTTCCGTTCCCATTCGTTTTTTCGTTTCTTCTTTCGTTTTTTGCTCTCAGACATTGCTTGTGTTTTCTGTGACGACTTCTGGACAATTTTCTCCACCGGAAGATATTTTCCGTCACGGTCCGTTGCTATCTTGTTATCTGCTAAGGAAGCAGACGAAAAATGGAGAAACACGAAAATAAGAAGGCGGTGGGGAAGGCAAAAGGCCAACAGAAAAAGGGGGGGGCGAAAGGCAGTTAGAAAAGAATACAAAGGAAGGAAAAGCAGTCAGGAAAAGGGACGGGTGACGGTGGAGAGGTAAAAATGCGATTGGAACGGCGATGTGGCGGAGGAAACGCGAAAAGTTCGACACCCAAAACGAGCATCGAGTTCAGGGAACGATAGATCACTTCGCTGAGACACACGATCTGCAGGACAATTCAACGACCCAATCGAAATTGTTCGACTGCTGGCAATACGTAGCCAGGATGCATGGGTTCCGAGTGTGTTTACTTACTTGGTACATAAAGCACAAGCTTGACTGCCTCTCGTATAGATCACTAAATGCGTCATATCCCTGCAGGCTACGTAGGAACGTTCGAAACAACGATAAGATCTCGACAGCGTGATAAAATTGACCCAGTACGGTAACATAGATTTATAACTTCGTTAATACCTTCTGGTATTGTTATTGCACATTCTTAATGTTCCTTTTCATAGTTTCGTTTAAGAACGTTAATTTGTGTTATACCGGGCAAACAGGTATATGTATGTAACTGTGCAGATTATTAGAAACGAGTGCTGGAAATTATTCCTCGAAACGATAAACGAAACGTAATGTCTGTGTCTAGATAAAATCTTTAATTCGTATAATTCTGAGTTGTGCAATGGTTGGAATTCTAAAATAAGGTATCTCCTTGTATACGTGAAGAGTAAAGACGTTTATAGGAATATTTCACTTGTTTTTAAATACTGTTATCCTGCTTCACGTATTCGTGTATATTATTTTAAATATTATTTTCAAGGTACACCGTATATAATATCGCGTAAAAAGGTCGATAAATTACGCTGGTATGCGTATCTTTTTACTTGATATCTTATCGTAGTAGGTACGTTTAAACGCGGATTTTGATTTGACTATCAAATTTGAAGTTGGCTGTTAAATACTACAAAAATTATAAGAATTATTAGATAACGTCTCTTATAATACACGCGCAAAGATTAATAGCATGTTTTCCGAATTACAATGTAACCAATAAAACGAGATAAGATAACGCGTTAGATAGATGCTAAATTCTTCAAACTTTGTATTTCGCAGTATGCGTTATACGGTACAAAAGCGATACAAATGCGTAACTATTATTTTAATTAGATTCGTTGGAATATATAGAATCTTTTGTCCGGCGAATAGTCGTTCTTTACATTCTTGCGTAAAATGCGTAAAATGCTTAACTTGGAACCGGCGTTCGCGAGTACATTTTGTTCTACATTAAAAAGCTATTAATCATACTTGACGATGAAAGAGTTGTTTTCTTTCAAAATGTAGGTAGCGTTATGCGTTGCTTTATCTATCCTTTCTGTGAGTCTATACGCAACACTACGATCGAAGAAAGTTTATCGCGATATATTAGTCCGTTTAGAAGCGACGAGGGAACATCGTTTGGCAAATGTATTAGCAGGAAAAGTTCAAGAGAAAAGAAGCGGATATACAAAGAGCGTAGTTGAAGCGCGTCAGGTAGCACAGGCTCCATTGAGTACGCGAAGAAATCTCGAAGATAGGGTTCACGGTGGATTTACGGCGTGACGGTCGCTGGCGAAGCGTGATATTTGCACCTTTAAAACGGGTAATCCACGGGTTCTTCACGGCTGATTACTTGGCCGTACGGCGGAGAATCGGACGGTTTTCTTGGTTGCTGGAGTAGCGTTCCAGATTGTGCGCATTTCGCGATATTAGAGGAAAAGTAATGGCACTGAGTGGCAACGCGGAAGGAGGCTGCCTCCTCTGGCTAAAAGTACCACGGGAAGAGGTTGGATCAACAGCTCGAAAGATGAGAAGAAGTGGTTAACGTGCAGCTTAACCCTCCCCGAGCCACGTAATGAATAACAACGGCATGAAGTGTTTGCCACGGGCAACAGGGAAGAACTTTCCAGCAAACTCACTCTCTCTCTCTCTCTCTCTCTCTCTCTTTCTCCTCTGTTTACAACGTTTAATTAGGGTGTTTCAATTGGGACAAGCACGATGCCCACTACAGCGCAATGTGTAGAATAATTCGTTTAATAATGCGCTTTGCGCTTTGACCCTCGGCCTCTCATAGTACGAAAAGGCTGTCCTACGGTACTATCTAGCTAATATAACTCGGCAAACTAAGGAACTATAATTATTGCACATTGATCGTCGAATATTTTGGGATATCGATGGGAAAGTTTTTTGCTTTGGCACGTAGAATAACGATTATTTTTGTATTGTACGAACTACATGAATAGATCGTTTAAAGCAGTAAGGTACGTTCGCGACCCGAATAAGCCTTTGGTCTCTTTACGAGGATTCTGAGCAAGCAACGCAAAAATAAACTCCGAAAGATTCTTTGTTTATTATATATATGCAATAAATGTATTTGAACATAGCAGGTACACGGTTAAGAATACGAAGCAACTTTTATCGCTGGATTTTTCACACATGTTAAGAAAACTGCGTATCACGAAAGTAGCAATTATGACGTAAATTTATCAAGTAACACAAATACATTTAGCTCGATAATTGTAAAGGAAATTCAGCTACAACGCGAATTTTTGTAACGTTCTTCGTCGTATTACGAGCGCGTATAAACGTTCGTAGATCTTGGCGCATATGTGTATGTAGATGTTTGCAGGTCTGAAACATAGTTAACGATAATTGTGTTGTTATATTCGATTGATATTTTACTTGTGGTTCTTCGGGTAGGCAATGAAACTCCGGTATAAGCAGTTCGAATCTTGAAAATCGTGCAACTTTCGTTGCAATCGTGCAAACAGACAACGCAAACAATTAACAAGCGTAGGTATGATATGATAGGTATATGATACGAAGGTATGAAATTTACGATGTTATACATATTTGACAGTTTCTGTGAGTCTTTTTGTGCTATATCATGCAAAGGTTATATTGTATCTCATCGAACAAACGCATACGCGATACTGGTCATTATGAAATTAATATCGAAGAATTACCCTACAAAATATGTTCTCCTATGTATCCGATAAAAAGTAAAAATATAGAAAAACCAATAATCTCAGTCTGAAAAGAGAGCAAGTGCCATAAACGTTATTCTGTGTTCCGTGTGTAAAAGAATGTTGTTATAAATTATGCAAAAGTATGGATATTTAATATTTTTGCTGTAGAGAAATTCACTGGTTTGCCTTTGGTGATCGAGCCGATACTTCAAAAGGACGGATACTTTGTGCAATTTTAATGGTTCATTTCACTGTATCGTATGTGAGAGGCATATGTAATATTTACATGGCACGATATGGTGTACTTGCAATAAAATCAGTTCGACAGTCTCGCTTTTGCACACTTTATATTCGTGGATAAAGATACTGACGAAACTAGAATGGACTTGCAAAGCGTACAGCGGAAAGTTGCGAACTTCTTCGCCAAATAGGTTACAAGGGGTAAGAAATTCCGCTAACTTAAGATCATTTGAACTCTCGTGTGTAAAATTCAACGAGACGTTTCACGTGAAAGAAATTTTAATGCGCAATTTGTTTGGAGAGAAAGTCTAGTGTTTCGGTGAAAATATATACGCATATGGAAACTAGGACGCTCCTTTAATCGTACACAAAAGAAGTTTACCCTGTTCACCTTGCTTTATATGAAATTTCTTCGCCAACAATTTCGCGCAAAATATTTTCAAACGATCTTGCGAGCAATTACAGCTTTTAACAAAAGTTCTTAATAAGCGACATGTGATGCGACTTTCTAGCGAAAGTCTTTCCAGTATATCTTATAACGCTATTTTTATAAATTTCGTGGTGTCAGATCATGCTGTGAATTGCGTTAGAGTACTAGAGAATAAAATTATAATATCGCGAAATACGTATCTGTTATATCTGTGTTAATTGTTTAAGTAATTATTAATACGATATTACAATTCCATGCATCAAGTTGTATCAATCGTAATATTGCGTCGCGAATCTTAACATTAGTTACGTTTGGTAGTTTACGACTTTAAGGTAACAAGAAGCTACTTTTCGTGGACTGTACGATCGCCAAAGATGTTTAGGTAGAACGGAGGATCGTGCGTTGTTGTCGATTAAGTCGAACGAATACTACCAAATTATTCCCCTTCGCACGAGAGTAAAATGAAAGATCAAAGGCAGATCGAAACTCCGAATTGTTTGTAAGTTCTAGAAAATTAGTAGCTCTCTTGGCAAGATTTCTTTTATCTTTTTGGTCAAAGATATCCAAAGTATACAAATTAAAGTTATAACATTTAATAACTGAAACAAATTTGAAATATTTAGGTCCCATTTCTTCGACTATATTCATGCAAATATGAATTTGTATAAACATCCTTAGTCAAGAGATAATGATAATAGTTAACAATTGTGCAAAGTTGCGTGGCAAGTGGCAGAAGCGTAATTAACTATGTTACCGATGAGTCCGCCTGAAAGTGTTAATTTTCCAACAAATATTTTAATGAGTAAAGTTGGCGACTCGATGGTTTAGCGGATTATTTTAAAGGAATCCGCACGCGAATTGGAAACAAGTGCTTGAACACGAATCTACAAATTTTGCTGATAAACCGGTGAGAGTCACAAGGTGAGTGGAGGTGAGCGGAGAACAGGGAACCCCGTTCGAAACTCAAAGCCAAGTTTCTTTAACGATGAAACCAGTGAAAGCAGTACCTGCTAGCATTATAATCTGTTCGTGTGTGCAGTCGAGTAGCGATACATCGTTGAATCTTTGCGCGTCTACGAGCGTCTATACACGCACAGCACAGTGAATTATCTCGATAGCGAAAAGCGCTGGAAAATTATCTCCATTGGCATAATATGTTATGGCGAATAGCGTGTTATCATCAGAACCTATGATTGAATCGTTTTGTCATAAATGAAGATTGCAGGAGAAAAACACGAACGAGAAAATACAAAAATTTTCTTGATTTCCTTGATCTCAATGTCACCTTACGATTAAACGAGACAATTTCAATATGTCATACAGGTTGGAAAAGAATACAACCTATTAGATTCAAAGATGTAAGGCTTTCAAAACCAATTGATAAATTGACGAAGCATTAAAATGGTATGGAAGCCAAATGTATAATAATCGAGCAATATTTTAATATCTTCGATATTGTAATACTATGATGTAACGTATTTTACAAATCTCGAAGGGAATAAAAAAAGCACGTGTTGCATAATCGTATATCTGGTAATATCGTAAATGAAAGGAAAAATAAAAATATGAGCCGTTCGAAGGGCAAAATGATTATCTCCGTTTCACGAAATTTTTTAAATCTTGGCATCGATAAAATCCATCGACGTACAAACGTGTTATAAAATTTTAGCGTTCTTATAATAGTTTATCGATTCTCTGCAACTTTAATTTCTATAACTTCTCGTCCAAATAACACGAGTTCCACTTTCATTGTCTACCATGGTACATGTTGAAAGAAAATTAGTAGCAGACTATACCCTGCACATTTACCCGGACATTTGTCAGTCTATGTTTTTGTTACTTAGTTACTTATCGTTAATCTTGTAATATCAGTTCTATTATTATGCATACACATGTTGGTTGATCTTGGTTCCTTCTTCGTTCTACGTGCTTTTCCATTTTGTATCGTTAAAAATATATTTTACCAAGCAATTTTCGTGTGAAACACAAGCAATAATTAAGCATTCGAACGATCGAGAAATAGAAGTAAATCTTATTCGACTATCGCAAAAGCACGAATAGACGATAATTTCCCTTGAAAACAGCTGTAATATATATAAAATATAAAACGTTATGGATATCAATACTTGCGTGAAATTGATTGCAACATGTTCGCATCTAGTATAATATTTACATAGCGACTTGATCGATTTACGGGTTACTATACTTATACCGTGAAAGTTGCGGTTGGAAAATTACCGCTTGGAAAGCAACCAACTCGTATATACCATACGCGATATACGTATGTAGGTGTTAACAACGCATTAAATGAGTTGGGAACATTTATCGGTACTTGTCAAATTATATCGTGACTAGTTGCAACAATTATTGAGAATTAAGTATTTCAAGTATAATTTAAATGTCTTCAAGTCAGATTTATTTAAGTTAGATATTTCAGACTTTTGTACAAAGTATCCCTAGCTTTAATTAAAAATATCTCACGAGTTGTTCATTTTTTTTTTTTTAATATTTTACCTTAACATCTTTCGACGTAGAACGTTCGGAAGAATCCACATACGTAAAAAAGTATATATCGTTTCGTTAAAAAGAACAAAGTTCGTCTTCGTATGTCCTCTATTCCTCTGATAAAAAATCTAATCGCGTCAAATTATGTTCTGCCTCGGAACGATCCAAACTTTATTTGAAATATATCTCGTTAAATCATTGTTCGCGCGATAACCAAAGTGGCTGCAATTACGTGATCCAGCCTGTATACGATGGGTTTGTTCGTAGTTGCATCTGATTATCGTCAACAGCACAATAGCAATGTCGTCTTTGGTCTCGTTTCGATCGGGAAAATCGCATCAATGCGTTATTGGAATCTTTGTTCACGGAAGATTTCAAACAAGGAAGTTTCGTCGTTGCATTAATGTCGTTGCCTCGCCGATACGAAAGCGAAAACGGAAGCGGCCACCCCCCCCCCCCACTGTGGGGTTACTGGCTAACTGAAAATACTTTTGAAAGAAATTTCTTTAATGAGTATGCGCTGATTATTACTACGAGCATCGAACAATATTATACATACTTGTACGAAAGAATATAGAAACTTAGATTTCGAAAATTCAGAACGACGATTTAATTCTCGATAATTTATCGTTCGGTGCGCGTTTATGTGCACGTTATTACTGTTCTTTGTGACCTACTAAACAAGAAACTTGATAATTTTGTTAGATCTTTTCGATCATCATCGTTGTTATTTGAAAAATGAAAAATTGTAGTTTGTCACGATGAGTTAAAATTAAATAAAATGCAATAGCGGAGATATTAGAGAGCCGCGTTGACTCGGTTGACTGGGGTTCGGATTCGTGGCCAAAGGGTTCACGGCATGGTTCAAGTTCCGGTTGATTATCGGCCGGTATTTCTCCAACTCGATTTATTCGCAGTTACGTTGTGCTTATTTCAGCGTGGTTCTGGTGGTTCGAAATCCACCTAAAGCTGTAGCTCCCACGTGTTTAACCATTTACAAACTCGTCTTTACTCGCTCCGCGTGTGAACGTTTACGTTCATACTGGCATATTAAAGAGACTGAAACCTCTAGCAAGAATGAAGGTATGCATGTACAAATTGCAAAAAGCAGTCGCAAATAATCCTGACAGTTGATGCGACTTTGGATAATATAAAAGAAACTAAGATATTCGCGGTACTGACAATGGACGTCTTTGTCAATTTATATTCTATACGGTTAATGAATTGAATATCAATAAATTCCATCCTTTTCTATACGTTGATATTATGCACAATTATCCGTCAACGATGGGAAGTCGATGTTTAATTCTCCCTATTCCTTACAAACCAAAGTAAATCTACGCGAACTGTGCAAGATCAAGCTGCGAAGCTAACGTCAGATCAGGAAACAGCCAAAGGGAGTCTCGTCAAAAAATTCGATCTCACATTCGACGATTACGCCAGTCCCGTTACGTGGACGATTTATTAAGCTGCCGCGGCAAAGTTGCTCGAATCTCGGTTTATTTCTTATCATACAGATCGTACAGTTTCACGAAAAGCAGTTTAAGTGATGTACACGACATGACGTGGACGATTTCACGAGGAAGATAAAGTTCTATAAGTAGTTGGTCCGTCGTAGCCAGCACGCAGACGATTTCGTAGCTCGAATAAGGCTCGCATTTCCGAAGAAGGAACCCACTAAAAGGAGGAGAGAAAGAAAGAAAGAGAGAGAGAGAGAGAGAGAGAGGGGGAGAGAGAGGAAGAGAGAGAGAGAGAGCAAAAGACTCGTAGAATTATATTGCCGTAGATAGGATGCAAGAGACCGCCGCATCTCGAGAATACCAATTTGATTTCGCTAGGAACGCCGGAAACGCAGCCGGAAGCTCGTAAAGTATACAACCAACGTGGTCAACGAACCTTACGTCTTGCCGTTGCAGACTACCGGAAGTACTGTCCGTTACGAAAGGGTCGAGCCGGAGGCGAAGGTACTTAAGGAACGAACGATGACGCATCCCGAGTCCTTTTTCAGCCACTGACGTGGTCGTAAGAAGGATCATGCAAGTTGCTCGACTTTTTGTCTCGACTCGAGCATTTTACTAGAATTCGCTAATGAATGCTGACCTTATTACCAACTTATACAAGGTTCCCTTTGTCTACCAAGTAATAGTTTGGTCGATTTTGGAATTCAGCAACTTTTGTGCTCGTTGGTTCGATTAGTTGTAATTTGAGAGTAATTAATACAGAGTTAGTTTAGTTCCGAACTTACAAGTTTGATTATTATTGGCAAATGTTACAACATCGAATTGCTTGTGCGAGAGCCTTTCAGAAGTCAGACTATAAATTAACTTTACTTTTTGTTAATTTCGTTACGCGAAAAGAAAAGCCAATTGACACATATAATACCACAAGACGTCGAGAAACAAACGACTTGATTCCGCAAGTCCGTTTATTGCACAGAAATGACATAAATAACAGGAAATTTTAAGGTACGCATTTGAACGAATAGAATCGTCCCTGAACGGCTCATATTATAGCGATATAATGGATTTTGTAATACATACACTTTCGAGAATAGAAGTTTTGTTTAAGAATAAATATATTTTTATGATTGCGTAGCACTTGATTTAGTGAATTTTTCATCGGCATGTGTTTCAGATTAAATCGACGTAAGAACGAATAGCTGGTCGAGTTCTTTATATATGTCTCGAGCTTCGTTAACATTTGTCGAGGAGCAAATCACTCGAAATTTTTCATTTCCGTAACGTTCGTATTTTTGGCTCGTAAGATGCGTGGCAAATAAATATTTTGAATTGAGTTTACCTAATTGAATCGTATCCGGCCCGGTTATGCAATCGTTCGTACGTCTAAAAGCAAATATCATGCAATTTGTTTAAATTTCTCCCGCGTCTCGTCGTTCGTTTAAAGATAAAAATAACGACGTTGGCGGCAAATGTTTGACCAAAAATCGTGTTACGCGTGCACGGGTCATTAACTTTATTCGCTTCAAATATCTTGCTCTCTAGCCATAACAAAATCATTAGCGTTGCATTGCAGCCTCCTTTATGGCATGGAATTCTGCAAAAAGAGAACGATTATTTAGTCAAACAACGTTCAAACGTTAATACGTCCAGAATCCTCATTACCTATCGACTCGTCTACTAATCTGACGGTGTTATACCCTGAGCTTCGTAAATGATAAATGTCAAGCGTTCCCTCCACGCAGCTATAACGTTATGACATCGTTCGTTACATACGGTGTATCTTAAGAACGGAAATTTCTATCTGTAAAAATAACGTCGAAAACGGCGCGTGCGGAGAATTTAGATCAATGATCCGAAGGAACCATGCAACCGGACCTTTTCGTCGCATCCATTTTCCACCGGGAGTTCAATTTATATGCTTCCTGAGTATACTTAAAACCACATTCGTAACGTTTCGCTGAAACTCGTTATACGCGATAGACAGAAGAAGTAAGTCATTTACATTAGTGAAACAGAAAATCGGTTTCCGCTTTAACGGGATTGATTTGCAGTTTGATGTTGGTCGAGCGTTTTTAAATCGTTTCGTTTAATGCTACGAATTTAAATATCTGCACAACTTTTAAATACAACAATTTGGTATATTCAATTTTTCCAGTTGGATTACATTTTAATTTATGCGCTTCGATGATCGACCTCCGTGCTTTTTAATTTATATGAACGTCTGTTTTCACATTCGGTTAGTAGTTATTTGGAAAGATTGAAATTCGAGAAACTATAGCGTCCTTTTTATAGTAAATATATATATATACAATTACAATTGTCATTCGCTACTATTTCAAAGTATTTTATATTTTCATTGAAGAACGTAGTATCTATGCCTCTACTACCTTGAAACTCTCGGTGCGATCGTCTGGTTTTCGTCATCCCCGATTCTAGCAAATTTAAGGTCGATGCTACACCAGCGATGGATCACGACGCTGCGTCGCGTGGTTTGCGTTTTAGAAATGCAGTCGTCAACTAAAATTGTGTCTTACATCTCTTTCTTGCCTACGTTAACGTAATAATACAAACGCGATTAAACTTTATCGATTTCTATCGAAATTATTAAATTTTTATGGCCAATTTCAACGGAAGAATCAACGGAAACTTAAAAACGAAAAAACTCACGGCTCAATTAGGAATGGGAAGAAGCGAACAAAGTATCGATTATGATTCAATAATTCTTTACGATCTGCCAATAGTAAGAATGGTACGTGTTTATGCCAGCAGAATTAACTGAATCGCGTTTAATTAAGGTACGTCTCCCAACAACGTCGATAACTCGATGACTCGACGGAAAATGTTCTCAAATTCCAATTATTGGATCTCGTTGAAGTTCTGTTTACGAGCACACGCTTAACGTTATGTACTCGAATTCGTGTATAATCTGCGACTTCATAGACATATCCAACCCCCGTGATTCTAATTTTCCGTTAATGCTCTTAAACCACTTAATTTGCGGCTTTTCACTTTTCGAACAGCAGTTGTAACATGGAGACGTTATTGTATTATTTTAGACAGTTTCTTCTCTATTACGATAACTCGCGTCTATGTTATTTAAGCTGCTTTTGAACGAATTAAACTTTGAACGAGTTAAACTTTGAACGAATTCTCGAAGAGAGAAGATGTAAAATTTGAGAATTTTCCGCACAATTGTTTAATTCTATGCGAATGAGAGATCGTAATCGAAATACTCGAATCGATGGCAAAACGAAAACAATTGAAACGATCTCTCGGTAGATGGTTAAAAATAGTCAGATAGAAATTGCGCGCCTAAATATATTTTCTCGAGAAGACCAATTAATCAAACGTAGCAAAGCTTTTACAATTACTGAATACTGAATACTGATACTGAATTGCAATAAAATATATATAATTTAGCTACTGTGACCAATATACATAGTTACCGTGAAGATTTAGACCACCTGAAAGCACGATTAGAGAACAATTTATGGAGGATAAGTGAACTAACTTTTCAACGATAATTATTTCTTCTTCTATCGCGTCACAAAGACAGAATTCGAATAAATTCATATTCTAAATAAAAGGAAATCATCTCGTACAGATCGGTGTGATAAATCTCGTTTATTATATATTGTATTATTACGAAACATCTTTTTTATCGAACCGTTAAGTATCACGGTTTACAAGTACTTTAAGTACGCGTACATAATGAGCGATTGAAAGGGAAGTTTCTTTTATAATTCGACAAGCTTTGATCCTGATGGTTAAAAAAGATACGTATAGAAACGTATAGAAACATATACGTATAGAAACACGATGAAACAATTTATTAGATGACAGGTATCTGTGGATTTATGAAATATTGAAATGCGCAAAAATGTCCACAATACGCATAATGTACGAAAACATAGGCAGAAAATACGCAAAATAGGGCACTCGTATTACTTGGATATTTGGAAAACGAGTCCAACGAGATTTAAATCTAATTTAATTCTTAGTTGTATCCGGCATCGCCTGATTCTTCCTTCCGCAAACGTATTTATCTTACGATATTGGAGCGGCGCTGTTCGTACTTTTACGATACTTTTACAGTACAGAAGAGTCATTATATTTATAATAACATGCATATCGTAACCCGCATATACGACGCGAACAAAAAAGGTAAAGAGAGCGCAGCATGGAACACGTTTACGACTGCGACTATAAAATAAGTTTTCATACTATGCAGCAACGTTCTTCTGTATAAATTATCTATGTAAACCCTTCGCGTGGCCGGTCTTTCCATGTGAAGTTTGAAAACTTTTTAGCTAATCGAATTGGTCATCCTGGAAAGAGCATCGTGTGCGTTTATAGGGTAAAAATGAAAGAGTCGGGCCAAGGGTGCCGATACGAGGGCTGAGGGAATTAAAAGAACGAAACGTATGGAGGAAAAAGGGAGAGCGCACGTATTGGTGAAAGGGCGTACACGAGGTTTCATTTCCGAGAAGGGCTGTAAAGATCGCTCGCGTGCAACCTTCTATATTATAGAGAGTTACATATTTCTCGCAAACTCGCGACTATATTGCTCCATAATAATAAGGTTAATGCCTTGCGAATTAAGTAGAGAAGCGAAAGGTCTTTTACGTGGCTTTACGTCCGTTTAAACTGCCGAAGCCTGATGTTTGTCGACGATGCACGATTAGTGCGATTAGGGCATCGAGGCGATGCTCGTTTAATTTTAGCCAAACGGGGATTCATAGATCACGATATACACAGGTATGTAGATATATCCTATATGTGTTATTCTAGTAAAAATCACAGGGAATCCTGTGTTTCTTTAAATGCTTGAATTTGTAAATTTTATTAGATTCGTAAACGCGCAACGTTGTTCACCTCCTCCAGAGTTAAATTAAATTTGTTCCTTATTAGAAATTCTTGCAGCGAGCATTTACCAGATACAGAGCTTCTAAGTAACGATCGTTAAACAGTGGTTTCGAATTTTATCGTATAATTTAACGTAGTTTAACGTAGAACGCTGAGATTTCTTGTGTCTACTTTGTTGCGTCCAAATTAAATTTTCAATATGTTAAGAAATAGGCGAAAAAGTGGTGTTCAGCAACGGGTTAAAAGATCGTTTGCTAAAAAAAGATTATGATAAAACGTTCGAATGTCGTTTGACAATTACGTATGAATATTAGTCAATTACGTATGAATATGTATTAATGAAGCGCAACTGATTCATCGTACACGAGCGACAAATCACTCCTGTAAAGAGATGGGAATAGGGTTTGCTACAGAACGAGATTCTCACGGCTTGTCAGACTTGATTAAGATATTGCGAATTACATCCGTATATCGCTGTGTAACGTTCGCGTGACATAATCGTTGTAATAGCTGTTCCGGATGCGACTGATAAGTGCGTGATACACTCCCCTTTCGATAGAAATTCATACGCGTATAGAAGACGATCGGCGAGAACGAATAGACGATTGTTAATTTCCTCGCTAAATATCAACTTGCTGTATATCAAGTGTACCAGCTATCTTGAATCATTACCTATAATATTAGTTATTTGTTTTGTCGCTCTGTGATACAATCGACTCTATACACTATGGTTTGGTTTTTCTACAAAATAAAAGAGTCACCGTTAAGAATTTTATTCCTTGATTTTAACCTTTCGCCGCTTCACTCGCCAATTTCACTCTCGGATTTCACTGTTTTACTTTAAAAATATTACGCTTTTTGATATAAAAAAAGAAAAAAAAAACAAATAAATAAAAGCGATACAAGTACGAGTACAAGTTTTCGAAACAAAGTTCGCTATGTCATAAATATTTCTCAGGTAAAGATTTATTTGGGTATAATGTTGTTTTGTAATTCTTTTTTCTGCAGTAATGATAGCAAATAAATCAATAATGGAAATGAAAGAAATTTATCACGATGAAATTGATCTACCGTCACGTCACTCGTACAAATTGTCATAATACGATATCACGGTGAAAAAAGAATTATTACGGAAAACCAGAGAAAAGAAAATACTCTTCGTGTTTTGGAATAGAAACGAATAAGAGTGGAAAAAAATTAAAGGATCGTGTGACAACTTACCGACAACTTGCAGGTAACCGGTTTGACTTTTCATTGGATCCGTATTAATCTGACACATGTACCATCCTCTGTCGGATTCTTTTACCTCTCGTATGTGGAGAAACCACGTGCGATGATCGCTATGAGAAACGGCTATTCGATGGTTTTTCGTGATAACGTGACTAGCTATCGTTAATATCGTTTGGGTATCTACCCGCAGCCATGCTACCTGTAACAAATTGAAAGTTTTCGCTACAGTATCCAACAGGATAATCGTATTTCTAATTTTCAATTTAACATCGCAAACAAGCTGTATAATGGATGTGTTTTACGCCATATTACTCAACTTGGTTTGCAATAAAGATATTGATACGCAGCTATATAGTTCTTTGATCACACAATGTTACAGAAAGTTGAAACGCTCGTGACGTAAAAAGGTATTTCGTTATGAATTGAATAGCGGATATTTACGCATCTATGCGAAATTCCGAGTACCAACGATCCACGAAAATGTAACGCGAGAAACGATAAATCTAATTTTGTGAGATGCGACGCGATAAACGTAACCAGGGTATTTAATTCCAATCTCCAAGAAGAATTGGTAAATTAAACAAAAAAACTGCGAATGTTTATAATTGATGGAATATTTAATTGCACAAAAGTGTACAGAATGTGCATAGTACGCGCAAAATGTACAAAATTTCGATAACAAAGTTCGAGATTCGATTCTATAATAATATTTCGAGAGCGAAATATAATAATAATTAAATAATTAAATATTTAGGTGCCGTTTCTCTAGGTGTATTTGGAAAAGATATAGATTTAGATAAACGTCGATACGATAGATTAAAGTGTAGATAGATAATGTAATACGTCGAGAATCCTATGTTATATATTTCCGTCGCTAATATATCGATTTCATAAGCGGTAATTTGAGAGGAACGTGATTCTAGAATGTCCCTGGTTACGTTTTCGGTCGAAGGAGCTTCCGGTAGACTCGCGGTCTAGTCAGGCGAAAAAAATTGCAGCAGCAAAGAAAAGTAAATATTCTGCTTGTTGGCTGCACTTTGGCGCTGGTCGGCAAAGAAACGGCGAAAAAGAAGAGAGGGGCGGGGAATGGGAACGCTAAAAAGGCTACGCGCGAGCGCATGCAGCTGCAAAAGCGTAACCGTTGGCTTGCAGTAAATCAACCTGTTAAGAAAATGTGATCTGTTTGTAAAAAAGCGCAAGATACGGGAAGACTATTCACAACGGGGACCAACACCCCATTGAAGTTATATTCCGGCTGCGAAACGTTGAATCGTCCGTACGCATACCTGTATTTTCGATTCGCCCCTTTGTGCTACGATTACCAACATGTGATCACGCTTATTTCCACGCTTATGTGAACACGAGCTTCACCATTTTACCATTGGCTCGGGCAATATTTTCGTTTACGGCGCGTTCATTCGCCTTCAAAGGCGAAGGATAATGGAATTGCTGTTTCGTCGGGTAAACATTTATCCGGCGGGATATCTCTTAGTCCTGTAATTTTTACAGCGACGTGCCTCTGACTTTTGCCTATAGCACGCAACTGCGAGGCTTGGCAACTCTTTCTGTTTTCCTCTCCGGAAATATCGCGGCTTTCTTACCTCCAGAGCAATGTTTGTTCGAGAATCAGCCGTTTCTATGGTAATTTCGCGAATATTAAATAGTCACAATTTTTTAGAAGCGGAGTAACGTTTAACACGGGGTACTGTATATTCCGTGTCACGCGACTATTTACGATCATTTAAGTATAGTTTTTACAAATCTTGTTAAGTAAATATAATTATCGTTGATCGACAGATAAACGAAGAATTGAAATAAACGATAACGTCGCACGTAAAGCAACTATTTTTGGGCTAAAACTTCCCTGTACGCGTTTATTGAAAATTTCACATATCCTTTCGATACATTTTGTAGCAGATGTAGACTATGTTGACTATCTATAGAATAGATGGAATGATATAATTAGAATATAAAGAAAGATGTTAAACGGTAATCTGGAGCGTATATGTTCCTTGCCTTGCCTTGCATTTTTGTAACTTTGCATTTGGAATTTGTTCCTGTTCCGTGATCTATAGATTCAGATGATCGGCGAGCGATTCTGTTATACATACTATAAACCAATTAGATCTGAATTTGCCCGGTTGGCAAATTTTCGAACCTCGCTGATCAAGTACTCGCTTTAGTACTTTTTTTTTTTTTATGAAGCAAAAAAAAAAAAAAAATAAACATACATCCTTTTTAAATTAAGTTGCATGTAGATGTCTTCGCGTACATCTCGTACACGGCTTAATTTAAAGAAAGAAGAAAAACAGAGGTCACGGTTAAACGTTTCCACTGCCATAGCAACGGCATAATACCATAATACCGTACGATGCGCTACTCGAAACCACTCAATTTTGTCTCATAAAATTTTCCTTCGTCTATCATTTTGAAGCTATGGTTTGGCCCAGTTGTGAGAAACGCTGTATATTTGACTGCATTGAAAGAGAATTATTTATCTTAAATTTCTGCCGAATAATGGAATGCTGAATTCATTATCTGGACAATTATTGCTCTTAGTCGGACATTAATTGCAGCAATTGAATGGAACATCCGTAAATGGTCAATAAAGGAAGGTATCGTTCTTCGATAAAACAGTATTAGCCCTCGTGTATCGACAAAGAGTCTGCAGACACTATTGGTCTTTAACTGGAACATTCTGTTCCATCTGTTTCATTCAGTGGACACAGTATCGTTCAATTATCATTTCTGCTAGTACTTAACAAAATCGTTTAACACGATCATTGTTAATCGAACGTTCATCGTTTATTGTACGTTAATTGCTAAATAATTTTCATGCGAAATTAACTTTTATTACGTGAATTATTACGAGGAGTCCTTTCAAAATTTCGCGATCCATTTAATAAATTTTCCATTTATTAGGATTCAGCGAATAAATATCTTGACTTTTAAAAATGTTTAATTATACGGATATATGAAACAAGTTACACTAATCGATAACATTTATCCTGAAACGACATCTAATTACACAACGAATTAATAAAAAGTGGGTGATATTCATGTTGGAACGCAAGTAACTTTGTTAAGAAGAATCGATAGTTTCAAATTAGCTTCGAGTAAATTGCTAATAACGTCTAATAATAATAAGATTTTTAATAAATGGAAAATTTCCTTTTAGCTTTGGATAAATGTGCGAGATTCGCAACGGTGATCTTAAACGTGACCAATGATGCTAAACGTTCAAAGAGACTATTCCGCGTCGAATATTGCGCGAATACTTTATCCCGAATATCTTTAAATACGCGTAGAAAGCTTCATCGATCAAACGAAGCGAACAAAGCAAATCGATTTTAATTTTTCATATCATTTGTTTATATCCGTCGAAGAGTAAACTTTATTTCTATAACCGAAGTTTATATAACAGTTTGCTAATTCTTCTTACCGACTAGAATTTCTCGTTCGTATAATAGGAGTACGCGTTCAGATAAGTAGATTCAATTGGCAGAAGCACAGTTAATCAAGCATTAATTAGAATTTCGTAATAAATAGAGATTAGATAAATGGAATTCTATCGTATCTCTGATGCTTTTGCTCGGTATGTTCGTGCGTTATGATTCTACGTGAAGTACTTGAAATATTCATTTACGAAATTATCGCTTAAGAATTAATTTTTAATAAACCTATGCGAAATAAAACCTATTTAAAAGCTTAAAAAATTGTTATGTATTTTCAAAGATAGACCGAATATAAGGATCACCGAACGATGCAAATCATTTCTTCGTGCTGCAAGATATTATGCTTGATTCGTTTCTTGACTCGTCGATTGATCGAAAATTGATCGATATATTCGAAGTGTCGTTTCATTTTGAGAAAGAATTTGTCGTTGATTCGCTATTCGTGAAACCTGTTATTCTCGATATATACGTAAAATTTTTATAGTAACAGGCATTGAAGCTTCAAGATATCCGATAGTTGTTGCGCATATGGCGAAAATCTGTTTTGCGCGATAGCACACTTAGGTGAAGAGGACGCGGGAGTCGGATACTTTCCGCATATATACATTAGCGAACAAATCTCTGATTCTCTAGAAATGTCTTTGAATACTATTAGACTAGCGAAATAAACATTCGGTTTCTGGTCGCTCGACTTCAACAGTGTCTGCATTATTTGCAGGGGCGAGGAGACCGCGTCGGAAAGAGACTGCGGCAAGTGGCGAGCATTAAAAATAACAATGACGCATAGTTGTGAACGGTGGAGGACGGTTGTCTCCGTAAATTACAGAAATTCGCAAGAGAAGCCGTAAATACTTGGTTATCATACTTGGCGGAAGCATGGAGGGGTATTATACCTACATTCGCGTACATCGTGGCCAGAGATGGCGCCAAGCGTGGATATGGCTTCACCGTTTCCATTCATCGGACTGGATATCAAATGCAATAGTTCATGCCGCGCTTCCGACTAGGTGGTCGACCAGTCCTCGACCTCTACCTCCTAATCCAACCACCCACCGTTTCACACCGGTCTCTGGCAGATTTACAGGCGGAGAGGTTTGATATCTGCATCCGAGAGTCCTGGACTAGTTCCACCTGTCCTGGATCTCTGTATACTTTCCGTCAACTTGCGCTTCCGTGAGGGCACCTTCCAAGATGAATCAGCCGAATAAGTCCCTCCACTAATCGGACGGATCTTTCGCTCCGTGTTTTCGCTTCTATAAGGTGCTGTGGTACGTTTGACGAACGATATTCTGTTCGACTTTGTCGAAGCGCGATATCTTGACGCGTAAATAAGCAAACGAGTAACGATACCAACGGTACAGCTTGTAACACCCAGTTATTTGATATTTCTTACTATTACTAGAAAGGTACAGATGTTGGCTGGTGAAATTAATGCTAACTTTTATCGAATTTATTCGTAATGTAATAATATTCTCTTGTCCATATGTTTATGATACCGCGCTTTAATCCTAGTTATTCCTAGTTATTACTTATACTTAGTTGAAAAAACAGGCTAGTTCTATTATAGTTCTAGCAATAGCAACGTTTTCGATAATACGTTTCCACCAGTGTTCAATTCGCTCATTATACGAATTTTTATACACGTAAATATATTTCAAGGTAAACGCTACTCGAAGTTAGTTTTACAATCGTACAACGTACGTACGACGAAGAAGGAAAAATAAAAGGAGAAAATTCTCTGTCAGAACATAGTTAGGACATACAGGACAAGTTTCTGAACTTTCGTGACGTTTACAACTTTAAGGGAATGACGTACCTTCGTTACCGGATTATAACTTAGACATTGTCTAAAATCTGTTTTAATATAGATATTCAATACGTGTAGATGCCATAGCTGCATAAATTCGATTTTGCAACTCGCACGAAACATTAATCCTTAACCTATAGAGATTCGTATTTTTAATATTGTCACGGATCCTTTAAATTCCTTGATATTCCGTTTATCGAATCACCGTGTTATAAAAGTTAATTTAATTATTTTATTTGCCAAGTTTATTTGTTTACGATAGAAGATACACAAATACCGAAGCTTATGATATTCTCGATTACATTGTGGCAGTGAAATAAGAATTCAAACTCTGTTCACGAATGATCTCACGGATTTTTCGTAATTTTCCTTTACATCGTTACATTTGTAAAATAATTAAATATAAAATAATTTTCTCTATAATACAATACAATACGTAACATCTGGCAAGCATTGCAAAATAAATATCGTTAACGCTCAAGCATTTCTTGCCTTATTATACCGATAAAATATACGAGCAATGCGAGACAGCTTCCATACAGGTTAGTAATGTAAGATACCGGGTAGAATAAAATTTGTTAAAGATTCGCGGTAAATGTAGCGAATAACACAGCGTTCTTAATACAATGTTAATCATCGACTATGTAGGCATTAAAATTAACCGAGATACGCGGTTCGTTCGTATCGAAGATCTTTAATTCTGCCAGTTACGTCGTTTACCTTTTCAACTACTCATTTCCACGGGACACAGAAGCGTGTCGTAGCCGACGACTTCCACTCCGCGAGTCTTTCAAGCTTTCTCGGCGTCCGGAACACAGATCACGAGACATTCGCCTCAATTTCCACTTCTCAATTTCCGTTTCTCGTTCGAACTTCTTGACAGGTCACTTGGCCGTCGATAGATAAGTAACAGCGGTGGAAGACAAGGGCCAACTTCGATCGACGGCCAGATCATAGCTTCGAATTTCTGTGCCTTCGTGATTACGCCCTCTCCCTTAACCCTCCAACATCAGGCTAGCTTCGTAAGACTAATTTTTTGAAAACGTGGCCGACTAGCTTTAGAACTGTGGCTTCAACGCGAGTCGTATCTTTTGTTCGAAGAGAATTCGACAGGGAATGAAAAATATAAAACGTAGATCGAGAATGTGACGTATATTTGATAAATTCGTACGCTACCGTGAGCAACCTTAAGGGCGCCTGGAATTATCGAATTTAGAGGAAGGATAGACGCGAAATTACACGTAGGTTAGAACGGATACTTCCTTCTTCGCTTTTCCCTTACCGGCAGAAATTTTATTCCATCAACGGCGTTATTTCGACCATTAACTGATTGTTTCGTTGTCGTTCGTTGTAAAGTTGATAAAATAATTTCAATCTCGAAGCAACTTTACAGCATTTATTATCGTACAGCGAACTGGAAAATTATTCGCAAATTCAGGTTACAAAATTATCGATATATTTTACAAAAGGTATTGCAAAATTAATATTCGATGGAATAGTTTTAGTATAACTCGTTGCTTCGTGAGTACAAATCATCGTTTTCTTTACGCATTTCTATGCAGGTTTCCTTTATGATTTAGTTAGCTCGGAATCTTAATTATCTATTTCTAAATAACAAGTATTAAAAAGTCCTTTGTGCCGTTTTGTTGTTTAAACAATTTCCAATACATCTTGGAAAATAATTCTGTAACTCAATGTACATATATCGCGCTGCATATCGCTATATAGCACCATAATTATTACTCTTATCGCGTCGTAATTTTCGCTGTGCGACGATTTGTTCCCCTTTCGTATTCTCGAGTAACGTTTCGAGTGCGAGCTATTTGTTTACATGTCCGTTCGATATGAGTAAGAAAATCGAGTTGACGTTTAAGATTGAAACGTCCTGTGCATCGAAACAGCAGTTTGAGTGGCAGAAACGAATTTTGAATCGAAGCTTTCATCAGACTAGTAAACGTTTCACTTCGTTCCGTCTGTATTGAAATAAAGTTAGCAAAACCCTAACCGCCGAGCCAGCTGTCCCAGCCTTCCCGCCCTCAACTTTTCCAGGGTCGATTCGCGTTCACGGCAACCACTCTTAAGTTGTTCGATAACTATACCGAGCTACTTTGAAACTTGCCGCTGCCGTAACTTCATTAACGACAGGTAAATGCTTCGTATTGCTTGGTTACATTTTCAAATATTAAAAGGAAAACGGAGGGGAAAAGGGGGAAGAAAATATGAAATTTCTCTTCCTTAGACCCAGCGGAGATTGAAATACGTGTTTTTAATCCGTACGGCCTCTATCTTCTCTCTATCGGTTGAATTGACTTTAGTTCGTGGAATCGATAATGGCCAAAATAACGCTGATGATAGAATAAAATTTCTGCCGGTAAGCGAAAAAGCGAAGAAGGAAGTATCCGTTCTAATCTACGTGTAATTTCGCGCGTGCTTTGAGAATTATACGTTGTAATTTAAATCTAGCATTAGATATAGAATAAAGAGATCTATATGCTTCGATGGAAAGGATTGTAAATATGGTAGGAATATTGAAATACGTTTCAGAGTAATCGAGAATAATTGGAACGACAATCGAAACGATAGAACCATGGTCGTAAAATTCAAACATAACTTTGAATTTTATAGTCGAGTAAGAAAGATCGAGACAACGCTTATTTTCGCCATGTTAAGATCGCGTTAAGATTTTACGACAATTCATCGAACGAAGCGTTATTGGTTCACTCGTACAACGATACAAGGAGAATAATTCGAACGAACGTTGCTTCGGAAAGAATCAATTTTCCATAAAATTTACAGTTTCTAGAATTATTTCGTATTTCGAAATGCGTTAATATGTTATAATATCGATATGTTCGCCATGTGTGTGTGATAAACGTAGTATCTCTTGTATTGAAGACGATCGGTTCGATCGTATAAACAGAATCACTAGAGATCGTAGAACACGAATGAAAATTTGTAGAGCAGTAAAAGGAAGTGCGGTGGCATTCGAAATGTTTGTCATGCAATTAATCGGAATGGATAATACGCGAGATCCACTGTAACTTGTCATAATGACGAGCATATTAAGTTAATTATGGTCTTCAAAGTAATCTACGGCTGGCAGAGCATTAACCACGATCCCGGGGGAATCTCCCGAAATGTCAGTACGAAATGTCATACAAGTGTGGCGTTGGTAATCCTCGTCACCGCGTATCCTTTGCCTCTTCAACAAACCCCGAGTCAAAGGTTCCTTTACGTATTCCCGTTCCAGTTATGCACAAAACGATGAAGATCAAATAGAGACGATGTGCCGATTCGTGATCTGAACGTACCACATTTACGTTACACGAATCGATGTCGAAATTATAAGGTATTTAGAATATAACCTGATTAAACGTATATTATAAAATTGTGATCGCCAAGTAGATCGATGAATTTATTAAAACGTGATTACAGAATTTATATCATATTTTTATCTTTATATCGTAATTATCATAGTTATCGTAATTTTACTACCGTTCAATTCGTCTAGGTTCGATAACTCGGGTTCGGGAATTGAAAAAAATGATCGATAAAATTTACAGCTTCGTTAGAATCTCCATTCTCCTGGTAGATTCGGCACCAAAGTTTCCTTCACATTCTCTCCCTCCAATTGTACACAAAGGAATAGAGATCGAACTTGCTCGGCTATATAAATACTAGCATACTGAAACGTAGAATTCTAGAGGACTCTACGGATTCTACGTTTCAAACAAATTTATTATCCGCGGCTGACGATCTTCCTACCAAATGATGAACGAACGTTTACTTTGAAATTCATTTCTCGGGACGTGGTTCAAATCAAATATATTTTATGCGTGCGGCACGCTAGATATTCCAACGTACGTGGTACACAATGAATGAAGGTAATTCTTCTCCGAAAGCTAAATAAAAGTGGCAGAGAGGCAAAAATTTTCTGCGCGAACCGTTGTCTCGAAGAAGATCAATTTTTAAGATTTATAGAAGACGCCGTATTCTATCTTTAACTTTGCAGACTGTCGTGCGTGTTTTCGTGCTCTAGGTAAAAATTACGGAATTACAACGCGAATGTTTTTAAGCTAAGTGTACGATAGCAACGATATTCGTTTATAAACTCTCTTATCGATTTTAGCACGAGACTTTTTGAATCTTCTCGAACTGTTTGGTAAAATTAAAAAAGAGAAGGAAAAGAAAGAGAAAAAGGAAAACTACAAAATTTACGTAAAAGCATATTTACCGTATAAAAATTTACCTCACGCTTAAAGAGATGTAGATATATTTAAAATATATTCAAAAGGAATGTATAAGCAAAAGCTCTTTTATTATTACCGTCTTACTGTGCGTTATTATGCGTAAAACAGTGTACCTATATCGAGCAAAGTAATTTTTCTTCCCTCGAGACATTCGCGTTTTACTTTAAAAAAAAAAATTTCCCGTTAGTTTACTCTTTGTTCAGAGATCTGTTAAAATATATCTTTTACGGTGTTTCTGTATTTAACTCGATCCGTAGTTGCGAATATTTTACTTTTAACGCAAGATACATTTCCTGGTCTTTGCGATTGTCGGTAATCACATTTACGATCGATGATGAAACGTTCCCAGGAACGCGCACTAAAAATCCAAGTAAGTAAGAAAGTGATTCAAGTGCATCGTACGAGCCAATATTCTGCCCAGTTTGTACCGTCTTATGTGCGGTAATGTGCACGTCTTGGATCTACGGCTTAACTGTTATACGTACAAGGAAAGTCGTAAAAAATGTTATCTCAGTAAACGAGATAGTAAAGCACTACCGTCATGTATTTAATGTTTTTGTTATTTTACATCATCTTTACGTCCCTCTCCCCTTAACTTTACGTCGCGCAAGTGCTTCGTTTCTTTGAATAGAAAGAATCGTTCGCACGAGAGCAAAGTAATTTTTGATCGAACCGAGGAAACGACGAAACGATCACCAGGCTCCAACACGCGACGAGACAATAAGCGCAGGCTGCTTCGAGTTTTGTATTAAATTTTTTACCGCTTTTGTAGTAGTGTACTATTTTTTATCATTATTATTTATTGTCATTCCTGATAACAGATCGTAATTTAACGGTGCATCGCATCAAAAACAAAAAATTTTGTCCTATAAAAATGAAATGTAGGGCCTGATAGTTTTTGCGATCATCGTACGCCACTTTTGTGCTCTAGAAGTCGACGAGTTATGACTTCTATTACGAAAGTATGCATTCTGAACGAGCAAGAAATACGACGTTGTCGCATCACGCGTGTATCCCGCTTTAGGACGCGGCCATAGATCACGGCTTGTTTGTTTGGTGCGGCGTCGATCGGTTTTGTCGCTGTACGACGTGCAGCCAGGCCGTGGCTTGTGCAACGAAGAACAAGTGCAAAAGACAGGGTTAAATTGCAAAGATCAATAAAATTGTAACTAATTTGATACTGTTGTTACTAGTATCAAATCAAATTAATAATCTTTTGCCGCGATGCGCGCACAGGTATGTGTAGGCATTGGCACCTGTACACCGTATTCGTTAAGTGTTCGCAACGATATGATATTACTTTATCTCCTTATTTGGTATTAAACTGCGTCCTTGTTCGGAAGAAAAATTTGCCCCATTCTGGAGAGTTTAATTAACTCGCTTTTATTTCATGTAATAAAATACGCGGACAAGTACATATACTTTTCTTGATGAGATTATCATATTAGAGTTATTTTTCAGCCTCCTAGTGTAAAAATTTTACATCAGGTTGCTTATTTAGTTCGTATTTACTACGTACCGCTAAATATCTTTCCCCGACGTAGAAATATTAACGTTTAACGGTTCGTACCGTTTACAGTCGAACTTCGCAGTGTTCGGTAATTGCATCGTACGTTATTTACTATTATTTGTATGCAAACACGTACATACATATATCAGTGTAACGATATTTATGTATTTTAATTTTACTAAATTTTTCTAAATTCTATATTTTACGTAATTGCTTAGCTGCTTCATACGCATTTTCATACAGTGCTCCGTCGCAAGGGACAAAAACGCCAGGTTTTCCGTTAGGTAGCTTTATAACGTTCGCGTTTGTAACACACAAGAAGATGCTAGCTGCGAGTCGCGGGATTTTAGCATTAAGGACGATTTTACTCATCGCCTGTAATAATGCCGTTTTTATTTTTTTTTTATTCATCGCGTTCTCGATAAATTTATCGCGAACAAGTTACTCCCGGTTAACTCGGACGAGAACAAAGCGCGGTATAATTGCCTAACACATCGCAAACGCGTTCAGTGGATAGAAACTTGTTACGTACACGAAACATTGTGAAATCTTATCGGTGCCGTAACAAGACACGATCGTCTTGATTATATTGGCAGAGTTTGAAACGAATCTGAAGAAATATATACAAGTTATAAAATATTAATACGTCGGAAGCGTACACTTGACAAGATCACGAAATTATTTCAACGGACAATTATTTATTATTTGTTATCACTGACTATCGATCGTTCGCAGACACGTGTCACAGACAGTGCGCGTTTGTGTTTCGCGGAAAATCTGTAGACAACGCAATACAAAATCCGATTCCACGCTCCGCGGATGAAAACCTAATCCTGCACTGACGGACAATTGTCCGTAGACGTATATCCGCAGTTAATGGAAAGACATCCAAGGATGGAAAATAAGAGGCAACGTCTGGGGATATACGTTGGAAGAACGCGCGATCGGACAACACACGCAGTTCGATTTAATCTTTAATCGTTTTTACGCTGACGGGTTCCTTATGCTGCGATTTTCCCTTCTTTTGCCGACCATTCTTTCGGCAACGATCCTCGCGTTTCTTTTCATTTTTGGGTCAATTTTTCGTAATAAAATTTCAATAATCGCTTTTCACTGCCCTTAGAAAATTTCTAAATCCTCTTTTAGATTTATTCATCTCGTGGCATCGCGGCACACTTCCACGAGTACATACTGGACTAAACGACATTGTTTTCGGATAACCTGCGTACGTTGTCCATCGACTGTCGGCGTACAACAATATACGTAGATTGTCTACTGACAATGTCCGTCGGCGTAGACGAGGCTTGAGGCTTTAGGTTACGGTTATACTTGATGCGTATTATCTTGGAAATTACAGCCGAACGATGGTAACACGTATAGGTAAAAGTTGTTCAGAGTGTTGGTGACGATATGTTCAAGGTTATCGAAATCGTCGAAGCCTTCTTTCTCCCCTTTCTGTATAATTATTGCCGACGAATAGCGTACTAAAATATACGAATAACAAGTTCGTACAACCGATATCATATATCATATCGTATTATATCATACCTTAGTACGCAGCCATAGAATAACTGTTAAGCATTTAATCTTGTTATGGGTTTCCGTTGCAAATAAATAACGTAAAAATAACTTGTACGGTCTCGTACATTTTATGCGGCGATCTCTTCATCTTCTAAAAACTCGAGGTAAAAAGAAAAATAAGAAGGAAAAATAAACGACCTATTATTGCCACGCCGTTTTTAATACAAATATTATTATTAAACGCTATGAAACGAGTGATATTGTCATTAGCATAGCAGAAAGAAAGTGAAACTATTCGATCTTTTATCTACTTTATACGCTTTTCTTTCTTTATTCGATTTCGATAAACTCCTCTCCGATAAACATTCGCGTTATTCCGCTTATACGCCATTCTAGAAAGGATAAGGATCGGCTGATTTCTCCGCTAATGCCCGATCTAAATGCATATTTGTCCCACGAGACTCGAAACAAAATTCCATTGTATTCGTAATTACCGTACTACTACAGAATATATCCTTTTTCTGTATTTCTACGATAGCTACGGTTTGGTTAACCATGCTGTATGACGACGAACGAACAAAGCGAAACAATTTTCGTCTCTTTCTTCCCCTTCCCTTAATTCGCTTTTTTCCGAAAAAGAAGTGAAAAGGAAGAAAGGGGATAGAAATTGAACGATAGAAGGAAAACAACGATTTAGCTAGTAGATTCAAAGTTTTGGAGATCTCTAACGAAACATATTATCGGAGAAAGAGTTAAACGTTTTAAATTTATACGTGGTATTTCCATTCGATATACTACGTAAAACTATTCGAGGATCATTTTCACCGTCGCTTAAACACTTTACATTTTTTTAATAATAATCTAAAAATCTAATTTTTATCGCGATATCGTACGAATCATATGTACTTATACAGCAGCGGTCCTCTAATTGTCCCGAGCAATGTATACGCTATACTTTTTATTGGGTAAAATTACGCAGGACGTTCTTCTTTGTCTTTATAGCAGCTGCGCTCTAGAAAAGTTTGTCGCGCATCAACTCGTTATAGTTCCCTGTTCCTTCTTTCTTCTTTCTTTTCCTCTTTCCTTTCATCGTCGTTTAATGACGAAAGAAAGATTATAAATAGTTTCCGTAACAGTAATTTTTGACGCTAGATTTGTCCCAATCCACTTAACTACCGTTACACGAATATTTTCAAAAATGTCTGTTCCTATGGGACGGGATCGCTTTGCAAAAATGCGGAATGCGAGATTTCTCAAGTTTCCATTAATTATTACACGAGTTTTAATTACACTAAGTGAATCGTGACACTGAGGTTCCAAGTATCTTTCGCTCGATATTCGCCCAGGACGACTTTTACAGCGACGGGTAAAGGCGATATTCTGCGAGTATTAGACGTTTCAAATATTTACTTTTCTGGCCGCCAGTGGAGCGTGCCACGATTACGGTATTAATCTTCCGTTTATCGCGTGGCACGTCAAAGCGTTCAACGAATTCTCGGTAATTTTTTTGTTTCGCCTGGCTGCGCCTCAATCGCTTGGAAATTAGCGAGTTGAATTACGCGTTCACGAGGCGAACCTCTCGACGTTACGTAAAACTCGCGTTAGTCCGATGGAGCTTACTCGTCCCAAAGAAACTCGTTGCGGAAAACTTTCGAGTTCGTTAGCAACCGACTAGCCGGCATCCCGGTTACATTCTAGGAGTTTGCATAGTTTATGTCTTAACATCCTGCTAACGACCATAATATTGATACGTTTTTTCTTATTTCTCGATGAAATAGTTTAAAGCGCAACAAAGTTTCGACCTCACTCTGTTGATGCTCGTAGTTCTGAGAATCCATGTTTCGCGTCGAAGTAAAAATTTGCACAATTCTACGCCAACTATAGATACCTCTTCAGTTTTCTCAGAGAATCAATCTCGCGAAGAAAGAGAGATACATGTACTATCGGTTGATTGTACAAAACGATACAGTGTACGTATTCGACTTGAAACTTCCTTTTATAGGAAATAACAAACTCGCTCTACTTGATCAAATAATATATTCAAAAGATAATAATTATTCGGTCTGCCCTCGTAGATTATATAGAAATAGTTGATCGATTCGAAATACACGGTAGATTTATGGAATCGTCGTTGGCAGTTTACAGCGTGCGTGATGTAGAATATCTTTATTACGACATTGAACGTGTAAATTCTTTATATGTAGAGATCTGGTCTAAGGTCCCGAACAGAAAGATTAATAATTTCCTAATCGTCAGCTTTCACTTTACTTCGTTTTTCTTCGAATGTTTTATATTTACATACGAACGGATATATAAATAGAAAGTGTTCTGCAGATCGGCGTCGCACTTGATCCGTTGATTATCTTTCGAACCGCATGAAAAATTTCAATTAATCTTCGGCTCGACGGGACCTTTCTGCCGTTTCTACCGTAACCGAATCGATTTTGCGAAACGGAAATTCTTTCAAAGCGATCTTGAATCAACGAGCTACGAGAGTCGAGACGCGTTGGATAACAAGCAGTGTTTTCTTCGATGCTTCGGGCACATGTATGCATTATGCCGGAGTAAGTACCGGTATTGCCAGACCAAGGAGACTTTGTTCCTACTCCAAGGTATATAACGGGCAACCGGTCGGTCATAGGTTCTCCCAGGGTTTACGTTTCTGCCAGAGAGGTATCGTCGTGCTTTGAATTTTAATTGCCAAGCGTAGGGCTGTCTGTGGGTCCGGACGTTCAGCGAACAGAGAGCGTTAACTACGATCTTGCTTAACCCTCGGCAACGTTCAGCGATTCCATTCCGTAGAAGTTGGTTCCTTGGTTGTCGTTTGCTTATCGTTTGCTAATCGTTCGCCGTTCCAAGTTGTTTCGTCCCGAGACTTTTCAATGGATTTCGTTCGCTTCAACGATGCTTTCTTCCGATCACGACTATCAAGTCGATAGAAGAAATTTTTGTTGTTCTTCCTCTTCGGAACCCTCTCAAGCACTGATTTCTCTAACTTATGTTTTTAATATTTACTTACATTTATCTATATTTATTCGTAGGGCATCCATTATATATCCAGTATATTTATTGTCTTTTAGTTACGATACTTTTAAGTTATTTCAGTTGGCCTTGCGTGATTTTTGGCACCGATTAATACGAAGATAAATAACCTATGGACGAGTATTTGACGATTGTTGGATTTATGGTAGTTATCTGTAACTCGTTTTAAAGTTTTATCCAATTAACATTTATTGTTACATGTGGCGTAAACGATGAAGCTGAAATAATCTACACGAAACGCTTGACCGTTATCACGATACATCGAAGGATTTAGAGATTAAACAAGAATTTAGTTGATTTACCGCTATTTATCCGTTCTTATATCGTTTCCATTATTTCATTTTTCTAATAAAGTCTAAAGAGCGAGCGCTTTTTATGTTTTTAATTGCTTCTCGTGTGTGTAACCTGCTTCAACCTGAATTAACCTTGAAGAAGTTTTACCATTAAAACGAGAGTTGTGCTGGTGGAAAATTTATAGTTGTGGTTAATGGAAATATATCGAGTGAAACGATTAAAAATCAGTCTAATGGGAGAATCGATGCAAGAAGCGTACGTCAGAAAGTGATATTTATAACCGTGATGTTAAAAAAAGTGATGTATCACTTTGTAAGTGTCATAGTTATTTCTCTGGAATATTTTGGTTGCGAAACAGGCGGGAAGGAAATAAGTTAAAAAGCTTTCGTAAAATAATCGAGGCTATATTTAAAAGTTGTGCTTGCGTTTATGGTCGAAAGGAATTTGATATTTAAGATACTTTGCTTGAAATTCAACCAATTCAAACCGATAAATCCTTTTCCTTAGCAACGATTTCGCGAAAACGAACGTTTCGCTAGGGAATGAATAAACGTTCAATTAAAATTTCCAAATACAATTCACTTGTTTCTCTATTTTTATTCGGTCGAATCACTACCGTGTATATAATCAAATTGTCGGAAGGAATCACATTTCCTTTTACAGTTGTACGTAACGTTCGTGCAACGGTGGTAGTATGCGGATTTTTTTCGATGTTTGGTTAATTCGATTGTAATCGATTCAGAACTAGATTTGTACCGTAGATTCTATTGTCGGTTTACGACGCATCAGATTGCCCCAAATCAATCCCTATTTGCAAACATCGTCTTCGTCGTTCTAGCTCACCCCGAAGGCCATTCGATTCATTGGTTTTCGGGCCACGGATTAATCATGGCTCTCTGTAAGCAGTGATGCATCTGTTAATCCGAGACCCTCTCACTCAATTCAATCGTTTCTCTAGCTCGATCTATCGTGCCGTTATATAATGACACTCCTCCGCCTCTGCTGGATTAAACGCACAAACTGTTAAACCGGATAACCGTTTAAAATAGTTTCCGGTCAACTCGAACGCATATTTCCCGATTTCGATTATAGCATCCGTATTTGATGGAAATGGCGCACTAACGAAATAATCGACTTTCATTTTAATCGCGTTTTCAATGTTCATTTAACAGTTGTCGTATTTCTCAGTTATCCTGGCTCTGTGTACATATTTATACACCTATCGTATTCGTTTCTCTCATTTTCTGTATATCAAATGTTTGAAAATAACGGGTATATAAATAGGAGAATATCAGATTCAATTTCATTGAACTTTTAGTCATGTATCGATCGAAATACAAATTTGCAAGCCTGTAATCGTTAACAACCTATATTCTAAGAGAAGCATAGCTGTAGACTCTGTTGTCGAAAGAAGACCTTGCTGTACGAGGGCGAATTACAGAGTTTCCGGAACGACGATAACAACAACAAACAAAGCGACCCTTAGCGTATGAGAGTACATGTCGCACGACGTTCGATCGCGTACGACGAAGCAAACACACCAATTATCGTATTTGATACATTTTGTGTCCCCGCGTAATAAACATTTTCAGTACAAAATGGTACGGAAACGATTTATCGAGTGAAATGCTTTTTAAATTTGACAAAAAAGTAATCGAATTGCAGAGATTTCATTGTCGACGGATGATATTTCCGCTTTGTCATTATATAGTATAAAGAATTGGGAAAAATATGATTTTCGTTGATTTCCGGCGTTGATTTTTTTGCCACATAATGGCTGAAGCGAAGTGAATTTAATATGAAATAGTTGAAGAAGAAAATGAGCGATAGATAGATATTCAAAGATATAGACATAAATCTTTACTTAATATTAGTTTGGACTTGGATTTTACGTTGATTTAACGTAAGTAATCTATTTGTAGAGAGTTTCGGTATGCGACTGATCGACGACGTATGGAATTTTGAAATTGTTCTTCTCCTGTGTTTCTTACCTAGGTGGTCGTTAAATCTATCGGTATAAGTACTAGGTTTTGATAAAGTGTTGATCGATATAAATTTCTATAATTCAAAAGGAAATTGGCAAAAATAAATTGTTCGAAGAAACGGTTCGATAAATACATTTATACGTTATGCAAATGTTATTAGAGCGGAATCTCTGACGACATTTACCATGTTAAATGTTTCGAAATTGAAAATGTCGGATTACGATTGAACGTGTGCCGATATTTTCCAATTTTCACACGGACGTCACTTTAAACGGACATAGTTTTTAAATTTCAGATAAAAATAGAGAATGAAATCGTGCTTGCTTGCGAACGTACACCTACGAGGAAACAAGGTATCCGCGGCACAGTATCGTTGCCTTAATTTATATTTGTGGTGTGTTCAAATTTATTCGGACACACCAACAATGTAGTACTAGATATACCACCGTTGATCAATAATAATTAAGAGAGAAAGAAGGGCTTGAGCTTACACATATACGTACAGTAACGTAGAAAGTACGTAAGAATGCCAAATTTTCTAAATAATATTTGTAACATCGTCGTCTTCTTCTGTTTTTTGATTTACAGAATCGACATTTATTTGAGACGTAGTATCGAATAACCGATTCGAATGCAGAAACGAGTAATACCGAAATCGACTTTCGGATCGTTCTTCCATATATTTCGAATAATTTGAAGACTATTTGGAGAAGGACGATTACACAGCCTGCTACGAGGTTCCATCGATAAATGACTGCTTATGGGCGAACCATTCGAGAACCTAGTGTTAGAGGAAAAGAGTAGTTTGGTCTGTATGCATCGAAGCTCTTTCGTTAGATGAAATAAAAATTTTTTCCATTTCAAACGCATGAATTGCGCTCGAACCACTGTGTGAATGCATTTTCACGTGATTGAGGAGAAAAATGTAGGTAGAATCCAATCTGAAACGTATTCTGCTGCATCGAAGAGTGAAAAGTTAAAAAATCACGCGGCATTGACACCGGGAACATTTAAAAGCAATTATTTCTCGAATAGAGAAATTACGATAAAATAATTTGGAAAAAATGACACCTCGTCATACGAATATGTATATCGTCGTTCTCCAAATAGCGAGTCACCTAACAGTTGAAATATTATAATTTCAGTTGAAATATTTTCGATACCGTTAATCCTATCGGGAAACGTTCCAGTCGAATAAAAGTTGAATGGCTCGAGGGCGGGGACGTTTATATCGAAAACTTTACGTTCAAGTTACGTACGATGCTCCAATGCTTTAGTTTTTGATTTGCGATATCCATTAGAAGAGGACCGCGATCGATGTTTAACTGAAATCACTAACATTTTCACCACGTATCGCGCCTATATATATGGACGAAATGATACTAGAGAGGCGTTGTTATCTGCAGATCGTGATGCTGCCAGATTTCCGGCATAGCTGCAACCGTTATCCGTCATCTTAATGCATAACCGGAAGACCGAGGGACGCACCGGCGCGGCTTATAAACGGCGCGATTATTCCAACCTAGCTCTCCTCCTCCCCTTTACAATGTCTCATCCCTTAGCCACGATAACCTATTCCTCTGGTCCAGAAGAATGTAACGCCGTTTGCAGGTTAGACTTTTCTAAAGGCCGACCTTTCTAAATACATCCATTTGAATTTCATGCAACGCGACCCGATCCGATGAATATCTTTCGATATCTTTCCCTCTTACGCTGTAATCTACCAAATGAAATCGACGTGCAAATATAAAATACGACCTACTCCTTTACCGTGAAAGTAGAATTTACTTTGCCGCGCATATATTTCTTTCACCGTCTTATTCTGCCATTTTTGAAAGAGGGAAAATTCCGCGGAAGGATCGCGCGAATCCTGCGAAGGTGGTGTCGACGGTTGTTCTTCGAAATTAACTTGCTGGTCAAGTGGAATTAATTGTTCGGTGAACAAAAGTCAACGATACTTTCTAGTCTGGTTTCAGAAAAGGTAACGTATATGATGAAACGAGTTTATTCGTGCGCTCGTGTATTACGATAGAAGCTGAACTCGCTAGATGGAATAGCTTATTATGAGTTATTCGATTCAAATGCGACTGTCGCTTGCGATCTATATTGACGATTAAGCAAGTGTCAGCCACTGTGCAAGCATATCGAGACAGTGTGCTAAATATTCACGATAATGCAAAGGTCGTGCGTGATAAAATGCGATGGATAATGCGGAGGAAGAGGAAAATGTGGCAACTGTAGTGGAAACTTATTCGTCGCATTCTGCGTCAGATTTTCACTTTCTTTCGATTACCGAGAGACGCTGTTTAAAACGGGGAACGCCTGAACTATTTCTGAAACCGTAAAAAATGCGATAAAATTGCTTTCCTCTTTACTAATAAAATATTGAAAAATTTATTCGAAGGGACGCGCAACGACTTCTACATACGTTGCAAACTATAGTGCTTTACGAAGGAAGATACTACATCGTTTGGAAGAATAGAAGCTGTTTTCGAAAAGCGAATTTGTACAAGACTCGTTTCGTACCATGAATTTAACGTGTCCGCTTTAAACGTGGAAACGCGATGATGGAGCTTTCGTACAATATGTGAAACTAGTTGAAACAGCTGGAGATCGTATTAGTCGGCTTTATAGCATCCGGTGTAAAAGACAAGTTAGTTACAGCGAATGTCCGATTGTACAAAAGAGACTCGCGTGAATATTTTAGGTAATTTTCGTTTTACGGTGGAATTTTATAATAACTTTGTTATATCTGTATTAAATGGAACATGAAATTGTTTGAAATCACGGAGAAGTGCGCGCTAGATCAAAGACATTTTAGAGAGAATCGGACGATGACAGCATTTAAGAGAGACATACGCAGCGTTTCAAATTTCACACAAATGTTACGTGTATGAAGAAACAGCGGAACAAATATTTTCCGAGGCCTCGCGCGCGATTTTCCATGTGCAAATTTAAATCGTGGTTGGGTTCTTACTTTGCGCGACCAAGCAAAGAAAAACGTGATAAAAAAGAGGTATTCAACGGGTCAAACATTTCTTGGAACAGAGTTTTCCTTAAATTAACTGAACCTCTTTTACAGCATGGCCGGCGTGTCTGACGCTTTATAGCGTTACCAAAGGAAGCCAAGCATTCGTAATTTTCCATCCGGACTCTCCTTTTACCGAACGAGATTCATCGCGAGGAAACTTTTTCTTGTCCCCTTTAAAATAAAGCCAATTAACGTTTTACACTGAAAGTCGATGTCATTTTTAAAGAGAAATGTTCCGACTCTTTATAAAACGTAATTGTTTCTGGAAGCAACTCCATCGGTGTCCACCGGGGAAAGGAATCGGCCAAGAGCCAAGACAAGAAATCGAGAAGACTTCACGGTAACGGATCTTCGCCATTTCCTTGATATTTCATCTGGCTCGAATCGAAGTCCGTTACTTAAAACTGGCTGCTGATATTTTCAAACGTAGTCGGGACTCGTCTGGCCAGATAGATAGATAGATAGATCGAGATAGGTATTACTAAAAGTACTCGGAAGCAAAAAGCAATCTAAAGCATGGACATCCAGAAAGGTTGTTTAACCCGTTGACCTCGTTAAACGGCCACGAAAAAGTTAAGTGAATTTCTCTCTGTTTCTTCGTCACTTTTTCCACCTTCTCCCCTCCCTTCTTTCCATTTCTTTCTCCTCTCTTGTCCTTCTATCTCCGACTATCTTTCAAGCTTCAAGGGTCTGCTGCCTCTTGCTCACCAAAGCGAAGCATTTAGTTAATTAATTAACAAAATTACGTGGACGGATAAAAACGAATACTCGTGGTTGTCGTCGTCGTCGTCGTCGTCGTCGTCGTCGTCGTCGTCGTCGGTTGGAAAGTTACAGGTAGGCAGGCAGACGTCGATCTCGTTCGATCTATATCGTATGGAATTTCGAGGGCCGATCGAATCGACTCGAGTGGCTCGAACGAAAATGTTCGTCGGCAGTAACGGCTGCTAATTATAAGATGGGATACGAAAGGGCAAGAATACCGTCTCGATGGAAGCCGATAAGATTCGAGTGTTTGCCGTTTCGGGAACACAACTAGTCGATCTTAGTTAACCCGAGCCTGGCTGAGACTGCCAATCCGGATTAACGGCCATCTATAAATTACGGATCTTCGAATATCTTTGGCAATGATAGGTTGGCGCCGCCATTAACGCGAACGGGCCGACAGTTCAACTCGACGGAGTTGCGGTTCCCGCTTGATTTCCATGGCCGCTTGAAACTTGGATTGCTCTTTGCTAGATTACGGAAGTTTAGCTGCATTGTTGCACCGTTCATTCTTATTTTAGCTCGCGCTACAAATTTTCCGTCGAACAATACGGTATGTATAAGTTAGATACTGGCAGAAATTTAATTTTCCTAAGTAGTCGATCGAAATTCATGGAACGGCTAAAGTTTCTTTTATTGTCTAAAAGAACCATGGGTTATCAACCCATTACCAAAATGAAAAAAGAAATGTAAAAAAAATTAGATTTTTTTATTGTTTAATTAATGGTTATCAAGCTAGTTGGGTACGTTTTGACCAAGAACGTAGTGACAGTTTTTAGCCTCGTTGACAATTTTTCAAGCGGCAGTTGGTTGATAAATTGCATTATCATGCTGCCATTTAAGGTAACTTAAAGCAATTTAGATATCCGTTATCTCGAAGGACATACGCGGAGACAAAACGGCCAGCCAGAAATTTCACGGCAATTTTTTCCGTGCTTATTCGTGAGTCGTTCGCCCAAGCATGCCATAATATGCGCGTGCATGCAACGAGAGGCAAAACAGCATTCTGAACAAATTTTAGTAAATTTTAGTATCGATTTCAGAAATTCAGATTAGTAGAAATTCAAAAGATGGAAAGGTTGAAACGTTATCTTATAGAAAATTAAGTAAATTTCCCTTCTGTTGATAATTGATATCGTTCTGAAAGTGCTAGCTCTTAAAAAAAAAAAAGAAACAAACAAATTTCACCGTCGACACTTTAACGATTAACATTACGATACGCTAGAGAATAAATTTGATAAATTTCTTAAAGCAATCTTCAAAACGATTGTCTCGCTCAGTACAAATTCGTTATAAAGTAATATAAGAATGCGTAGAATCAATTGTATTTAGAGACTCACTTTGTATTCTGCTAAATCTTGAACCACGCAAGATAAAATTGCTTCCCTTCCAACCGGTGCAGTTACATTGGTAATTGGTTCCTTGAAATTCGGATCTAAAAAATAAGAAAATTCGAAGGATTAACGTTTCGCTAAAGCAACGATTAGAATAAAATATAGACCAAAATTACCAGAAATTATCGATATATCGATACTTGTTATTAGCCAGCCAACATTCTCATTCTGATAAGCTACGCGTTCGTCGCATTTTTCGGCGAATTAATTATATCTTCGACTAAAAACTAAATAGGTATTCAGCTGGAAAATTTTTATACAAGTTAGGTTATTTCAAAATTAACCTGCTATCACAATCGTCTGGAAAATAAGGCGCCAACATCTTTTATCCAAGGAAACGTAGTATGGAAACAACTGCAAAATCTCACTTACGTGTACCTGAATTCTTAAAAACAAAGTTCTTTTTGTCGCAAAGTTTCATCTTCTGAAAATAGTAAAACCCGCTCGTCTTATGAAATATTTTAGTGTTTGCGTAATTTGCATATCAGTCGAGTATGGCGTTTTATAAAATAACTTGCGCGATAGAGAAACAACTGTTTAGTGAATTTCACTAGTTATCGAGGTATATTAAGGGATGAATGAAAATTCCGTAAAGTAAAAGCCTCTTGCAATCGTTGCTCGATATTTAAGCGGTTTCGTGTAAAATTTACTTTTACAATACATTTAACTTTAAATATTTATCGAGTAAATATAAGATCATCTCACGTACAGAACTTTTTCCATAAAGAAAATAAAAATGACGAAGATAAAATTGGATTGCGAGGCTTCCGGTCTTGGTGCAGAAATTCCGTTCAATTTTGTCAAATTCAAGGTTTTCTTTAGGCAAAATAAGAAAACAAATCTTTAACGTTCCACTCGGCGTCTATACTTTGATATCTAAAAAAGAAGAAGGAAAAAATGCGTCGATAGTAGAGTTCGACTTTATGTCTACCATTTTCTGATATCTATGCTATAATTGTAACTTATAATTCGTTCGACGATATAGGTGTAGTGTTCGATGTGCTAGAAAATCGTTTCTTCGTGGGCATTCGAATCGCCTCGAATCGTATGAAGAAGGAAATCAAAGTTACGACCTGTTATCCTCACCTATGTGAAGTGAAATTACTGAAAAAAAAAAAAAAAAAAATAAAGTTATATACGCGATCCAATAAACGTAGGTCATGGACGTAATGAAGAAAATGTATGGATCAGAAATAACCCGGTCGTCGCTGCTCGTTTAGTTTGCCATTCGATACCTAACCTAAACATGCAAAGCTTTTCGGTTAAGTACTGCTTGAAAATCGATTGTTGTCGTCGTCGATCTATGCGAGCATGCAACAGACGTGAAATATAATGCAAAAAATCAGTGAGCAACCTTCGGTGAAAATAGAATGGTCAAAGATGCAATAAGCTTTCATAAAGGTAATGCGACTACCCGTTCTAAACTTACTGCTGGATTGTTTCCAGAGAATATGAAATAGGACAGTCTGTCATGTTCTTCCGTCAATTAATCTTAAAGCCTTCATTAGAATTTCATGGAAACACAAATATCAGGCCGTGCGTCTACAACCTAGTTGTACAATTTGCAAATTACGTTCCACGGTATGATATTAACGATTTTTCTGGCATCAATCATATTACGGTTAGATTTAGTTTAAACCTTAGACTATATATGTTTTAATTATAAACTCGTCAATAATACATTTCGCTACATCGCGTACCAGCTTGAGTAAAGAAAAGGGTGAAATATCGTTTAAATTTTTGTATTCGATACTCCAACTTTAGTTACAAGGAACACTCGGGTCAATTAATTAAATATAACTACTATAAAATTGGCATATTCCTGATTACATCCTGATTACATCAAGGATCTAACTAAACTAACGACACGTTTTGTCGATAAATATCGCATTGACGGTACATATTGATCCTTTTAGTTGAGAAATTGATCAAACTTGAGAATATCAACGGTAGGTATATAGTAGCGAGGATCTCAGAACGCCCTTAGATATCATAGTATTTCCACTTGGAAATCCCTTATTCTTTTACGCGTTTTCTTCTTTTTACTGAGGATAAAATATCACGTTTACATTGGCAAGGATCAAATTGACATCAATTTATTTTTCTCAACTCTTTTTCGTTAATTCAATGATCGTGAAAATTTGTAGTTGACGTACAGTACACTAACGGCGTTGAAATTTTTCTTTAAATCGAACAACGCGTTAAAATTGGGCAAAATCAATTGAAATCCCTGTACGAAGCGAACGCTGCAAAGTTAATGCGAAGCTAATAAGGATTCGGAATAATGCTAAGAAAATGGGCCGTAAATCCGAGCACGGCGTACGCGATTCATTCGTATCGTGCATTAGGAGGAAATATCGTCGATCAAAGGTCATTCACTCCCTAGGCGGATACACGGTCAGTTACACGGGGATTATTTGCGAAGGGCATAAAACAGCGAAGGGCGTCGTTAAGGGCATCGAAAGGAGAGCAACCACAACCATAGAACGCATAACGTAGATGGCATAGTAATGGGAACATAGGGGAACCATAATTCCATTGTACGTGCCTATCCATCCAAGCTGCTTGCGGGGGGTAACTCTCGCGGGAAATTCGAGCGTATTAAAAGTCTCGATCTAGGCCGGTTTGATAGATCGGCTGTCTCGAAATGGTTACCGATGCCAGCGTCGTTTTAGACCGCATCCCCTAAAGAATACGTTCGTGTAGTTGGAAATCGGCTCTTTTTATCGCTTTTCACTTATTTTTATCAATCAGGTTATTTCCTTTATAGAGACTACTTGGAATTCCGCTTTTTCTACTAGATAGAGCATGAAACGCGAGTAAACATCGAGTAATCACGTAGAATAAAGTAGGCTTTATGAGTTTGCTAGTGATTCAGAAATGTATTTGTCAAGAACAATGTCTCGAGCAATTTCCTACACTTTCGTCCACGAGTCGATCGGATCGATACATCGAAACGTACGTTCAATAAAATGGGATAGTTACGATAGTATTCTCCTTACGATACAGACAATTGACAAGTATCAATATCATTTCGTACGTAAAATACACGTAAAGTGTAGTAAAATGTGTTTCATCCTAGGTGCGCCAAGAAGAAGCCTCCAATGACATATGGACAGTAGTGTAAAAAATATTAGCGATATTACCTTTGACGCTGTACAGATATACTTTCTCGTAACATGGCAGGGTCATACTCTTGAAACGATAAGAAATACAGGAAAATTTTATTTAATAAAATTCGATGGTTTTGAGTGGCGCATCGTGTGGTATGAAAGTAGGAGGAGCGTTATAAACATTTCACTTGTATCATTTTACGTTCCAAACGTTCTTTTTCATCTGTATAAAAAAAGGTACTGAGAATCTTTTGTTAATATTTAACGCGCAAAACAACGAATTAACAAAGAGATGTCAATGTCGATAGAAATTTTGTTTTGTGAAAAAAATGTCTTATTCGGGAAATTGGATATTACTGTATTAATAAATTGGACAAAAAGATCTCGGTGGTTATCTATAAAATAGCGAATATGGGCACATCGATTCGAACGAACTACCGCTACATGTCGCGTATGTGAAGTAATTTAACATATTTTCGGTGCCAGTGATGTACAGACTTTGTTAACTGACAAGTGAATAAGTGTTCTCGTTAAAGTGCAGAAAATGTAATAAACTAGCTTCGTATATCTCACGGGAGAAACGTTTTTGCCTATATCGGAGCGAAACAATGAAAGCTTTTAACGTGTCAAAATATGCAAAATTATTGTTAAAGATACGATATCTCATTCAAAACACACAATATTTTGTACAATAAATTTCAATTTTACACGTCACTTTATTTAAAATCAAAGAATTTCCAAAAATTAATTTCAGATTATGTTTCGCTATGCAATTTGCATATAAAGAAAGATATAAAGCAAAAATATGTAACATAAATGAATCTTACTAAATGTTTTAACAAATTTTATTTTGAAAATTACTCGATTCGTTCGTTTCTAGGGCAAGAATGTTTGATTTAATTATTCGCGCAATGAAGTTTACATTCTCAATACCAATGTAAATCGTTGTTATAAAATTTGTGATATATATTTAATTGTAATTTAATAAAACATACATCGATTATGTTTATAACAATAGTAGCGCTCCAAGTCAATTTTCGCAATCAAAACGATGCGAAAGCCAGTTGTCAGTTTTTATAGAATTTTCCTTCTCACTGAACGAAATATTAATGAAACGCTTGTACGGTAGTAACTAATAATAAAAGTGCTATTTAAATCGCCATCAATGCTACGAATCGTTTACATTACTTTCGAATCGTGCATTTCGTTTTCTAATTTGTATTACATTTAAAGCGTTAATCGAATAAAAGTGGCGCAGCGTGTTCGTTGCAAATGACGTTTCTTCCCCTTTGTCGTTCTCTTCTGCAAAGTCATCAACGGTTGCTTGTTCGTACGAAAAGATTTACGTAATTTGCACACACGTTGATGTTCCCTTTGCAATTACGGAAGATGTGGTTTTCCATCCGTGTTTACGTCTCTATACATATTTCTGTACGTACACGTACGTACAAAAGAGTCGATGAATTTTTCAAGATCTAAGATTCACGGTACGTACACGGCAATCACATCTTAACGTACACAAGCTGAAATAGAAAGCATCAGATTTCACGGAAACAAGGTGTTATTAACCCCTTCAGACTCTTTCGAAAGTTTCCGCAAACAGTTCACGTAACGTTAATTGCGTAAGAAACATTTCCATTGCCGGTTGTGTTTAGTCAATGGCTTTTCGCTTAATTGGAAAACGTACTTCCGAGTGAAGCAATTAATGCCCGTAAATGGGAAAAGTAATCGACCGAGCGAAGGTCGACGTTAAATATTCGTCACTTATTCAATCCCATTGGCTTTCGCATTCTTGCTCGTTCTTTCCCGTTCTTGCCCGTTTTTGTCCGTTCTTGCCCGTTCTTGCCCGTTCTTGCCCGTTCTTGCCCGTTCTTCCCCTTCTTTCCCTTCAGTGCAATGAACTTTGCCATGTAAATTGAGAAAAACAGATATGAAATAGAAATAAACTTCCCCTTTTGCCAAAAAGTATATGGAAAGATTTATGGTCGAAGGTGATTTATCTCGAAATGTACTCCGGCTGCATGGATTAATGTATTTGGCAAATTATTTTTAAGTGGTCCAATCGGAGGTGGTACCGATCGATTTCATGAATTGAAGGACAGAGAAAAGAGCGACGATGAATGTTCCATTTAATACCTAGCGTGAAAAAGAACGTGTGGTGAATTATTAATAAAACTAATCGCACAAATTACTTTACATCTGAAAATAAAAAATCGAACGTTAACGGACTGATAATTTGATAAAACGTTTTCCATTCGAGTTTTCACGATTAACGGTAAAAATAACAAAAGCTAAGGGAGTAAGGTTAACGGAAAGAATTTCAGTTTTTTCTTAGTTAAATAAATTCATAGGAAATTAACGTATATTCGTATCATCGATAATTATTTCGTGATCACTCGATAAAATATTTAAATATTATTACAACGCTACGATATTAATGAATTTCTTGGTAAAATAAAATCTATATTTGACTTGAAATTTGATAAATTTCGTTTATAGGAATTCTATGCGTTAGAAAACTAATGACGGTTGCTCTAATAAGATTGAAAAACACGTGAAACTAAACGACAGGCTAAATACTTCCGAAACGTTTAATAGATGTTCGTATGAATCGGTAAATATGTTGGATCTGGCGTTAACGAGCGAAATAAACCAAGAGAAGATAAGGAGAAAGCTCGGAAATTTTAGGGAAGGGAATGCAAGAAAATCAGATTTGCGTGCTTCCGCGAGATTATTTTCGTGGGAATGGGTAGAAATCAGCGGAGTGCCGACGTCGACGTCGACGTCGCGCTTCCTTCCCCTTTATAATGCCGCAAAATAATAAGAATTTCGTCTGCTTAGTCCCGTGGGTGCTTACATTCCTATTTATGACGACAGTATCTCGGCCTCTTTATGCCAGCTGCTAGCAAATATGCACGGCTCGATCCCCGAGTTGCCGAGTATTTTCTTCTTCGGACTTCCTTGCCCAACCCTGCGGCAGAGCAACGATAATGGAGACAAAGTTACGCATTCTCCAGTCGACTCGCCCATCCTCATCTTTTTCATTTTCCGCTTAGCAATGATAGAGGCGCAAACTACGTAATCACTCGGGCCGATTTCCTCGGCAAATCACCGTAAAATACCGAGTCTTTTAAACTTTCAATGGTCTTTAAGCTATTTCGAAAGCTATCTATATACTTTTTGCGCACATTGCTACATACGCGACATTTTAACATCGCGGTTACGATATATCGCGCGCTCGCTTCGTAAATAATATTTCTTTCAAAAAGGAAAACAGTTGTCGAGTTTTCCCTCTTCCATTCTGAATTTATTTACGACATTATCGCGTATTCCATAGATATATAAATATCATTAGTAGTAGCAGCAGCAGCATACTTTTAATAGATCGTAAATCGATATAATGTCGTTCCACGTGTACTCTAATTTCCATCGCGTATATAAATTTCGTTCAAGACTCGTATAGATCGAATAACGTATACGTATAGTTGACGAACTGAATGGTAAATATTGGATTAACTACATTTAACGGAACTACATTTCCGTTAATATCAACGCTTTCGTCATTTAACGTTTTTAATATCGTGTTTTTTTCAATCAGAATCGTGTTTTGTTCGCACGGTACTTGTACAGTTAACCATTTGAACTCGTTCGATTTTATTCAATCTGCACTTCGATAAATTCCCTGTTACGTCTCGTTGTCACGTGGCTTGAACAGCGTTTAAAGCTTCGTTTGGTTGGCCGTATCGCAACAACAGCGTCCCTTTCATCCTCGCATTTATCTTCCTTGCTCGTAAGTCGGCCGGCGAGCAGCGCGCCGCGCCGCGTCGTCTCTCTTCACATTTCCATTACGACAAGGACCTTAGTAGCTGCGAGGACATGGCATATAGCATAATAACGAGCCATGAACAGCACAACACGCGGCCGCTTTATTTCACCGTTCCTGCACCCTGAAATATCTCGACCCTCTGAAATCACTTCACGCTCGCTTCCAGTAACTCGCGTCCCTCCGGCTTCTCTCTTCACCGGCGGTTCTCCAGCCGCCTCTCTCCTATTCGTAGTGGGCTTAATGCGCGTAACGGTAACTCATTCGAAACTCGTTCCGTCCTGGGAATGGCTCGCCGGATCGTACAGCCAAACATGAAAATAGAATCTCTGCTCGATTTGTTGTCAACGCGATACCCAGGACACGTGCGTGTTACCGTAAGGTAACGATCGGCGTGAGTTACGCGGCTAGCAACGGATGAGCGTGGTAAGCTCGTGAAATTTTTACAATCACCGTGTTCCATATCCAAACCTTTTTCTCTTTTCGTACTCTATCTGTATCCTCTCTATGTTTACGAACGATCCACGTAACGTTTAACCGATGTAACAGCGTGCAGCAAATACAAAATGCAAATACAAAATGCATCTTTCGTATCTTCGATTAGATCGAAGCAATTATAACTTGTAAATAGTTCAAGCTTAGATTCTTTATGAAAGTATTTTAAAATCTCGGCATAGATTCCATTAATTCCATTAATGTATTTCCATTTCAGCTTAATAGTTAAGTCGAAGGTTAACGGGTCCTCGATCCAATTGTGCTCTTTCGAGGGGAAAGGAACTAACGTCGAGAAAAATAACGTGGAAGGAGATAACGCGTGGAATTAAACATTTCTTTTTGTTGTTTCAAAAATTGGGAAATCTTCTAAAGAAACGCTGCGTCGGAAGGGACTCAAAGGTGGTAACTAGGTTAAGTGAAACACTTTGAAGCAAACCGTTTACCGTAGACTAGACCTGGCCAAACTGTGGTCGTCTCCAAAACGATTTTTAGAAACTGGTATGCGAGCAAAATACGAATTTACGAAAATTCAACGATAATACCAAAAATAGATACCTTATTGGCGTAAATTAAGCGAATGTTATGGTTATATTTTAAATATCGTTTTATTTAAAGCAAGACTAACGAAAAAGTTAGAAATTTTCTTCGATGATCCTCGTATTAAGTATAAATAGTAGGTGAAAGCAGAGTCGCGTATCAAAATGTCATCTATAGTTTTTTTTTTTT